>NC_056735.1:1066780101-1066796094 GCF_019279795.1 Protopterus annectens | reverse complement strand
AGGGGAAAAAGAAGGTTTTCCAAAAAGTTTCCTTCCTCCCAAAAAACCACAAGAGTGCAGACCGCAATGCTTCTTAACGTAAAATAACTGGCCTGAAGCCCAAGTGCTTAAACCAGAACTAATACACTTTTAGAATAACAGACACTGAGCTCTCAATCAGCAGTTCCCAACTTAAAAGGATGTAAACTACCTGTCCTGCCACCACAGTGCAGGCCACAAACCTTCCTAATGTAAAACAACTGGTCTGAAGCCCAAGTGCTTAATCCAAAAGGCTTAGAAATGATAGCTACACTTTAATCAAGTTACTACCAGCAGTAATAAATACACCTGAATACTTTAAAGAATGTCTGGATTAGTGCGCAAGTTATACAAACAAAGCTAGATTCAGCAGGCCTGGATCTAGTCTATGCTACAGCAAACGAGGTGTACCAATTTCAGTAAGAAGCAGTTCAAATATGCAGGCACTATAAGCTTTAACCAGAAATTCCCAGCTCAGAAGGACAGAGTCTAGCCTCTCATAGGTTCATAGGTTCATAGGTTTATACTAGGCTATCTGCCCTAAGGCATTTATAAGCCTAGCCCAAAGTTTTGTGGCTTACGCCACCCCTTATGTTAAAAAATACTGTGCCCATTAGTTTGTTGTGCCTCTGTCCAGCAGTGACACAGAGATGATTCCCGGGGTAAACCTATGATCTCCCATCCACCGGTCAAGATTTCTCTTGAACAGAGACAGCGAGGTGCTCTGCCTCACATGGACCGGGATTTTATTCCACAGCATAGGGAGTCTCTGGGTGACAAATCTATCCCTCCAGCATGTCCTATTTATATCCGTGCTAAGGTTTAAGTCGCTTGCTCTAGTGGATCTGGTAGATTTGGATTTTTTGAGGTGGAGCATGTCCATTAATTCCAGGTTGGACATGGCCTTGTATGTCAGGCAAAGGTCACCTCTGAGCAGGTGGTATGCAACTGAATAGAGCTGGAGTTTCTTCAGTCTGGCAGCATATGACAGATTTTGGAGTCCCTTTATCCTTTTGGTGAGGAACTTTTGGGGTCTCTCCAATTGCTGCAGGTGTCGGGTGAGATACATCCCGAATGGGGCATTGTACTCGATCATTGGTCTGATAAGTGAAGAGTACAGGGGAACAATGACCTCACTTGATCTGGATGTGAATCCCTTCATGATCAGGTGGGCAATGTAGAAGGTCTTTCTAACCACTTTAGCAATGTGAGTGTTAAAAGAAAGGCCACTGTCAACCTGGGTCCCCAGGTCCCTGATAACCTCTTCTGTGCTTAATGGATTGCCACCTATATGGTAGCTTGGGGTTACCTTATTTTTCCCGAAGGGTATGACTATACATTTTTTGGCATTTAACTTCAGGCCATGGATCTGGCACCAGTTATCAGTTTCCGTGAGACCCCTCTGAAGGATATCTGTGTCCGGTGTACTTTCCACTATGGCGCCCAGTTTGCAGTCATCTGCAAACTTTGTCAGCCATAGTCCTCCTATGTTTGCCTGTACTTCTGAGAAGTAGATGCCGAACAACAGGGGGCCAAGGACTGAGCCCTGTGGGACACCACTTGTGACCGGCTTGGAGTCTGACATGGCGCCAGCAACTCTAACTCTGTGGGTTCTGTTCTTTAGCCAGTTTGCAACCCATCTTGTGACATATGGGTTTACATTTAAGCTGGTAAGTTTCTCTATAATACCCGAGTTCGGTATTGTGTCGAAAGCTTTTGCAAGGTCAAGGTAGGCTGTATGGACTGCCTTTCCCTCATCAATGGCCTTGGTGACTGTTTCGAAGAAGTCAACCAAGTTCAAAAGGCATGATCTGCCCTTGACAAAGCCAAACTGGGTCGGGTCCAATGTCTGCAAGTCCCCTATGTCTTTGTTTATGAGTTCCATTATGATCCTCTCCAAAGCTTTGCAGACCAGGCTTGTTAAGCTTATGGGGCGGTAATTACCAGGGTCCGTAGAGGCACCGCCTTTGTGGAGTGGGACCACAGTTGCTGTACGCCACTCCTTGGGCACGTATCCTGTGGTAAGGCTAAGATTAAACAGCTGCCTTATATGCGGGTTTAGTTCCTCGTTGAGTTCGTGTAGCACACAGCCGGGGACACCATCCGGTCCCATTGATGCTGTGGCTCTCCTCCCACAAGAGTGCAGAACACGAACCCTCTTAATGTAAAATAACTGGCCTCAAGCCCAAGTGCTTTAAACCAGAATTAATACACTTTTAGAATAACAGACACTGAGCCCTCAATCAGCAGTTCCCAACTCAGAAGGACGAAAGCTACCTGTTCTGCCACTACAGTGCAGACCACAAACCTTCCTAATGTAAAACTGGTCTGAAGCCCAGGTGTTTAAACTAAAAGGCTTAGAATGAGTTACACCAAGCAGTAATAAATAAAATTGAGTACTTTTAAGATGACGCAAAAGCAAAATAAAGTAGGAAAAAATACAAATACAGTAAAAGCAGAATTTTTTTTTTTTTCTGGGAAATGTTAGTTTTTTCTGAGAAAGGTTAGTTTTCTTTTTATTTGTTGTATTTTGTATTAGTTTATTACCTTTTATATTTTGAATACTGTGATTTGTTTTCTTTACCTTGTGTTTCACTTTTATTCTGCTTTTAACTGCAAATTAAAACTTCAAAACAGACCACAGCTCTGTCTCTTGTGAGTCAGGCAGAAATTAGAACTGATCAATTAAGCACTCATACATAAGATAGAAGAGGCCACTAAACGTTAATCATTTTTGAACTGAGGGGGTGGAGCTAGGAACTACACCTTCTATTAAAGAGGTAAAATAAAACATTTCAGAGCTTTATTAGAAAGACTCACACAGATGCTGCTACACTTTGCTGTGAAAGAAATGTTAGTTTGCTTCTTATTTGTTGTATTTTGTATTAGTTTATTGCCTTTTGTATATTTTGAATACTGTGATTTGTTTTCTTTACCTTGTGTTTCACTTGTATTCAGCTTTTAACTGCATCTTAAAACTCCAAAAGAGACCACAGCTATGTGTCTTGTGAGTCAGGCAGAAATTAGAACTGATCAATTCAGGACTCATACATAAGATAGAAGAAGTCACTTAAGGTTAATCATTTGTGAACTGAAAGGGTGGAGCTAGGAACTAAACATTCTATTTTAAGGGGTAAAATAAAAAAATTCAGAGCTTTATTAGAAAGACTCACCCAGACTCTGCTACAATCTGCTGTAATTGAAAGGTCAGTTTTCTTTTTATCTGTTGTATTTTGTATTAGTGTATTGCTGTTTTATATTTTGAATACTGTAATTTGTTTTCTTTACCTTGTGTTTCGCTTGTATTTTGCTTTTAACTGCAAATTAAAATTTCAAAAGAGACCACAGCTCTGTCTCTTGTGAGTCAGGCAGATATTAGAACTGATCAATTAAGGACTCATACATAAGATAGAAGAGGTCACTTAAGGTAAATCATTTGTGAAATGAGGGGTTGGAGCTAGGAACTAAACCTTCTATTTTAAGGAGTAAAATAAAACATTTCAGAGCTTTATTAGCAAGGCTCACCCAGAATCTGCTATAATTTGCTGTGAAGGAAAGGTTAGTTTTCTTTTTATTTGTTGTATTTTATATTAGCTTATTGCCTTTTTATATTTTAAATAATATCATTTGTTTTCTTTATCTTGTGTATCACTTGTATTCTGCTTTTAACTGCATATTAAAACTACAAAAGAGACCACAGCTCTGTCTCTTGTGAGTCAGGCAGAAATTAGAACTGATCAATTAAGGACTCATACATAAGATAGAATAGGTCACTTAAGGTTAATCATTTGTGAACTGAGGGGTTGGACTAGGAACTAAACCTTCTATTTAATGGGTAAAATAAAACACTTCAGAGCTTTATTAGAAAGGCTCACCCAGACTCTGATACACTGTGCTGTGAAGGAAAGGTTAGGTTGCTTTTTATTTGTTGTATTTTGTATTAGTTTATTGCCTTTTAAAATTTTGAATACTGTGATTTGTTTTCTTTACCTTGTGTTTCACTTTTATTCTGCTTTTAACTGCATATTAAAACTTCAAAAGAGACCACAGCTCTGTCTCTTGTGAGTCAGACAGAAATTAGAACTGATCAATTCAGGACTCATACATAAGATAGAAGAAGTCACTTAAGATTAAATATTTGTGAACTAAAAGGGTGGAGCTAGGAAGAAAAACCTTATATTTTAAGGGATAAAATAAAAAAATAGAGCTTTATTAGAAAGGCTCACCCAGACTCTGTTACAATTTGTAGTATGGGAAAGGTTAGTTTTCTTTTTATTTGTTGTTTTGTTTCATTAGTTTATTACCTTTTATATTTTGAATACTGTGATTTGTTTTCATTACCTTGTGTTTCACTTGTATGCTGCTTTTAACTGCATATTAAAACTTCAGAAGAGACCACAGCTCTCTCTCTTGTGAGTCAGGCAGAAATTAGAACTGATCAATTAAGCACTCATCCGTAACATAGAATAGATCACTTAAGGTTACTCATTTGTGAACAGAGGGCTGGAGCTAGGAACCATACCCATCTATTTAAGGGGTAAAATAAAACATTTCAGAGCTTTATTAGAAAGGCTCACCCAGACTCTGCTACACTTTGCTGTGAAGGAAATGTGAGTTTGCCTTTTATTTGTTTTATTTTGTATTAGTATATTGCCTTTTTAAAATTTGAATACTGTGATTTGTTTTCTTTACCTTTTTTTCACTTGTATGCTGCTGTTAACTGCATATTAAAACTTCAAAAGAGACCACAGCTCTGTCTCTTGTGAGACAGGCAGAAATTAGAACTTATCAATTAAGGACTCATACATAAGATAGAAGAGTCACTTAAGGTTAATCGTTTGTGAAATCAGGGGGTGTAGCTACAAACTAAACCTTCTGTTTAAGGGGTAAAATAAAACATTTCAGTGCTTTTTCAGAAAGGCTCACCCAGACTCTGCTACACTTTGCTGTGACGGAAAGGGTAGTTTGTTTTTATTTTGTTGTATTTGATATTAGTGTATTGCCTTTTTATATTTTGAATACTGTGATTTGTATTCTTACCTTGTGTTTCATTTTTATTCTGCTTTAACTGCAAATTAAAACTTCAAAACAGACCACAGCTCTGTCTTTTGTGAGTCAGGCAGAAATTAGAAATGATCAATTCAGGACTAATATATAAGACAGAAGAAGTCACTTAAGGTTACTCATTTTTGAACTGAGGAGGTGGAGCTAGGAAATAAACCTTCTATTTTAAGAGGTAAAATAAAAGAAATACAGTGCTTTAATAGAAAGGCTCACCCAGACTCTGCTACACTTTGCTGTGAAGGAAAGGATAGTTTGCTTTGTATTTGTTGTATTTTGTATTAGTGTATTGCTGTTTTATATTTTGAATACTGTGATTTGTTTTCTTTACCTTTTGTTTCACTTGTATTCTGCTTTTAACTGCATATTAAACCTTCAAAAGAGACCACAGCTCTGTCTCTTTTGAGTCAGGCAGAAATTAGAACTGATCAATTAAGCACTCATACATAAGATAGAATAGGTCACTAAAGGTTAATCATTTTTGAACTGAGAGCGTGGAGCTAGGAACTAAACCTTCTATTTAAGGGGTAAAGTAAAACATTTCAGAGCTTTATTAGAAAGACTCACACATATGCTGCTACACTTTGCTTTGAAGGAAATGCTAGTTTGCTTTTTATTTGTCGTATTTTGTATTAGTTTATTGCCTTTTGTATATTTTAAACACTGTGATTTGTTTTCTTTACCTTGTGTTTCACTTGTATTCTGCTTTTAACTGTATATTAAAACTTCAAAAGAGACCACAGCTCTGTCTCTTGTGAGTCAGGCAGAAATTATAACTGATCGATTAAGGACTCATACATAAGGTAGAAGAGGTCACTTAAGGTTAATCATTTGTGAACTGAGGGGATGGAGCTAGGGACTAAACCTTCTACTTAAGGGTAAAATAAAACATTTCAGAGCTTTATTAGAAAGGCTCACCCAGACTCTGCTACACTTTGCTGTGAAGGCTAAGGTTGGTTTGATTTTTATTTGCTGTAGTTTGTATTAGTTTATTACCTTTTTATATTTTGAATACTGTGATTTGTTTTCCTTACCTTGTGTTTCACTTGTATTCTGCTTTTAACTGCATATTAAAACTTCTCAAGAGACCACAGCTCTGTCTCTTGTGAGTCAGGCAGAAATTAGAATTGATTAATTAGTGACTCCTGTATAAGAAAGAACAGGTTACTCAAGGTTAATCATTTGTGAACTGAGGGGATGGAGCTAGGAACTAAACCTTCTACTTAAGGGTAATATAAAACATTTCAGAGCTTTATTAGAAAGGCTCACCCATACTCTGCTATACTTTGCTGTGAAGGAAAGGTGTATTTGCTTTTTATTTGTTGTATTTTGTATTAGTTTATTGCCTTTTTATATTTTGAATACTGTGATTTGTTTTCTTTACCTTGTGCTTCACTTGTATTCTGCTTTTAACTGTGTATTAAAACTTCAAAAGAGACCACAGCACTGTCTCGTGTGAGTCATGCAGAAATTAGAACTGATCAATTAAGGAATCATACATAAGATAGAAGAGTCACTTAAGTTTAATCATTTGTGAACTGAGGCGGTGGACTAGGAAGTAAACCTTCTATTTAATGGATAAAATAAAACACTTCAGAGCTTTATTAGAAAGGCTCACCCAGACTCTGCTACACTTTGGTGTGAAGGAAAGGTTAGATTCCCTTTTATTTGGTTGTATTTTGTATTAGTTTATTGATTTTTTACATTTTGAATACAGTGATTAGCATTATTTACCTTGTGTTTCACTTTTATTCTGCTTTTAACTGCAAATTAAAACTTCAAAACAGACCACAGTTCTGTCTCTTGTGAGTCAGGCAATAATTAGAACTGATCAATTCAGGACTCATACATGAGACAGAAGAAGTCACTTAAGGTTAATCATTTTGAACTGAGGGGTGGAGCTAGGAACTAAACCTTCTATTTTAAGGGGTAAATAAAAAATGTCAGTGCTTTATTAAAAAGGCTCACCCAGACTCTGCTACACTAAAGGCTAGTTTGCTTTTTATTTGTTGTATTTTGCATTAGTTTATTGCCTTTTTATATTTTGAATACTGTGATTTGTTTCCTTTACCTTGTGTTTCACTTTTATTCTGCTTTTAACTGCATATTAAAACTTCAAAAGAGACCACAGCTCTGTCTCTTGTGAGTCAGGCAGAAATTAGAACTGATCAATTCATGACTCATACATAAGATAGAAGAAGTCACTTAGGGTTAATCATTTGTGAACTGAAAGGGTGGAGCTAGGAACTAAACATTCTATTTTAAGGGGTAAAATAAAAAAATTCAGAGCTTTATTAGAAAGACTCACCCAGACTCTGCTACAATCTGCTGTAATTGAAAGGTTAGTTTACTTTTTATCTGTTGTATTTTGTATTAGTGTATTGCTGTTTTATATTTTGAATACTGTAATTTGTTTTCTTTACCTTGTGTTTCCTTGTATTTTGCTTTTAACTGCAAATTAAAATTTCAAAAGAGACCACAGCTCTGTCTCTTGTGAGTCAGGCAGAAATTAGAACTGATCAATTAAGGACTCATACATAAGATAGAAGAGGTCACTTAAGGTAAATCATTTGTGAAATGAGGGGTTGGAGCTAGGAACTAAACCTTCTATTTTAAGGAGTAAAATAAAACATTTCAGAGCTTTATTAGCAAGGCTCACCCAGAATCTGCTATAATTTGCTGTGAAGGAAAGGTTAGTTTTCTTTTTATTTGTTGTATTTTGTATTAGTTTATTGCCTTTTTATATTTTGAATACTGTGATTTGTTTTCTTTACCTTCTGTTTCACTTTTATTCTGCTTTTAACTGCATATTAAAACTTCAAAAGAGACCACAGCTCTGTCTCTTGTGAGTCAGGCAGAAATTAGAACTGATCAATTAAGGACTCATACATAAGATAGAATAGGTCACTTAAGGTTAATCATTTGTGAACTGAGGGGTGGACTAGGAACTAAACCTTATATTTAATGTGTAAAATAAAACACTTCAGAGCTTTATTAGAAAGGCTCACCCAGACTCTGATACACTGTGCAGTGAAGGAAAGGTTAGTTTGCTTTTTATTTGTTGTATTTTGTATTAGTTTATTTCCTTTTAAATTTTGAATACTGTGATTTTTTTCTTTACCTTGTGTTTCACTTTTGTTTTGCTTTAAACTGCATATTAAAACTTTAAAAGAGACCACAGCTCTGTCTCTTGTGAGTCAGGCAGAAATTAGAACTGATCAATTCAGGACTCACACATAAGATAGAAGAAGTCACTTAAGGTTAATCATTTATGAACTAAAAGGGTGGAGCTAGGAACAAAACCCTTCTATTTTAAGGGGTAAAATAAAACATTTCAGAGCTTTATTAGAAAGGCTGACCAGACTCTGCTACACTTTGCTGTTAAGGGAAGGTTAGTTTGCTTTTTATTTGTTGTATTTTGTATTAGTTTATTACCTTTTATATTTTGAATACTGTGATTTGTTTTCATTACCTTGAGTTGCACTTGTATGCTGCTTTTAACTGCATTTTAAAACGTCAAAAGAAACAACAGCTCTGTCTCTTGTGAGTCAGGCAGAAATTAGAACTGATCAATTAAGCCCTCATACATAAGATCGAAGGGGTCACTTAAGGTTAATCATTTTTGAACTGAGGGGGTGGCGATAGGATCTAAACCTTCTATTTAAAGGGTAAAATATAACATTTCAGTGCTTTATTAGAAAGGCTCACCCAGACTCTGCTACACTTTGCTGTGAAGGAAAGGTTAGTTTGCTTTTTATTTGTTGTATTTTGTATTAGTTTATTGCCTTTTTATATTTTGAATACTGTGATTTGTTTTCTTTACCTTGTGTTTCACTTTTATTCTGCTTTTAACTGCATATTAAAACTTCAAAAGAGACCACAGCTCTGTCTTTTGTGAGTCAGGTAGAATTTAGAACTGATCAATTAAGGACTCGTACATAAGATAGAAGAGTCACTTAAGTTTAATCATTTGTGAACTGAGGCGGTGGACTAGGAAGTAAACCTTCTATTTAATGGGTAAAATAAAACACTTCAGAGCTTTATTAGAAAGGCTCACCCAGACTCTGCTACACTTTGCTGTGAAGGAAAGGTTAGATTGCCTTTTATTTGTTGTATTTTGTATTAGTTTATTGACTTTTTACATTTTGAATACTGTGATTTGCATTCTTTACCTTGTGTTTCACTTTTATTCTGCTTTTAACTGCAAATTAAAACTTCAAAACAGACCACAGCTCTGTCTCTTGTGAGTCAGGCAGAAATTAGAACTGATCAATTCAGGACTCATACATAAGACAGAAGAAGTCACTTAAGGTTAATCATTTGTGAACTGAGGGGTGGAGCTAGGAACTAAACCTTCTATTTTAAGGGGTAAAATAAAAAATGTCAGTGCTTTATTAGAAAGGCTCACCCAGACTCTGCTACACTAAAGGCTAGTTTGCTTTTTATTTGTTGTATTTTGTATTAGTTTATTGCCTTTTTATATTTTGAATACTGTGATTTGTTTCCTTTACCTTGTGTTTCACTTTTATTCTGCTTTTAACTGCATATTAAAACTTCAAAAGAGACCACAGCTCTGTCTCTTGTGAGTCAGGCAGAAATTAGAACTGATCAATTCAGGACTCATACATAAGATAGAAGAAGTCACTTAAGGTTAATCATTTGTGAACTGAAAGGGTGGAGCTAGGAACTAAACATTCTATTTTAAGGGTAAAATAAAAAATTCAGAGCTTTATTAGAAAGACTCACCCAGACTCTGCTACAATCTGCTGTAATTGAAAGGTTAGTTTACTTTTTATCTGTTGTATTTTGTATTAGTGTATTGCTGTTTTATATTTTGAATACTGTAATTTGTTTTCTTTACCTTGTGTTTCGCTTGTATTTTGCTTTTAACTGCAAATTAAAATTTCAAAAGAGACCACAGCTCTGTCTCTTGTGAGTCAGGCAGATATTAGAACTGATCAATTAAGGACTCATACATAAGATAGAAGAGGTCACTTAAGGTAAATCATTTGTGAAATGAGGGGTTGGAGCTAGGAACTAAACCTTCTATTTTAAGGAGTAAAATAAAACATTTCAGAGCTTTATTAGCAAGGCTCACCCAGAATCTGCTATAATTTGCTGTGAAGGAAAGGTTAGTTTTCTTTTTATTTGTTGTATTTTATATTAGCTTATTGCCTTTTTATATTTTAAATAATGTCATTTGTTTTCTTTATCTTGTGTATCACTTGTATTCTGCTTTTAACTGCATATTAAAACTACAAAAGAGACAACAGCCCTGTCTCTTGTGAGTCAGTCAGAAATTAGAACTGATCAATTAAGGACTCATACATAAGATAGAATAGGTCCACTTAAGGTTCATCATTTGTGAACTGAGGGGTTGGACTAGGAACTAAACCTTCTATTTAATGGGTAAAATAAAACACTTCATAGCTTGATTAGAAAGGCTCACCCAGACTCTGATACACTGTGCTGTGAAGGAAAGGTTAGGTTGCTTTTTATTTGTTGTATTTTGTATTAGTTTATTGCCTTTTAAAATTTTGAATACTGTGATTTGTTTTCTTTACCTTGTGTTTCACTTTTATTCTGCTTTTAACTGCATATTAAAACTTCAAAAGAGACCACAGCTCTGTCTCTTGTGAGTCAGACAGAAATTAGAACTGATCAATTCAGGACTCATACATAAGATAGAAGAAGTCACTTAAGATTAAATATTTGTGAACTAAAAGGGTGGAGCTAGGAAGAAAAACCTTATATTTTAAGGGATAAAATAAAAAAATTAGAGCTTTATTAGAAAGGCTCACCCAGACTCTGTTACAATTTGTAGTATGGGAAAGGTTAGTTTTCTTTTTATTTGTTGTTTTTTTTGCATTAGTTTATTACCTTTTATATTTTGAATACTGTGATTTGTTTTCATTACCTTGTGTTTCACTTGTATGCTGCTTTTAACTGCATATTAAAACTTCAGAAGAGACCACAGCTCTCTCTCTTGTGAGTCAGGCAGAAATTAGAACTGATCAATTAAGCACTCATCCGTAACATAGAATAGATCACTTAAGGTTACTCATTTGTGAACTGAGGGCTGGAGCTAGGAACCATACCCATCTATTTAAGGGGTAAAATAAAACATTTCAGAGCTTTATTAGAAAGGCTCACCCAGACTCTGCTACACTTTGCTGTGAAGGAAAGGTTAGTTTGCCTTTTATTTGTTTTATTTTGTATTAGTATATTGCCTTTTTAAAATTTGAATACTGTGATTTGTTTTCTTTACCTTCTTTTTCACTTGTATGCTGCTGTTAACTGCATATTAAAACTTCAAAAGAGACCACAGCTCTGTCTCTTGTGAGACAGGCAGAAATTAGAACTGATCAATTAAGGACTCATACATAAGATAGAAGAGTCACTTAAGGTTAATCGTTTGTGAAATCAGGGGGTGTAGCTACAAACTAAACCTTCTGTTTAAGGGGTAAAATAAAACATTTCAGTGCTTTTTCAGAAAGGCTCACCCAGACTCTGCTACACTTTGCTGTGACGGAAAGGGTAGTTTGTTTTTATTTTGTTGTATTTGATATTAGTTTATTGCCTTTTTATATTTTGAATACTGTGATTTGTATTCTTTACCTTGTGTTTCATTTTTATTCTGCTTTAACTGCAAATTAAAACTTCAAAACAGACCACAGCTCTGTCTCTTGTGAGTCAGGCAGAAATTAGAACTGATCAATTCAGGACTAATATATAAGACAGAAGAAGTCACTTAAGGTTACTCATTTTTGAACTGAGGAGGTGGAGCTAGGAAATAAACCTTCTATTTTAAGAGGTAAAATAAAAAAAATACAGTGCTTTAATAGAAAGGCTCACCCAGACTCTGCTACACTTTGCTGTGAAGGAAAGGATAGTTTGCTTTGTATTTGTTGTATTTTGTATTAGTGTATTGCTGTTTTATATTTTGAATACTGTGATTTGTTTTCTTTACCTTTTGTTTCACTTGTATTCTGCTTTTAACTGCATATTAAACCTTCAAAAGAGACCACAGCTCTGTCTCTTTTGAGTCAGGCAGAAATTAGAACTGATCAATTAAGCACTCATACATAAGATAGAATAGGTCACTAAAGGTTAATCATTTTTGAACTGAGAGCGTGGAGCTAGGAACTAAACCTTCTATTTAAGGGGTAAAGTAAAACATTTCAGAGCTTTATTAGAAAGACTCACACATATGCTGCTACACTTTGCTTTGAAGGAAATGCTAGTTTGCTTTTTATTTGTCGTATTTTGTATTAGTTTATTGCCTTTTCTATATTTTAAACACTGTGATTTGTTTTCTTTACCTTGTGTTTCACTTGTATTCTGCTTTTAACTGTATATTAAAACTTCAAAAGAGACCACAGCTCTGTCTCTTGTGAGTCAGGCAGAAATTATAACTGATCGATTAAGGATTCATACATAAGGTAGAAGAGGTCACTTAAGGTTAACCATTTGTGAACTGAGGGGATGGAGCTAGGGACTAAACCTTCTACTTAAGGGTAAAATAAAACATTTCAGAGCTTTACTAGAAAGGCTCACCCAGACTCTGCTACACTTTGCTGTGAAGGCTAAGGTTGGTTTGATTTTTATTTGCTGTAGTGTGTATTAGTTTATTACCTTTTTATATTTTTAATACTGTGATTTGTTTTCCTTAGCTTGTGTTTCACTTGTATTCTGCTTTTAACTGCATATTAAAACTTCTCAAGAGACCACAGCTCTGTCGCTTGTGAGTCATGCAGAAATTAGAATTGATTAATTAGTGACTCCTGTATAAGAAAGAACAGGTTACTCAAGGTTAATCATTTGTGAGCTGAGGGGATGGAGCTAGGAACTAAACCTTCTACTTAAGGGTAATATAAAACATTTCAGAGCTTTATTAGAAAGGCTCACCCATACTCTGCTATACTTTGCTGTGAATGAAAGGTGTATTTGCTTTTTATTTGTTGTATTTTGTATTAGTTTATTGCCTTTTTATATTTTGAATACTGTGATTTGTTTTCTTTACCTTGTGCTTCACTTGTATTCTGCTTTTAACTGTGTATTAAAACTTCAAAAGAGACCACAGCACTGTCTCGTGTGAGTCATGCAGAAATTAGAACTGATCAATTAAGGAATCATACATAAGACAGAAGAGTCACTTAAGTTTAATCATTTGTGAACTGAGGCGGTGGACTAGGAAGTAAACCTTCTATTTAATGGATAAAATAAAACACTTCAGAGCTTTATTAGAAAGGCTCACCCAGACTCTGCTACACTTTGGCGTGAAGGAAAGGTTAGATTCACTTTTATTTGGTTGTATTTTGTATTAGTTTATTGATTTTTTACATTTTAAATACAGTGATTAGCATTATTTACCTTGTGTTTCACTTTTATTCTGCTTTTAACTGCAAATTAAAACTTCAAAACAGACCACAGTTCTGTCTCTTGTGAGTCAGGCAATAATTAGAACTGATCAATTCAGGACTCATACATGAGGCAGAAGAAGTCACTTAAGGTTAATCATTTTGAACTGAGGGGTGGAGCTAGGAACTAAACCTTCTATTTTAAGGGGTAAATAAAAAAAATTCTGTGCTTTATTAAAAAGGCTCACCCAGACTCTGCTACACTAAAGGCTAGTTTGCTTTTTATTTGCTGTATTTTGCATTAGTTTATTGCCTTTTTATATTTTGAATACTGTGATTTGTTTCCTTTACCTTGTGTTTCACTTTTATTCTGCTTTTAACTGCATATTAAAACTTCAAAAGAGACCACAGCTCTGTCTCTTGTGAGTCAGGCAGAAATTAGAACTGATCAATTCATGACTCATACATAAGATAGAAGAAGTCACATAGGGTTAATCATTTGTGAATGGAAAGGGTGGAGCTAGGAACTAAACATTCTATTTTAAGGGGTAAAATAAAAAATTCAGAACTTTATTAGAAAGACTCACCCAGACTCTGCTACAATCTGCTGTAATTGAAAGGTTAGTTTACTTTTTATCTGTTGTATTTTGTATTAGTGTATTGCTGTTTTATATTTTGAATACTGTATTTTTTTTTCTTTACCTTGTGTTTCGCTTGCATTTTGCTTTTATCTGCAAATTAAAATTTCAAAAGAGACCACAGCTCTGTCTCTTGTGAGTCAGGCAGATATTAGAACTGATCAATTAAGGACTCATACATAAGATAGAAGAGGTCACTTAAGGTAAATCATTTGTGAAATGAGGGGTTGGAGCTAGGAACTAAACCTTCTATTTTAAGGAGTAAGATAAAACATTTCAGAGCTTTATTAGCAAGGCTCACCCAGAATCTGCTATAATTTACTGTGAAGGAAAGGTCAGTTTTCTTTTTATTTGTTGTATTTTATATTAGCTTATTGCCTTTTTATATTTTAAATAATGTCATTTGTTTTCTTTATCTTGTGTATCACTTGTATTCTGCTTTTAACTGCATATTAAAACTGCAAAAGAGACAACAGCCCTGTCTCTTGTGAGTCAGTCAGAAATTAGAACTGATCAATTAAAGACTCATACATAAGATAGAATAGGTCACTTAAGGTTGATCATTTGTGAAATGAGGGGTTGGACTAGGAACTAAACCTGCTATTTAATGGGTAAAATAAAACACTTCATAGCTTTAGTAGAAAGGCTCACCCAGACTCTGATACACTGTGCTGTGAAGGAAAGGTTAGGTTGCTTTTTATTTGTTGTATTTCGTATTAGTTTATTGCCTTTTAAAATTTTGAATACTGTGATTTGTTTTCTTTACCTTGTGTTTCACTTTTATTCTCCTTTTAACTGCATATTAAAACTTCAAAAGAGACCAGAGCTCTGTCTCCTGTGAGTCAGACAGAAATTAGAACTGATCAATTCAGGACTCATACATAAGATAGAAGAAGTCACTTAAGGTTAAATATTTGTGAACTAAAAGGGTGGAGCTAGGAACAAAAACCTTCTATTTTAAGGGATAAAATAAAAAATAGAGCTTTATTAGAAAGGCTCACCCAGACTCTGATACAATTTGTAGTATGGGAAAGGTTAGTTTTCTTTTTATTTGTTGTTTTTTTTTGCATTAGTTTATTACCTTTTATATTTTGAATACTGTGATTTGTTTTCATTACCTTGTGTTTCACTTGTATGCTGCTTTTAACTGCATATTAAAACTTCAGAAGAGACCACAGCTCTGTCTCTTGTGAGTCAGGCAGAAATTAGAACTGATCAATTAAGCACTCATACATAAGATAGAAGAGGCCACTAAACGTTAATCATTTTTGAACTGAGGGGGTGAAGCTAGGAACTAAACCTTCTATTAAAGAGGTAAAATAAAACATTTCAGAGCTTTATTAGAAAGACTCACACAGATGCTGCTACACTTTGCTGTGAAAGAAATGTTAGTTTGCTTCTTATTTGTTGTATTTTGTATTAGTTTATTGCCTTTTGTATATTTTGAATACTGTGATTTGTTTTCTTTACCTTGTGTTTCACTTGTATTCAGCTTTTAACTGCATCTTAAAACTTCAAAAGAGACCACAGCTATGTGTCTTGTGAGTCAGGCAGAAATTAGAACTGATCAATTCAGGACTCATACATAAGATAGAAGAAGTCACTTAAGGTTAATCATTTGTGAACTGAAAGGGTGGAGCTAGGAACTAAACCTTCTATTTTAAGGGATAAAATAAAAAATTTCAGAGCTTTATTAGAAAGGCTCACCCAGACTCTGCTACACTTTGCTGTGAAGGAAAGGTTAGTTTGCTTTTTATTTGTTGTATTTTGTATTAGTTTATTGCCTTTTTATATTTTGAATACTGTGATTTGTTTTCTTTACCTTCTGTTTCACTTTTATTCTGCTTTTAACTGCATATTAAAACTTCAAAAGAGACCACAGCTCTGTCTCTTGTGAGTCAGGCAGAAATTAGAAC
>NC_056735.1:1066603762-1066779601 GCF_019279795.1 Protopterus annectens | reverse complement strand
CTAGCACCACCCTCTTAGTTCACAAATATTTAACCATAAATGACTTCTTCTATCTTATGTATGAGTCCTGAATTGATCAGTTCTAATTTCTGCCTGACTCACAAGAGACAGAGCTGTGGTCTTTTTTGAAGTCGTAATATGCAGTTAAAAGCAGAAGAAAAGTGAAACACAAAGTAAAGAAAACAAATCACAGTATTCAACATTTAAAAAGGCAATAAACTTATACAAAATACAACAAATAAAAAACAAACTAACCTTTCCTTCACAGCACAGTGTATCAGAGTCTGGATGAGCCTTTCTAATAAAGGTCTCAAGTGTTTTATTTTACCCATTAAATAGAAGGTTTAGTTCCTAGTCCACCCTCAGTTCACAAATGATTAACCTTAAGTGAGTCTTCTATCTTATGTATGAGTCCCTAATTGATCAGTTCTAATTGCTGCCTGAATCAGAAGAGAAAGAGCTGTGGTCTCTTTTGAAGTTTTAATATGCAGTTAAAAGCAGAATAAAAGTGAAACAGAAGGTAAAGAAAACAAATCACAGTATTCAAAATATAAAAAGGCAAAAAACTAATACAAAATACAACAAATAAAAAGCAAACTAACCTTTCCTTCACAGCAAAGTGTAACAGAGTCTGGGTGAGCCTTTCTAACAAAGCTCAGAAATGATTTATTTTACCCCTTAAATAGAAGGTTTAGTTCCTAGCTACACCCACTCATTTCATAAATGATTAACATTAAGAGACCTCTTCTTTCTTATGCATGAGTCCTTAATTGAACAGTCCTCATTCTTGTCTGATGCACAAGAGACAGAGCTGTGGTCCCTTTTGAAGTTTTAATATGCAGCTAAAAGCAGAATACAAGTGAAATACGAGGTAAAGAAAACAAATCACGGTATTCAAAATATAAAAAGGCAATAAACTAATACAAAATACAACAAATAAAAAGCAAACACACCTTTCCTTCACAGCAAAGTGTAGCGGAGTCTGGGTGAGCCTTTCTAATAAAGCTCTGAAGTGTTTTATTTTACCCTTAAGTAGAAGGTTTAGTTCCTAGCTCCATCCCCTCAGTTCACAAATGATTAGCCTTGAGTAACCTGTTCTTTCTTATACAGGAGTCACTAATTAATCAATTCTAATTTCTGCCTGACTCACAAGAGACAGAGCTGTGGTCTCTTTTGAAGTTTTAATATGCAGTTAAAAGCAGAATACAAGTGAAACACAAGGTAAAGAAAATAATCACAGTATTCAAAATATACAAAAGGCAATAAACTAATACAAAATATGACAAATAAAAAGCAAACTAACATTTCTTTCACAACAAAGTGTAGCAGCATCTTTGTGAGTCTTTCTAATAAAGCTCTGAAATGTTTTATTTTACCCCTTAAATAGAAGGTTTAGTTCCTAGCTGCACACTCTCAGTTCAAAAATGATTAACCTTTGGTGACCTCTTCTATCTTATGTATGAGTGCTTAATTGATCAGTTCTAATTTCTGCCTAACTCACAAGAGACAGAGCGGTGGTCTCTTTTGAAGTTTTAGTATGCAGTTAAAAGCAGAATACAAGTGAAACACAAGGTAAAGAAAATAAATCACAGTATTCAAAATATAAAAATGCAATAAACTAATACAAAATACAACAAATACAAAGCAAACTAACCTTTCCTTCACAGCAAAGTGTAGCAGAGTCTGTGTGAGCTTTTCTATTAAAGCACTGTATTTATTTATTTTACCTCTTAAAATAGAAGGTTTATTTCCTAGCTCCACCTCTTCAGTTCAAAAATGATTAACCTTAAGTGACTTCTTCTGTCTTATATATGAGTCCTGAATTGATCAGTTCTAATTTCTGCCTGACTCACAAGAGACAGAGCTGTGGTCTGTTTTGAAGTTTTAATTTGCAGTTAAAGCAGAATAAAAGTGAATCACAAGGTAAAGAATACAAATCACAGTATTCAAAATATAAAAAGGTAATAAACTAATATCAAATACAACAAATAAAAAGCAAACTACCCTTTCCTTCACAGCAAAGTGTAGCAGAGTCTGGGTGAGCCTTTCTAATAAAGCTCTGAAATGTTTTATTTTACCCCTTAAATAGATGGGTATGGTTCCTAGCTCCACCCCTCAGTTCACAAATGAGTAACCTTAAGTGACCTATTCTATGTTATGTATGAGTGCTTAATTGATCAGTTCTAATTTCTGCCTGACTCACAAGACACAGAGCTGTGGTCTCTTCTGAAGTTTTAATATGCAGTTAAAAGCAGCATACAAGTGAAACACAAGGTAATGAAAACAAATCACAGTATTCAAAATATAAAAGGTAATAAACTAATGCAAAAAAAAACAACAAATAAAAAGAAATCTAACCTTTCCCATACAGCAAATTGTAAAAGAGTCTGGGTGAGCCTTTCTAATAAAGCTCTATTTTTTTATTTTATCCCTTAAAATAGAAGTTTTTTGTTCCTAGCTCCACCCTTTTAGTTCACAAATATTTAACCTTAAGTGACTTCTTCTATCATATGAATGAGTCCTTAATTGATCAGTTCTAATTTCTGTCTGACTCACAAGAGACAGGGCTGTGGTCTCTATTGAAGATTTAATATGCAGTTAAAAGCAGAATACAAGTGATACACAAGGTAAAGAAAAGAAATCAAATTATTCTAAATATAAAAAGGCAATAAGCTAATATAAAATACAACAATAGGCTGACAGGTTCAGTGCAAACTTCTCCCCCCCTCCCCCCCAAAAGGAGAGATATCTATTCCAGAGGATTGTAGCCCCCCAAACATCTCCAACGCCCAGGTGAGAACTGCCCTCACTAAGGCAAAAAACACAGCATCCATGGGACCGGATGGTGTCCCCGGCTGTGTGCTTCATGAACTCAACAAGGAATTAAACCCACAGTTAGGACAGCTGTTTAATCTTAGCCTCACCTCAGGATACGTGCACCCAAGGGTGCACGGTGACTGTGGTCCCACTTCATAAGGGCGGTGCCTCCACAGACTCTGAAATTACCCCCCATTAGCTTGACAAGCCTTATCTGCAAAGCCATGGAGAGGATCATAATGGAACTCATAAATAAAGACATAGGGAACTTGCAGACTTTGGATCCAACCCAGTTTGGCTTTGTCAAAGGCAGATCCTGCCTCTTAAACTTGGTTGACTTTTTGAGACAGTCACAAAGGCCATTGATGAGGGAAAGGCAGTCCATACAGCCTACCTCGACCTGGCAAAGGCCTTCACACAATACCCCACTCAGGTATCATCGAAAAAATTCATCAGCTTGAATGTAAACCCATACATCACAAGATGGGTTGCAAACTGGCTAGCGACAGAACCCACAGGGTCAGAGTTGCTGGAGCCATGTCAGACTCAAAGCCTGTCACAAGTGGTGTCCCACAGGGCTCAGTCCTGGGTCCACTCTTGTTCGGCATCTACTTTTCTGAAGTACAAGCAAACACAGGAGGGTTATGGCTGACAAAGTTTGCAGATGACTGCAAACTGGGCCATAGTCGAAAACACATCTGACACAGATATCCTCCAGAAGGGCCTCACAGAAATGGATAACTGGTGCCAGAGCCATGGCCTGAAGTTAAACGCCAAAAATGCATAGTCATACCCTTCGAAAACAAGGTTACCCCTAGCTACCATATAGGTGGCAATCCACTGAGCACAGAAAAGTCATCAGGGATCTGGGGACCCAAGTTGACAGTAGCCTTTCGCTTGACACTCATGTTGCTAAAGTAGTTAGGAAAACCTTCTATATCGCCCACCTGATCATGAAGGGATTCACATCTAGATCAAGGAGGTCATCGTCCCCTGTACTCATCACTCATTAGACCTATGATTGAGTACAATGCCCGCTCGAATGTATCTGACCAGACACCTGATGCAGCTTGAAAGGCCCCAAAAGTTCCTCACCAAAAGGATAAAGGGTCTCAAAATATGTCTTATGCTGCCCGACTGAAAGGACTCCAGCTCTATTCAGTCTCATACCGCTTGCTCAGAGGTGACCTGTGCCTGACATATAAGGCCATGTCAAACCCAGATTTGATGAATATGCTTCACCTCAAAAATCTAGATCCTCAGAACCACAAGGGCGGGAGACTTAAACCTTGACACGGTTATAAATAGAACGTGCTGGAGGGACAGATTCATCACCCAGAGACTCCCTATGCTGTGGAACAAAATCCCGGTACATGTGAGGCAGAGCACCTCGCTGGCCTTGTTCAAGAGGAATCTTGACCAATGGATGGGAGATCGCAGATATACCCCAGGGATTACTTCAGTGTCACTGCTTGACAGAGGCACAGAAAAATGATAGGCATAGTTTTTATTCAAACTAAAGGGGTGGCGAAAGCCACATAACTATGGGCTAGGCTTATAAATGCCCTTGGGCAGATAGCCTAGTATGAACCTATGAACCTATGAACCTATGAACAAATAAAAAGAAAACTAACCTTTCCTTCACAGCAAATTATAGCTGATTCTGGGTGAGCCTTGCTAATAAAGCTCTGAAATGTTTTATTTTACTCCTTAAAATAGAAGGATTAGTTCTTAGTCCAACCCCTCTGTTCACAAATGATTAACCTTAAGTGACGTCTTCTATCTTATGTATGAGTCCTTAATGGATCAGTTCTAATTTCTGCCTGACTCACAAGAGACAGAGCTGTGGTCTTTTTGAAATTTTAATTTGCAGTTAAAAGCAGAATACAAGCGAAACACAAGGTAAGGAAAACAAATTACAGTATACAAAATATAAAACAGCAACAAACTAATACAAAATACAACAAATAAAAAGAAAACTAACCTTTCCCTTACAGCAAATTGTAGCAGAGTCTGGGTGAGCCTTTCTAATAAAGCTCTGATTTTTTTAATTTTACCCCCTAAAATAGAATGTTTAGTTCCTAGCTCCACCCTTTCAGTTCACAAATGATTAACCTTAAATGACTTCTTCTATCTTATGTATGAGTCCTGAATTGATCAGTTCTAATTTCTGCCTGACTCACAAGAGACAGAGCTGTGGTCTCTTTTGAAGTTTTAATATGCAGTTAAAAGCAGAATAAAAGTGAAACACAAGGTAAAGGAAACAAATCACAGTATTCAAAATATAAAAAGGCAATAAACTAATACAAAATACAACAAATAAAAAGCAAACTAACCTTTCTTTCACAGCAAAATGTAGCAGAGTCTGGATGAGCCTTTCTAATAAAGCTCTGAAATGTTTTATTTTACCCATTAAATAGAAGGTTTAGTTCCAAGCTCCACCCTCTCAGTTCACAAATGATTAACCTTAAGTGACCTCTTCTATCTTATGTATGAGACCTTAATTAATCAGTTCTAATTTCTCCCTGACCCACAACAGACAGAGCTCTGGTCTATTTTGAAGTTTTAATATGCAGTTAAAAGCAGAATACAAGTGAAACACATGGTAAAGAAAACAAATCACTGTATTCAAAATATAAAAAGGCAATAAACTAATACAAAATACAACAAATAAAAAGCAAACTAACCTTTCCTTCATAGCAAGGTGGAGCAGAAGCTGAGTGAGCCCTTCTAATAATGCTCTGAAATGTTTTATTTTGCCCATTAAATAGAAGGTTTATTTCCTAGCATCACTCACTCAGTTCACAAATGATTAACCTTAAGTGACCTCTTCAATCTTATGTATGAGTCCTGAATTGATCAGTTCCAATTTCTGCCTGACTCACAAGAGACAGAGCTGTGGTCTCTTTTGAAGTTTATTGTGCTGTTTAAATCAGAATATAAGTGAAACACAAGGTAAAGAAAACAAATCACAGTATTCAAGCTATAAACAGTGAAAAAGCTAATACAAAATACAACAAATAAAAAGCAAACTAACCTTTACTTCACAGCAAAATGTAGCAGAGTCTGGGTGAGCCTTTCAAATAAAGCTCTGAAATGTTTAATTTTACCCCTTAAATATAATGTTTAGTTGCAAGCTCCAACCCCTTTGCTCACAAATGATTAACTTTAAGTGACCTCTTCTATCTTATGTATGAGTCCTTAATTGATCAGTTCTAATTTCTACCTGACTCACAAAAGACAGAGCTGTTAACTCTTTTGAAGTTTTAATATGCAGTTAAAAGCAGAATACAAGTGAAACATAAGGTAAAGAAAACAAATCTCAGCATTCAAAATATAAAAAGGCAATAAACTAATACAAAGTACAAAAAATAAAAAGCAAGCTAACCTTTCCTTCACAGCAAAGTGTAGCAGAGTCTGTGTATGCATTTCTAATAAAGCTCTGAAATGTTTTATTTTAACCCTTAAATAGAAGGTTTAGTTCCTAGCTCCACCCCCAGTTCACAAATGATCAACGTTAAGTGACCTCTTCTATTTTATGTATGAGTCGTTAATTGATCAGTTCTAATTTCTGCCTGACTCGCAAGAGATAGAGCTGTGGTCTCTTTAGAAGTTTTAATATGCAGTTAAAAGCAGAATACAAGTGAAACACAAGGTAAAGAAAACAACTCACAGTAGTCGTAATATAAAAAGGCAATAAACTAACACAAAATACAACAAATAAAAAGCAAACTAACCTTTCATTCACAGATTGATGTTTCAGAGTCTGGGTGAGCATTTCTAATAAAGCTCTGAAATATTTCATTTTACCCCTTAAGAAGGTTTATTTCCTAGCTCGACCCACTTAACTCACAAATTATTAACCTTAAGTGACCTCTTCAATCTTATTATGTACGCGTCCTGAATTGATCAGTTCCATTTTCTGCGTGACTCACAAGAGACAGAGCTGTGATCTCTTTTGAAGCTTATTATGTTGTTTAAATTAGAATACAAGTTGAACACATGGGAAAGAAAACAAATCACAGTATTCAAATTATAAAAAGGGAATACACTAATACAAAATACAACAAATAAAAAGCAAAATAACTTTTCCTTCACAGCAAAGTGTAGCAGAGTCTGGGTGAGCCTTTCTAATAATGCTCTGAAATGTTTTATTTTGCCCATTAAATAGAAGGTTTTGTTCCTAACATCACCCCCTCAATTCACAAATGATTAACCTTAAGTTACCTCTTCTATCTTATGTGTGAGTTCTTAATTGATCAGTTCTAATTTCTGCCTGACTCACAAGAGTTAGAGCTGTGGACTCTTTTAAAGTTTTAATATGCAGTTAAGAGCAGAATACAAGTGAAACACAAGGTAAAGAAAACAAATCACAATATTCAAAATATAAAAAGGCAATAAACTAATACAAAATACAACAAATAAAAAGCAAAGTAACCTTTCCTTCACAGCAAATTGCTGCAGAGTCTGGGTTAGCCTTTCTAATAAAGCTCTGAAATGTTTTATTTTAACCCTTAAATAGAGGGGTTAGTTTCTAGCTCCACCCCCTCAGTTCACAAATGATTAACCTTAAGTGACCTTTTCCATCTTATGTAGGAGTCGTTAATTGATCAATTCTAATTTCTGCCTGTCTCACAAGAGACAGATCTGTGGTCTCTTTTGAAGTGTTAATATGCAGGTAAAAACAGAATACAAGTGAAACACAAGGTAAAGAAAACAAATAAAAGTATTCAAAATATAAAAAGGCAATAAACTAATATAAAATATAACAAATAAAAAGCAAAGTAACCTTTCCTTCACAGCAAAGTGGAGCAGAGTCTAGTTGAGCCTTTTTAATAACGCTCTGAAATATTTTGTTTTACCCATTAAATAGAAGGTTTAGTACCTAGCTCCACCCCCTCAGTTCACAAATGATTAACCTTAAGTGTCCTCTTCTATCTTATGTATGAGTCCTTAATTGATCAGTTCTAATTTCTTCCTGACCCGTAAGAGATAGAGCTGTCATCTCTTTTGAAGTTTTAATATGCAGTTAAAAGCAGAATACAAGTGAAACACAAGGTAAAGAAAACAAATCACAGTATTCATAATATAAAAAGCGATAAACTAACAAAATACAACAAATAAAAAGCAAACTAACCTTTCCTTCACATATTAATGTATCAGAGTCTGGGTGAGCAGTCCTAATAAAGCTCTGAAATGTTTCATTTTACCCCTTAAATAGAAGGTTCAGTTCCTAGCTCTACCCACTTAGCTCACAAATTATTAACCTTAAGTGACCTCTTCAGTCTTATGTATGAGTCCTGAATTGATCAGTTCCATTTTCTGCGTGACTCACAAGAGACAGAGCTGTGATCTCTTTTGAAGTTTATTATGTTGTTTAAATTAGAATACAAGTTGAACACATGGGAAAGAAAACAAATCACAGTATTCAAATTATAAAAAGGGAATAAACTAATACAAAATACAACAAATAAAAAGCAAAATAACTTTTCCTTCACAGCAAAGTGTAGCAGAGTCTGGGTGAGCCTTTCTAATAATGCTCTGAAATGTTTTATTTTGCCCATTAAATAGAAGGTTTTGTTCCTAACATCACCCCCTCAGTTCACAAATGATTAACCTTAAGTGACCTCATCTATCTTATGTGTGAGTTCTTAATTGATCAGTTCTAATTTCTGCCTGACTCACAAGAGTTAGAGCTGTGGACTCTTTTAAAGTTTTAATATGCAGTTAAGAGCAGAATACAAATGAAACACAAGGTAAAGAAAACAAATCACAGTATTCAAAATATAAAAAGGCAATAAACTAATACAAAATACAACAAATAAAAAGCAAAGTAACCTTTCCTTCACAGCAAATTGTTGCAGAGTATGGGTTAGCCTTTCTAATAAAGCTCTGAAATGTTTTATTTTAACCCTTAAATAGAAGGGTTAGTTTCTAGCTCCACCCCCTCAGTTCACAAATGATTAACCTTAAGTGACCTTTTCCATCTTATGTAGGAGTCGTTAATTGATCAATTCTAATTTCTGCCTGTCTCACAAGAGACAGATCTGTGGTCTCTTTTGAAGTGTTAATATGCAGGTAAAAACAGAATACAAGTGAAACACAAGGTAAAGAAAACAAATAAAAGTATTCAAAATATAAAAAGGCAATAAACTAATACAAAATATAACAAATAAAAAGCAAAGTAACCTTTCCTTCACAGCACAGTGGAGCAGAGTCTGGTTGAGCCTTTCTTATAAGGCTCTGAAATGTTTTATTTACCACTTAAATATAAGGTTTACTTCCGAGATTCACCTCCTTTGTTTACAAACGATTACCCTTAAGTGACCTCTTCTACCTTATGTATGAGTCTTAACTGATGAGTTCTAATTTCTGTCTGATTCACAAGAGACAGAGCAGATGTCTCTTTTGAAGTATTAATATGCAGTTAAAAGCAGAATACAAGTGAAACACAAGGTAAAGAAAACAATTCATTGCATTCAAAATATAAAAAGGCAATAAACTAATACAAAATATAAGAAATAAGAAGCAAACTAACCTTTCATTCACATCAAAGTGTAGCAGAGTCTATGTATGCCTTTCTAATAAAGCTATGAAATGTTTTGTTTTACATCTTAAATAGAAGGTTTAGTTCCTAGCTCCATGCCCTCAGTTCACAAATGATTAACCTAAAGTGACCTCTTCTGTCTTATGTATGAGTCCTTAATTGATCAGTTCTAATTTCTGTCTGACTCACAAGAGACAGAGCTGTGGTCTCCTTTGAAGTTTTACTATGCAGTTAAAAGCAGAATACAAGTGAAACATAAGGAAAAGAAAACAAATCACGGTATTCATAATATAAAAAGGCAATAAACTAACACAAAATACAACAAATAAAAAGCAAACTAAACTTTCCTTCACAGATTAATGGATCAGAGTCTAGGTGAGCCTTTCTAATAAAGCTCTGAAAATTTTCATTTTACCCCTTAAATAGAAGGTTTAGTTCCTAGCTCCACCTCCTTATCTCACAAATTATTAACCTTAAGTGACCTCTTCAGTCTTACGTTTGAGTCCTGAATTGATCAGTTTCATTTTCTGCCTGACTCACAAGAGACGGAGCTGTGGTCTCTTTTGAAGTTTATTATGTTGTTTAAACTAGAATAAAAGTGAAACACAAGGTAAAGAAAACAAATCACAGTATTCAAAATATAAAAAAGTAATGAACTAATACAAAATACAGGAAATAAAAAGCAAACTAACCTTTTCAAAACAGCAAAGTGTAGCAGAGTCATGGTGAGCCTTTCTAATAAAGCTTGGAAATGTTTTATGTTAACCCTTAAATAGAAGAATTAGTTTCTAACTCCACCCCCTCAGTTCACAAATGATAAACCTTAAGTGACCTTTTCTATGTTATGTAGGAGTTATTAATTGATCAGTTCTAATTTCTGCCTGACTCACAAGAGGCAGATCTGTGGTCTCTTTTGAAGTTTTAATATGCAGTTAAGAGCAGAATACAAGTGTAGCACAAGGTAAAGAAAACAAATAACAGTATTCAAAAATATAAAAAAGCAATAAACTAATACAAAATACACAAATAAAAAGCAAACCAAACTTTCTGTCTCAGCAAATTGTAGCAGAGTCTGGGGGAGCTTTTCTAATAAAGCTCTGAAATGTTTTATTTTACCCCTTAAATACAAGGTTTAGTTCCTAGCTCCAACCCCTCAGTTAACAATTGATTGACCTTAAGTGACCTTTTCTATCTTATGTATGAGTCCTTAATTGATCAGTTCTAATTTCTGCCTGACTCACAAGAGACAGAGCTGTGAACTTTTTTAAAGTTTTAATATGCAGTTAAAAGCAGAATACAGGTGAAACACAAGGTAAAGAAAACAAATCACAGTATTCAAGATATAAAAAGGCAATACACTAATACAAAATGCAACAAATAAAAAGCAAACTAGCCTTTCCTTTACAGCAAAGTGCAGCAGAGTCTGGGTGAGCCTTTCTAATAAAGCAGTGAAATGTTTTATTTTACCCCTTAAATAGAAGGTTTAGTTCCTAGCTCTAACCGCTCAGTTCACAAATGATTAACCTTAAGTGACCTCTTCTATCTTAAGTATGAGTCCCTAATTGATTAGTTCTAATTTCTACGTGACTCACAAGAGACAGAGCTATGATCTCTTTTGACGTTTTAATAAGAAGTTAAAAGCAGAATAAAAGTGAAACACAAGGTAAAGAAAACAAATTACAGTATTCAAAATATAAAAAGGCAATAAACTAATACAAAATACAACAAATAAAAAGCAATGTAACATTTTCTTCACAGCAAAGTGTAGCAGAGTCTGGTTGAGCCTTTGTAATAAAGCTCAGAAATGTTTTATTTTACCCCTTAGATATAAGGTTTAGTTACAAGCTCCTCCCGTTCAGTTCACAAATGGCTAACCTTAAGTGACCTTCTCTATCTTATGTATGAGTCTTAATTGATCAGTTCTAATTTCTGCCTGACTCACAAGAGATAGAGCTGTGGTCTCTTTTGAAGTTTTAATATGCAGTTAAAAGCAGAATACAAGTGAAACACAAGGGAAAGAAAACAAATCAAAACATTTAAAATATAAAAAGGAAATAAACTAATACAAAATACAACAAATAAAAAGCAAAATAACCTTTCCTTCATTGCAAAGTGGAGCAGAGTCTGAGTGAGCCTTTCTAATAATGCTTTGAAATGTTTTATTTTGCCTATTAAATCGAAGGTTTACTTCCTAGCATCACCCCCTCAGTTCACAAATGATTAACCTTAAGTGACCTCTTCTATCTTATGCATGAGTCTTTAATTGAACAGTTCCAATTTCTGCCTGACTCACAAGAGACAGAGCTGTGGTCTCTTTTGAAGTTTTAATATGCAGTTAAAACAGAATAGCAGTGAAACACAAGGTAAAGAAAACAAAGCACAGTATTCAAAATACAAAAAGACAATAAACTATTAAAAAATTCAACAAATAAAAAGCAAACAAACCTTTCCTTCACAGCAAAGTGTAGCAAAGTCTGGGTAAGCCTTTCTAATAAAGAACTGAAATGTTTTATTTTACCATTTAAATAGCAGATTTAGTTCCTAGCTCCACCCCCTCTGTTCACAAATGATTAACCTTAAGTGACCTCTTCTATCTTATGTAGGAGTCCTTTACTGATCAGTACTAATTTCTGAATGACTCACAAGAGACAGATCTGTGGTCTATTTAGAAGTTTTAATATGCATTTAAAAGCAGAATACAAGTTAAGCACATTGTAAAGAAAACAAATCACAGTATTCAAAATATAAATGGGCAATAAACTAATACAAAATACAAGAATTAAAAAGCAAGCTAACCTTTCCCTCACAGCAAAGTGTAGCAGAGTCTGGGTGAGCCTTTCTAATAAAGCTCTGAAATTATGTATTTTACCCCTTAAATATTAGGTTTAGTTACTAGCTCCACCCCCTCAGTTCACAAATTATTAACATTAAGTGACCTCTTCTATCTTTTGTAGGTGTCCTTAGTTGATCAGTTCCACTTTCTGCCTGAGTCACAAGAGGCAAAGCTGTGGTCTCTTTTGAAGTTTTAATATGCAGTTAAAAGCATAATACAAAATATAAAAAGCAATAAACTAATACAAAATACAACAAATAAAAAGCAAACTAGCCTTTCCTTCAGAGCAAAGTGTAGCAGAGTCTAGGTGAGCCTTTCTAATAAAGCACTGAAATGTTTTATTTGACCCCTTAAATGGAAGGTTTAGTTCCTAGCTCCACCCCCTCAGTTCACAAATGATTAACCTTAAGTGACCTCTTCTATCTTATGTATGAGTCCTTAATTGATCAGTTCTAATTTCTGCCTGACTCAAAAGAGACAAAGTTGTGGTGTCTTTTGAAGTTTTAATAAGCAGTTAAAAGCAGAATACAAGTGAAACACAAAATAAAGAAAACAAATCACAGTATTCAAAATATAAAAAAGGCAATAAACTAATACAAAATACAACAAATAAAAAGCAAACTAACCTTTCCTTCACAGCAAATTGTTGCAGAGTCTGGGTGAGCCTTTCTAATAAAGCTTGGAAATGTTTTATTTTAACCCTTAAATAGAAGAATTCGTTTCTAGCTCCACCCCCTCAGTTCACAAATGATAAACCTTAAGTGACCTTTTCTATCTTATGTAGGAGTTATTAATTGATCAGTTTTAATTTCTGCCTGACTCACAAGAGGCAGATCTGTGGTCTCTTTTGAAGTTTTAATATGCAGTTAAAAGCAAAATACAAGTGAAGCACAAGATAAAGAAAACAAATCACAGTATTCAAAAATATAAAAAACAATAAACTAATACAAAATACACAAATAAAAAGCAAACCGAACTTTCTATCTCAGCAAATTGTAGCAGAGTCTGGGGGAGCCTTTCTAATAAAGCTCTGAAATGTTTTATTTTACCCTTTAAATAGAAGGTTTAGTTCCTAGCTCCAACCTCTCAGTTTACAATTGATTGACCTTAAGTGACCTCTTCTATCTTATGTATGACTCCTTAATTGATCAGTTCTAATTTCTCCTGACTCACAAGAGACAGAGCTGTGGTCTCTTTTGAAGTTTTACTATACAGTTAAAAGCAGAATACAAGTGAAACACATGGTAAAGAAAACAAATCAAAGTATTCATAATTTAAAAAGGCAATAAACTAATACAAAATACAACAAATAAAAAGCAAAATACCCTTTCCTTCACAGCAAAATGGTGCTGAGTCTGGTTGGGCCTTTCTTATAAAGCTCTGAAATTTTTTATTTTACCCCTTAAATAGAAGGTTTAATTCACAGCTCCACATCCTCAATTCACAAATGATTAACCTTAAGTGACCTCTTCTATCTAATGTAGGAATCCTTAATTGATCAGTTCTAATTCCTGCCTGACTCACAAGAGACCAAGCTGTGATCTCTTTTGAAGTTTTAATATGCAGTTAAAAGCAGAATACAAGTGAAACATAAGGAAAACAAAACAAATCGCAGTATTCAAAATATAAAAAGGCAATAAAGTATTACAAAATACAACAAATAAAAAGCAATATAACCTTTGCTTCACAGCAAAGTGTAGCAGAGTCTGATTGAGCCTTTCTAATAAAGCTCTGAATTGTGTTATTTTAGCTCTTAAATTTAAGGTTTAGTTCCAAGCTCCTCCCCCTCAGTTCACACATGATTAACCTTAAGTGACCTCTTCTATCTTATGTATGAGTCTTAATTGACAGTTCTAATTTCTGCCTGACTCACAAGAGACAGAGCTGTGGTCTCTTTTGAAGTTTTAATACGCAGTTAAAAGAAGAATACAAGTGAAACATAAGGAAAAGAAAACAAATCACAGCATTGAAAATATAAAAAGGAAATAAACTAATACAAAATACAATAAATAAAAAGTAAATAACCTTTTCTTCATAGCAAACTGTAGCAGAGTCTGGGTGAGCGTTTCTAATAATGCTCTGAAATGTTTTATTTTGCCCATTAAATAGAAGGTTTAGTTCCTAGCATCACCCCCTCAGTTCACAAATGATTAACCTTAAGTGACCTCTTCTAGCTTATGTATGAGTCCTTAATTAATCAGTTCTAGTTTCTGCCTGACTCACAAGAGGCAGATCTGTGGTCTCTTTTGAAGTTTTAATATGCAGTTAAAAGCAGAACACAAGTGAAGCACAAGGTAAAGAAAACAAATCACAGTATTAAAAAATATAAAAAAGCAATAAACTAATACAAAATACACAAATAAAAAGCAAACCAAACTTTCCGTCTCAGAAAATTGTAGCAGAGTCTGGGGGAGCCTTTCTAATAAAGCTCGGAAATGTTTTATTTTAACCCTTAAATAGAAGAATTTGTTTCTAGCTCCACCCCCTCAGTTCACAAATGATAAACCTTAAGTGACCTTTTCTATCTTATGTAGGAGTTATTAATTAATCAGTTTTAATTTCTGCCTGACTCACAAGAGGCAGATCTGTGGTCTCTTTTGAAGTTTTAATATGCAGTTAAAAGCAGAACACAAGTGAAGCATAAGGTAAAGAAAACAAATCACAGTATTAAAAAATATAAAAAAGCAATAAACTAATACAAAATACACAAATAAAAAGCAAACCAAACTTTCCGTCTCAGCAAATTGTAGCAGAGTCTGGGGGAGCCTTTCTAATAAAGCTCTGAGATGTTTTATTTTACCCCTTAAATAGAAGGTTTAATTCCTAGCTCCAACCCCTCAGTTTACAATCGATTGACCTTAAGTGACCTCTTCTATCTTATGTATGAGTCCTTAATTGATCAGTTCTAGTTTCTGCCTGACTCACAAGAGACAGAGCTGTGGTCTCTTTTGAAGTTTTAATACGCAGTTAAAAGCAAAATACAAGTGAAACATAAGTAAAAGAAAACCAATCACAGCATTGAAAATATAAAAAGGCAATAAACTAATACAAAATACAACAAATAAAAAGCAAAATAACCTTTCCTTCATAGCAAAGTGTAGCAGAGTCTGGGTGAGCCTTTCTAATAATGCTCTGAAATGTTTTATTTTGCCCATTAAATAGAAGGTTTAGTTCCTAGCTCCACCCCCTCAGTTCACAAATGATTAACCTTAAGTGACCTCTTCTATCTTATGTATGAGTCCTTAATTGATCAGTTCTAATTTCCACCTGACTCAAAAGAGACAAAGCTGTGGTGTCTTTTGAAGATTTAATAAGCAGTTAAAAGCAGAATACAAGTGAAACACAAAGTAAAGAAAACAAATCACAGTATTCAAAATATAAAAAGGCAATAAACTAATACAAAATACAACAAATAAAAAGCCAACTAACCTTTCCTTCACAGCAAATTGTTGCAGAGTCTAGGTGAGCCTTTCTAATAAAGCTCGGAAATGTTTTATTTTAACCTTTAAATAGAAGAATTTGTTTCTAGCTCCACCCCCTCAGTTCACAAATGATAAACCTTAAGTGACCTTTTCTATCTTATGTAGGAGTTATTAATTGATCAGTTTTAATTTCTGCCTGACTCACAAGAGGCAGATCTGTGGTCTCTTTTGAAGTTTTAATATGCAGTTAAAAGCAGAACACAAGTGAATCACAAGGTAAAGAAAACAAATCACAGTATTAAAAAATATAAAAAAGCAATAAACTAATACAAAATACACAAATAAAAAGCAAACCAAACTTTCCGTCTCAGCAAATTGTAGCATAGTCTGGGGGAGCCTTTCTAATAAAGCTCTGAGATGTTTTATTTTTCCCCTTAAATAGAAGGTTTAGTTCCTAGCTCCAACCCCTCAGTTTACAACTGATTGACCTTAAGCGACCTCTTCTATCTTATGTATGAGTACTTAATTGATCAGTTCTAATTTCTGCCTGACTCACAAGAGACAGAGCTGTGGTCTCTTTTGAAGTTTTACTATACAGTTAAAAGCAGAATACAAGTGAAACACATGGTAAAGAAAACAAATCAAAGTATTCATAATTTAAAAAGGCAATAAACTAATACAAAATACAACAAATTAAAAGCAAAATAACCTTTCCTTCACAGCAAAGTGCTGCCGAGTCTGGTTGAGCCTTTCTTATAAAGCTCTGAAATGTTTTATTTTACCCCTTAAATAGAAGGTTTAATTCACAGCTCCACAACCTCAATTCACAAATGATTAACCTTAAGTGACCTCTTCTATCTTATGTAGGAATCCTTAATTGATCAGTTCTAATTCCTGCCTGACTCACAAGAGACCAAGCTGTGTTCTCTTTTGAAGTTTTAATATGCAGTTAAAAGCAGAATACAAGTGAAGCACAAGGTAAAGAAAATAAATTGCAGTATTCAAAATATAAAAAGGCAATAAACTAATACAAAATACAACAAATAAAAAGCAATATAACCTTTGCTTCACAGCAAAGTGTAGCAGAGTCTGATTGAGCCTTTCTAATAAAGCTCTGAATTGTTTTATTTTACCTCTTAAATTTAAGGTTTAGTTCAAAGCTCCTCCCCTCAGTTCACACATGATTAACTTTAAGTGACCTCTTCTATCTTATGTATGTGTCTTAATTGACAGTTCTAATTTCTGTCTGACTCACAAGAGACAGAGCTGTGGTCTCTTTTGAAGTTTTAATATGCATTTAAAAGCAGAATACAAGTGAAACATAAGGAAAAGAAAACAAATCACAGCATTGAAAATATAAAAAGGAAATAAACAAATACAAAATACAACAAATAAAAAGCAAAATAACCTTTCCTTCATAGCAAAGTGTAGCAAAGTCTGGGTGAGCCTTTCTAATAATGCTCTGAAATGTTTTATTTTGCCCATTAAATAGAAGGTTTAGTTCCTAGCATCACCCCCTCAGTTCACAAATGATTAACCTTACGTGACCTCTTCTAGCTTATGTATGAGTCCTTAATTGATCAGTTCTAGTTTCTGCCTGACTCACAAGAGACAGAGCTATGGTCTCTTTTGAAGTTTTAATATGCAGTTAAAACAGAATACAAGTGAAACACAAGGTAAAGAAAACAAAGCACGGTATTCAAAATATAAAAAGGCATTAAAATATTACAAAATACAACAAATAAAAAGCAAATAAACCTTTCCTTAACAGCAAAGTGTATCAGAGTTTGGGTGAGCCTTTCTTATAAAGCTCTGAAATCTTTTATTTTACCCCTTAAATAGAAGGTTTAGTTCACAGCTCCACCATCTCAGTTCACAAATGATTCACCTTAAGTGACCTCTTCTATCTTATGCGGGAGTCCTTAATTGATCAGTTCTAATTTCTGCTTGACTCACAAGAGACAGAGCTGTGGTCTCTTGTGAAGTTTTAATATGCATTTAAAAGCAGAATACAAGTGAAACACAAAGTAAAGAAAACAAATCACAATATTCAAAATCTAAAAAAGTAACAAACTAATACAAAATACAACAAAAAAAAGCAAACCAACTTTTCCTTCACAGCAAAGTGTAGCAGAGTCTGGGTGAGCCTTCCAAATAATGCCTTTCTTATAAAGCTCTGAAATCTTTTATTTTATTCCTTAAGTAGCAGGTTTAGTTCCTAGCTCTACCCCCTCAGTTCACAAATGATTAACCTCAAGTGACCTCTTTTATCTTATGTAGGAGTCCTTAATTGAATAGTTCTAATTTCTGCCTGCCTCACATGAGACAGAGTTGTGGTCTCTTTTGAAGTTTTAATATGCAGTTAAAAGTATAATACAAGTGAAACACAAGGTGAAGAAAACAAATCACAGTAGTCAAAATATAAAAAGGCAATTAACTAATACAAAATACAATAAATAAAAAGTAAGCTAGCCTTTCCTTTACATCGAAGTTTAGCAGAGTCTGGATGAGCCTTTCTAATAAAGCACTTAAATGTTTTATTTTACCTTTTAAATAGAAGGTTTAGTTCCTAGCTAACCCCCTCAGTTCACAAATGATTAACCTTAAGTGACCTCTTCTATCTTATGTAGGAGTCCTTTATTGATCAATTCTTATTTCTGCCTGGCTCACAAGAGACAGAGCTGTGGTCTCTTTTGAAGTTTAATATGCTGTTAAAAGCAGAATACAAATGAAACACAAGGTAAAGAAAACAAATCACAGTATTCAAATTATAAAAAGGCAATAAACTAATACAAAATACAACAAGTAAAAAGCAAACTAACCGTTCCTTCACAGTAAAGTGTAGCAGAGTCTGGGTGAGCCTTTCTAATAAAGCTTCAGGCCATGGTTCAGGCCATGGTGCCGACACCAGTCATTGGTCTCAGAGAGGCATTTTTGTAGGATGTCTGCATCACTTGGGGATATGATAATGACTCCTCGCTTGCAGTTATCAGCAAATTTGGTCATCCAGAGTCCTTCTATTTTGGCCTGGCTTCTGAGAATTAGATGCCAAACAGGAGAGAGCCCAGGGTCAAGCCCTGTGGGATTCCACTCATGACTGGTCCACAGTCTGACTTGGAATCTGAAACTTTCATTCTGTGGGTACTGTCTGTGAGCCAATTTGCAAATCACCTAGGAATGTAAGAATTGATGCCTAGTTTGGTGAGTTTATCAATGATACCTGAGTGGAGAATTGTATCAAAGGCATTGACTAGGTCGAGGTAGGCTGTATACTCTGCCTTAGCCTCATTCACAGCCTTGTTGACTACCTCAAAGAAGTCAACCAGGTTCAGCAGAGAGGATTTCCCCTTGACAAAGCCAAACTGCATGAGGTCAAGAGTTTGGAGATTGCCTATATCTTTGTTAAGCAGGTCCATGATGATGCACTCCATACCTTTGTATACCAGACTCATCAGGCTAATGGGTCGATAGTTCCCAGGGTCTGTAGTTGCTCCCACTTTATGGAGTGGGATGACTGTAACAGTGAACCTTTCATTGGGGACATAGCCTGAGGTAAGGCTGTGATTGAACAGGGCACACAGATGTGACACCAGTTCATATTGTAGCTCATGTAGGCTAGCCCGGGATATTATTAGGTCCCATGGATGCTGTATTCTTGGCTTTGTACAATGTAGCTTTTACCTGTGCCACAAAAATGGTGGGTACCAGGCTTATTTCTGGTATTGTGATTGGGCCCTTGGGGGGGGGAGAGGGGTAAAGTTGGCACTGAATCTGTCAGCCAGTATGTTGGCTATATCTGTTGGCTCAGTATAGGAGGTGCCATTGTGCAATAACTCAGAGCAAATCTGGGTATTTCCTTTGAGGTTTCTGATATAGCTATAGAAGGCGTTATGTTTTTTTTTTTTTTTTTTTGGTGTCAGCTGCAATTCTGTCTTCATACCTGGCTTTAGAGGATTTGATAAGGGATATGAGTTTTTGTTGAGATTAATAAGGGAGGTTTTCCAGTCTTGTGACTTCATTTTTTATGCTACAGTTTCTTCCTTCTGTTGTAGAGGTTATTGATGGCTGCAGACCACCAGATTGGCTTCCTTTTTTGGGAGGAGAGCATCTTAGTTCTATTTGGTATGGCAAGGTCCATGCATTTCTGTACATGCTTGTATAGTGCAGTGGTATATAATTCAGCAGTCATATAGCTATTTTCCATTGGCATGGGTGCAGAGAAGTTAGCCACCTCTGTTTTTAGGAGTCCAAAGTCGGTTTTAGGGAAGTTTTTCAGGGTGATCGACTTAGTGGAGGGTGTAGGTGAGATAGAGATTTCCATGGTGATCAGTTTGTAGTCATATTTAACCGGGAGGAATTGACTATAGGTGTGGAACAACGGTCTCCCATGTTGGCGATAACCAGGTGGAAGATGTTGCTTCCACTACTGGGGGTCAGAATGAGCTGATCCAGGGCATTGGAATTGACAAATTCCAGAACGCATTGGGCCTGTACATTGGTACTTGAATAGTTTTCCCAGTTGATGGAGGGGTAGTTGAAGTCACCCAGTATGAGAGTATTGGGTTCCACATTGATAGATTCCAGGGTGCTTAGGAAGTTGGAGTGAAAGTCTAGGGACATGTTTGGGATTTTGAAGCAGGCTATGACTTGTATTGCCATCTTACCCAGTGTTAGTTGTACCTAAAGTATCTTGGATGCATTATGCTGGGCTACCACTCTAGAGGTGTGCATATCCTTTAAGAATGTGGAGACACCTCTGCCTTTGGATCTTCCGGCTGTATTCTGGTGCCAAAGGTATGGAATGAATTTTAACCTAGGAGTGCAGGGATGCTTTCTGCCTCTTTAAATATTTATTTTGTTCCTTGATACATGTGAATAGGTTTCATTGTTGTATAACATGACAGACATAATGTTTGAGTATTCTGTTGATTCACAAAGCACCATACCTACCCCTTATCTGATTTCATTATGCAGAGGGTCTTGTCATTTCTCAGGGAGGCAGTTTTCTCTCTTTTATTTAAGCTGAAATGAAAAAATAAATTACTACTAGTAGAGTGTAAGTTATAAATATCTTCAGTAACTGTTTTCTTGAAGATATTTAGTAAAGGATGCAATGATGGGTTAAAAGTGCTATTTTTCTTAACTAATTTTCCTTTTCTGGAGGTATTTATCTGACTATCTTGTGATGGCTCAAAATAGAGGGCTAAATTTAATTTTCTAGTAAAAAATTTCTATTCCACTAGGGAGTCAACTACATGAAACTGTTTGGAACGTACAAACTTCAAACCTTTCTGAAAAAGTGTAAACTGTTCTACCATGATGGGTCTATCAGTGTAATTATAAATATTATATCTATCAAAAGAGAATATAATGCCATTTTCATGTTTGTAAATCCTTTTTGAGTCTTCATTTACTAGCTCCAATACTTTGACAAATCTTTTTGGGGACCCCATCCCAAATCCACTTGTCTTTTCTGGTGATTTGCTAGCCTTTCTGACCTCCTTGAGGGAAAAATATTGTTATGGACATCACTAAAATGTGAAGCCCCTTCATTTACCCCATCTACACCATTATTATATTCAGCTCCAGTACTTGCACCAAAAGTCACCTTATTCCTATTCTTATTGAAACCCCTGTTTTTAATAGGGTATGCCTTATTGTTTGCATACTGTTTTATGTCTCTCTCTGATTTCTTTTGCTTTCATGTAAAGACTTTATCACATTTATCTCAACTTTAGACACAACTTTAAAATAAAATCCCCTCATTGCTCTTTTCATTTTTTCAAGCTGTTTAAGCAAGACATTACTATTGATTTCTTTGTACCTCTTAAGCATTTCCATAACTTCAAAACCATGCTTATCAAACATTTTTATAAATTCCCCCTACATTTTATCACTCATATTCAGTCCAAAAAAAAATAATTTAAAAACACATAACTCTTGAGGTACAATTTGTAAATCTAAGCAGCGTCTTAAATATTTGTTGTCAACTAGTAAAGATTTAATTTTAAACAACTTTTGAGAACTAGGAATGTTTACATTTATTACATATATTAACAATAGTCCGTTCTATACTTGGTTCACTAACCGCATTAAAATTAAATGTATTGTAAAGTAAATGCTGGTAGCATGTTTTATCCCCAGAACTATGAGCAACAAAAGTTCTTGTGTTAGGTACACGCCCCTATGCAGCAAACACCAATTCCTTTTCATTTAAATGCTGGGCTGGTAAAGAAGCTGAAACTGCATATGTCTTTTTATAAGTATAAACAGTACCTTTATTTTTAGCTTCCAAAAAGTCTTCCATTTGAGTACTGAAAGCCGTTTCAGTGCTCTGTATCCCCTCCAATGACAAGTGACACCAATGCCATTTTCTCCTGGTTTAGAAGAAAAAACCTTTGGTTTTACTCCATTTCCAGTTCCCAGTTCACTCAGGGAGGAAGCACCACCTCATTCAGCTCCTGAAGAATTAACTCAGTAATTCTCAGACAAATTTATTAGATTTTTTTTAAGAATGTTAGGATTTTTTAATATGGTGCTACTGCTAATTTACTTGGTTGTATGAAGTCGCTGTGGATTACAATGAATTAATTAATCAACTTGATGCGCTGACTGGTTGTGTTACATTATATAAGGTTGATGATTAACTTTATTAAAAACTTTGAGGAAGTTTGTGGAATACAGATTAAACCACTTAGTTGTTTATGTGAATTTACCATTACAGTCACAAATCATTGTACCAGGTTTTCCTTTGTTTTTACTACTTATAATTTTATTCAGTAACATACTAAATGGTCCATTCACCAACCCTTTTGAAGGTATATCACTGTGGAATCACTATGGGAATGTAAATGTAAAGAGACTGATTATAGGTCTATGCTCAGTCCTGGAAGAATATTAACTACTTGTCTTATACTGGTTAGGATAACTGATGTAAAAAAAAAACAAAACACACACACACACACACACATATATATAAATATATATATATATATATATATATATATATATATATATATATATATTTGGGTTCACTTCAGTTCACTGAACTTTCAATTCACTGACTTTCATTTCACTGACACCATTTCACTGAAATTCATTTCACTGAAAGTTCATTTCACTGAAAGTTAATTTCACTGACAACTATTATTAGCAATAAAATGGAATATTCCCCCTTCCCCACTGTAGTGCGACCCTGGAGTTAGAATATATTGTTGGGGGGGGGTGGGGGGCGCAGCCCCCCACTTCATTTCATATGATATTCTTACGTTTTGATATAATATTGCTTAGTAAAAGAAAAGTAAGTGGGGGGATGCGCCCCCCACACCCCCCTAACTATATATTCTAACTCCAGGGTCGCACTACAGTGGGAAAGGGGGCATATTCCATTTACTTTGTAATAATACTTGTCAGTGAAATGAACTTTCAGTGAAATGAACTTTCAGTGAAATGAATTTCAGTGAAATGGTGTCAGTGAAATGAAAGTCAGTGAATTGAAAGTTCAGTGAACTGAAGTGAACCCATATATTTATATATATGGGTCTACTGTAAAAGATCGAAAATCCACTTGTTTGAAAATGAACAGTGGATCCTCGGTTACGCGAAAGTGCACGTCTGCAAAGCACGGTTCAACGAACCATTTAGGGAAACTGAAGTGCCGAGGCACACTACAGTGGAGAATAGGGAATTTACCTTTTCTCCACTGTAGTGCGATCTCGGAGTTAGTATATTTAATTGGGGGGTGGGGGGGCAAAGCCCCCACTCAATGTAATGTTAGTGTTTTCTGTTTTTTTTTTTTTTATCCTTTTTCGGTTCATTGAACCGAGTTTTACGAAAGTGCACTTTCGAATAAGTACACTTTCGCGTAACTGAGCAGTCTACTGCTTTTTTTCGAACAATGGGTATTCGATTAAAAGCAGTAGACCCATATATATATATATATATATATATATATATATATATATATAGATATATATATATACATATATATTCTTCCCTCAATGTATCTTGTTGAGAGACATTCAGTATCCAGTGAGTGAATAACCCTCCATATGGGACATAAAGAAAAGTTTGTCAGGCATCTTAATAAGCCTTTGTATTTTGATGTACCTATCATTAAGAGGGTTACCCCAGTCCCCCTACATCCAGACTAGCAGTAAAGTCTCCTACTGGTATAACTTTCTTTGTACCTCCCCGATGCAGTTACAAAAGCAAACAGTTCAGAAAAAAGAGGGTTCATTTTGGTTGGTTCCATAAATAGACCGCAAAGTCCTGAACCCTCATTGAGAAGAAGAAATACCCAACTGTCCTGTTTGTCAGTAAGCTTTTATTCAAAGTCCAGACTAGAATAGCTACTTGCTTTTTGGTAACTTTACTCCCTTTCTTCAGAAACATATTGTTGCTTTTTTCCATAAACACTCAATTGTTTTTCATTTCCAAATAGACAAAAAAGACAACTTGCATTTAATGTCAGTAGATATAGCATATGACATAAAGTTAAGAATGTAAGATACATCAACAAGGAAGAAAATAAAATGGCAGATTAACTAGAAAGAGATAAACTGTTATGCATAAAACAATGCAGATATTAGTCTCCACCTCTCCCTTGCATTCAGTTGATTACCACCATGTGCATAAAATGCAGGAGGGCAAAAAACAAACAGTGGTCACTATAATTAGATAAGAACTGGAAAGCAGGTAAGTACTCAGTCTGATATAGACCTCACAGCACCAACGTTGTCAAAATAGAGAAAGTCATGGTAATGAAGTTGCACAAAACAAATCATTTCCCATTGCTTCAATCACTGTCTCATCATCTGCCATTTAACTTCTGATGATGTTTTGTCACTTTTAGAAGCTTGCATCTTAAGTGTTGACAAAGTCATCCATGCCAGATTTTGTTCCCATATTAAAGGACAGCCGTGTAGCAGAGGAGCTTCTGTGAATAGTGTGCACATTAAGAAAACTGAAAACAGGGTTGTCATTCATTAAAATAAGACATTGGTATTTATTAGCCACTGCTAATATATTATCTGAAAACACTTGCTTTGCAGTAGATTTTCTCTGTCTACCAGGGCTGTCAAGCAATTTCTCTTGGGATGTGTCCACTATAGAGTTAAATCTTGGAGTAAGCATTACTAGTAGTTGGAAGAATGGCCACAAATTTCCCATGTACTCCTTTCCTTTCTTTCAGGAGTCCTCTTGTTTGGTGCATTTGATGTTTGTGAAGACGTGCTCTCAGAAAAGATTTATTCTGAACTGCTTCTTTAGGAAGAATACACTGCATGAAGTTTAGTGTCTCATCAGGCATCTGTAACTTCCAGCGGTGATGTCCCCTTTTTATATGCAAAAATCAAAGCTTTTTTAGCTTGGACTGAATTCCATTTTTATAGCAGAGCTGCTTTATTGATGAGAAGGCTGTATGGGCCTGAAGAGTTTCAAGACTGAAATCTTGAAACAGATTCACTTTCTGTTCAGTGAAAAGGGAGCCTTCTTTAGCAGCATTTACTAATCTCTTCTTGTCAACTTAATTTAGAAGGTCGAACAGTACCTGTCTTGGAGGGTGAGGGTTCTTGCACGGAATGTGAAGGGGGCAATGAACTCTCTGAATATTAATCAGGTTAGCTTAATATCTTCCCTAGATGTCATTCCAAAAGGTTTGATAAATCTCCAGTTTTTATTCTATATGTAAGTCTGACTATTCCTAAGTTGATTCAATAGCTTGATCTTCAGAAGAGATCAGCGAATCCTGGAGAGCACACAAAGTTCTGTCCTGTTGGATTATAGTAACAGAACATTCTTATAATCTCAGAGTTTGCAGCATGACTGCTGACTCAAAGAAGGACATCTTTAGCTGTGCACTTTTCCAAGAATACTGTAATTTAGCAGTTCTCTTTTTTAATAGTAAAAGTGTCTAGTAGGACCCAGGCTACCAACTTGATAAGTCTATCTAACTTGTAGCCAATTTCAGAATTAAGAAGCATGTAAAGCTGGATTGCCTTACCCTCTACTTTCTTTGAGTTTATTATGGCTTTTCACTGCACCTCAAAGGACCAACAAGTGCATTTTAATTGTTATAATGTTTAAGTCAAAGCATTTCTAAACAAAAAATTAAGAATAACTGAGACCACTTAAACAGAGCAAGAGAATGACGATTTGCCCCACCTCCACTATGAAATTTTCAGGAAATAATAACTGATTACAAAAGAAGAAACTGCTGGAAGTGCTTTCCTAGTATTAATGTTTCACTGTAGCACAATGCTAAATTCAACCCAACTGCAAATGAAAAATAATATATGTATATATGAATATGTATATATATATATATATATATATATATATATATATATATATATATATATATATATATATGTATTATTTTTCATTTGCAGTTGGGTATATAGATATATATATATATATATTTTTATATATATATATATATATATATATATATATATATATATATATATATATATATAGAGAGAGAGAGAGAGATTCTAGTGAAATACATTGGGGTTTTGCTTCTGGTCAAGACTTTTGGCTTTTCCCGGTTAGGGGTCACCACAGCACAGTCTGCTCATGATTGGCAGTGGATTTTTACAGTGCCATGTTTCCAGCCTGACAGCCAACCCTCAGTGAAGGCACACCCATTGACACTCACACCTACTTGCATGTCTTTAATGTCAATCCACTGTGGGGAGGATATGCAGACTCCACACAGAAGGCGCTCCAGCCAAGAATCGAAAAGGAGAACCTCTTGCTGTGAGGCGACAATGCTAACCGCTGCACCACTGCAACTCTCTGGTTTTGCTTCTGGTCAAATGATATCTTATTAAAGAAGTACTCCAGTCCACTGTTTTATTTATTTATTTAATTAATTATTTTTCTTGCACAGTTCCAGTGGAAACTAGGTATCATGCAAACTGAAATACAGTGAGCATGTATAAATATATGGTTGCAGCACCTGTTTATAAAATGTCATATCTTAGTCTGTCTTTCCAATATCATTATGAAACTTTCAAGTTATAATTTGTAACAGAATTTAATTAAAAATCCTATTCTAGCCTTAGAGAGTTTAGAGCCACAATATACTGAATTTGACCCAATATTTTTATTTCTTGATTAAATTTTAAATTTATTTTAACTGTTTGTATCTGCTTTAGCTAAGATTTTTAAGCCTATATTAATTATTCAAGTACATAGTTTCATTACATTTTTATCGTTTAGGTGGTGTAACTATTGTTATTAAGCCTTGGTTTCATTCTTTTATATTAACTGTATGTCAGACTAGTTCATGACTTGTCATTACATTGGGGCAGTTCCAAGCCAGTCAGCTCAGAGCCAAGGGTCTAATTGTTTTTCCCTCCCACCCGCACTGTTTAAGTTGTGTTTTAAACCCAATGCATCTATCGTTGCACACCCATTATGATAATTTGCCAAAGATAATTCTGTCCATCTCCTCATTTATTGGCTGTTGACAATAAGCATGTAAGTATCATTTTGCAAAGCCTAACCCCTTAAACTACTGACCAGACTAAAAGGCCTTTGATAAAACTGCTTAATACTGAATATACTGATACTGCTTGCACTAACTTTAGTGTCAAGTTAGTGAATTTTACTATAATTGGTTTACTGGTTCCTACTGGTGGCAAAAGAAGTTTCCAGTTAGTTGTTTGTATTGAACTTAATACTCAGTGGCACATCCACCCAAACACTATCCTAAACAAATCAAATGGCCAGCAGTTATAGTCACCCCTTACCCAGATTCATTCTTGTTGGAATTATAAACCAGCATTTCCCAACAACTTCTCTAGCCAGACTGATTGAGATGGGTATCTTGAGACAGCTTAAGAATTGTTTCATGCTGTGTGATTATCATATATAACTCAAACAGCATAACACAGTGTCTGAGAGCTATACATATATAATGTCCTTGGAGGCACAAATCTCAAACACAGTAAATTCAGACAACAAAATTGTCAGCAGTATGCCGCACATCACACCCCTCTAAGTCCAACACAGTGCACATAATCCACTGTATGCTGAAGTTCTAAAGATTATCCTACCTAAACCTCAAAGACCTGGACTTTGTTAATACAAATGCTCTAGAACAGATAGTCTGCACACCCACAAGGGGCTCAAATGTCCTAGACTTAGTACTCACCAACATAGAAGGTGCCTGCACTACCCCTTGTGTGCTGCCCTCCCTGGTAAGGTCCAATCATAAATCAGTCTTGTTCAAAGTAATGATCATACCTGACCCCCCAAGAGCAAAAAGGATGAAAAATTTCTCCAAAGCAAACTATAGACTCCTAAGTGATGGCATAAATAGTTTCAAATCCCCTGCTACCACTTTCAACAATGGCCCTATACAGAAGTGTACACAAATCCCCTGTATAAACACCTGTACAAATTTATAGACTCTGCTGTACCAAAATGACTCAAAATAAGGTCCTCTGGTGAACATCAAGCATAAATAGATTATACAACAAGAGAAAGAAAATAATTTCTAAGAACAAGAGGGGAACTGACTCAGCAGAGGAAGGACACCCTCTGCAAGCAAAATAGATATTTTGTAAAGAATTCTAAAGCAAAGCTACACTACCATCCCTAGCTTATGATAATCGCAAGACATTATTTAGCTATGTCAGAAATGTAAAAGAACAGGTCCAGCTTTGTGCTGAACTAGTGGATGGTACCACTCAAACTGTCCTTGGCAACATCACCGACCTGCTAGCAGACAGGTTTGGTGCAAACTTGACCCCCCTATCCCTACTAGATATACACCAAAGCATAGCTGTCACCAGTCCTCTACCTAGTATCTCCAAAAAGCAGGTCATAACTGCATTCTCCATGGCCAAAGACGCAGCCTCTATGGGACTGGATAACATCCCAGCCTGCCTACTAAATGGTTTAAAACAGGACCTAGTGGAACCTTTGCACTCTCTTCAACCACACTCTAAGTACTGGCTTTGTCCCAGCAGAATGGAAAATAGGAACAGTAATTCCCTTGCACAAAGGGGGTCCATCAACTGACCCTGCGAACTATAGACCCATAAGCCTAACCAGCCTTATCTGCAAGGCCATGGAAAGAGTCATCATGAATCTTATCAATAAAGACATAGTGACCTTCAAACACTTGACTCAACCTAATTTGGCTTTGTTAAGAGTAAATCATGCTTATTAAACCTGGTGGACTTCTTTGAGAATGTCACCAAAGACCTGGATGAAGGCAAAACAGTACATACAGCCTATCTTTACTTAGCCAAGAATTTTGACACAATTCTCTACTCGTGCATTATTGAGAAACTCAGCCAGCTGGGGTGTGCGGATGGAGAGATGAAAAGTCAGCAAGCAAAGGAGAGTAATAGTGCTGAAATTGAATTCATCCTCAAATCTTGGTGAGTACCTTCATGAGATGAACTCTGTTTTCTACAAAAATTTCACCAAGGTGACACTGATATACCATATAACATGGACAGAAGTAGGTAAAAAATTAAAAGATATAGCTAGGTGCACAAGACCCAAGATAAAAAGTGTCCAATCCTGGTAGGCACACTGGTGCCAGGACTGGAAAAAAAAACAGTTTAGAATCTTCAAAATATTGAAACATTCCTTCAATGGGGCCAAGTCAGGCCCAGGAGGAGGATGACCCCCTGTTGCAGAAGGAAGTAGCAGTCCACAAAAATCACAAAAAACTGATAGACCAAAGAAGAGCCATAAAGATGACAGAGTGGACTAAGAAAGAAATTATGTATTGTTGCTATTATGCAAAAAACCCAGAATTTCCAGACACAGGATATACAAAATGATTAAGAGAGAAATTAGAGGAAAGAAAAATACTTCCGCAAGAAAAACTTTAAGAAGTTTCAAATGAAAATTTGCATTCATTATTACAACAGATTTGTGAAAAACAGTATACAGATCAAGAAACTTTGATCTGTTTGGAAAAAGAAGCATCTGAGGAAGAGTGAAAATATAAACAACAAAACCAAGAGATATTTCAAAAGTATAAAAAAAAAATATGGACATGGGAAAGAAAGAGAGATTTGATATGTTGCAATATTTATGCAAAGGAGAAAGCCAAATTATTCAATATAAAGAAGGCAACCCCAAAGATATTTGGAGAGAAATATAGGCAAAAAAATATCCCAAAGAGGGAATGTAGAAAAGAGTAGTAAAGTAGAAGTTAAAAAAATAGAAGTTGAAGTTATGGAGTGCCTGCCAAATGAAGGATTTGGTGTAGAAGGTCCAAAACAGGTTACATTACAGCATGATGGGGTGAGTCCCAAAGTAAGGAGAAGCAGGAAGATCAGGAAACACCTGAAGAAGAAATATGGACATGGGGAAGAAAAAGAGATTTAATATGGTGTAATATTTGTGCAAAGGAGAAAGCAAAACTAAACAATATAAAAAGAGCAGCACCAAAGATATTTGAAGCGTAATACAGGCAAAGGAATCAGGACATAAAAACTTTACAATACAAAAAATTAAGAAGACAAAGAGGAAAAGCAGAAAAGGAGATTAGTAATGGAGAAGTTAAAGAAACAGAAAATGAGGTTATGGAGTATCTGCAAAGTAAAGGATTCAGTGTAGAAAATCTAATTCAGAAAGCACCAGAACAGGATAGAACAATGGATATTCAAATTAAGGGGAGACCAGTGGAACAGGAAGCAATTGGTCAAGTGCCATATGAAGATAATTTAGAGCCTTCTACAGGAAACCAATACAAATGTTTAACTGAAGCTAGACAGCAAGGGAAGGAACAGGAAATTGTGGAAACTCTGATGCAGTCAATGCTGAGGAGTGATAGGCCAGTGAGTTTCCATATGACAGAGCAGTGGATGGCACAGGGTGAAATTAAAAAGAATCTGCCATAGGAAGATGCTATAGAATATTCTTTAGAATCCCCACAGGAAATGGAAACAAGGGATGTGCCCTCAGTTTGGAAGAAAATAAGCTAAGAAAAGAGTTGTTTGCTTTAATAGACATAGACAGATATAGCACGATCAATGAAAGAAATAGTCTGCAGAAGGTTAATAAAACCCAAAAAGTCAGAAGTCTGATAAAACAAATGAACACAGTAATTAGGACTGTTCATAGAGATCCATGTGCTATAACAGAAGCAAACAAGATATATTACTGTGCAGCTGAATTAATAACTGATAAAGTTCTACCACAAGAACACAGGATAGTGAGGGAAAGGAAGGGGAGAAATTGAATACCATAATGGAAATATTGAACAGAGAAAACTATAAAGCAGTTAAGACAAGAAGAGCCACTGTTAGAAAACTATAGAAGAGGGAACAGATCAACAAAAATAATAAGAAAGATAGATAAGATAAAAGCAATGAACAGTAGTAAAACAGACCAGGATCTATCATGCACTATTACAAATAACAAACTAAAAATTTCAGCACAGGCGGAAAAACTTAGAAGATATGAAGATACATATAAAGGAAAAGTACAAAATAAGTAATTTATTGATGACCCAAAAAAAGTTTTATAGAGAATTGGGAAACAATGTAAAAGGAATTGAAAGACAGCCAAAAAAAGAACTAGATACATTTTGGAGAAATATCTATGAAGATCCCATGGAACATAATAAAGATGCTAAATGGATAGAAGAAGTTAAAGAAAGAATAAGAAGTTTAAAGGTAGAGGAAATGAAATGGAATGAAGTAACAGTCAAAGAGATTGAAATAAAGTTAAGAAAAGCCTCTAACTGGAAAACCCCGGGCCCAGATGTAGTACCTAACTTTTGGCTAAAAGTATTAACATCTTTGCACAGAGATTTAGCCATGAGTAAAAACTATTTATATGTGCACCCCAAACAGACATCAACATAACAGCAGGAAAAATAATGCTCCTAGTTGAGTGAACCTGCAAGCTGCCCTAAAAATTATAGACCAATAACTTGCCTTCCGATGACATATAAACTATACATGGGAATTGATGCAGACAGACTTTATAGTCATTTAAAAGAAAACTCAATTATGGCAGTAGAACAAATAAAAGAAAGTCATATGGAATAAAGGATCATTTGTTGTTAAATAAAGTTATAGTGGAGAACTGTAAAAAGGGGAAGAATCTAAGTATGGCATGGATTGACTACAAAAAAGCATTTGATAGTTTCCCACATTCATGGATAAAAGAGTGCTTAAAAATATATAAGATATATCGTACACTGATCGAATACACACAGTGACTGTGAAACAATGTCAGACCACTTTGTAATTATGCCATGATAAAGGACAAATTATTATCACAGGGATAAAAATTCAAAAGGGGATATTCCAGGGTGACTCTTTGTTACTGTTGCAATTCTGCCTTGCCCTTAACCCATTAAGCTGTTTACTCAACAGCTTAGGCCATGGCTGTAATTTGGCTCCTAGAAAACAACTAAGTGTAAAGATTTCTCATCTTATCTTTGTTGATGATTTAAAACTGCATAGCTCATCAGATGAGGAACTGAAAACACAACTGCAAGTTGTCAAAACTTTTCAGATGATATAAGAATGTCATTTGGTCTTGATAACTGGGCAAAGGCAACCTTTAAAGCAGGAAAACTGCAACACCAGGAAAACATCAGTTTGGGACAATAATGTGATATAAAAGAAGTTGAGCAACACGGAGTGTATAAATATTTGGAAATTGATGAAGAATCAACAATAAAACATGAACAAATGGGAATAACACTTAGTAAGAAATATTTTAGAATACGTAAATAAATCCTGAAAACAGCAGTGACATCTAGGAAGAAAATTCAAGCTATAAACCAATTTGCTCTTCCTGTCCTAACTTACAGTTTTGGAGTCATTGACTGGCCTCAAAACATGTTGGATAGATTAGAAAGGAAAACAAGAAGGATGCTTCATGCTCACCAAATAATTTATAAAAATCAGTGCATACCAAGATTATATATTCCCCATTCTGAAGGAGGGTTGGGCATCCTTGAAATTGATTACATGTATAGATCTGCAATTGTGGGACCCCACACATATCTACTGACCTCACAAGACCCAAACATATTGAAAGTTTTGAAACATGAGGAGAATAAATTTAAGATGATTTCTCTGCTTAATTTAGCAGAAGCATATTGGCATCAAGCAGGAATAGAAATCAAACCATAAATAAATAAAAATTCAGGATGCAATTGAATGTGCCAAAAAAACAAAAGAAAGAATATAAGGTGAAGTACCAGATGAGAAGGCAAGAAATGTGGAAAATGCATAACTATAGTTGCAAGTATAGAAAACTTCTGTAAGAACCTCATGTTGATCAGGAACAAATGCAGGAATGGTTAAGGAGAGGCGAATTCAAACCAAGAGATGAAAGGTTAATATTGGCGGCCCAAGATAGTGGGTTACGTACACGTTGGTTTACAAAGTTCATTGAACATGTGGGAGAAACAGATAAATGGAGGTTTTGCAAAACAGAATTGGAAACAGTTACTCATCTCATTGCTGGTTGCGACATACTAATGACAGAAGGACTGCATACTGAAAGGCATAATAATGTGGCGATACTGTTGCACTGGGGATTGTACAAACATTATGGTATTGAAGTGGCTGAAAAACACTGAAACATGAGCCACAAAGCATCATAGAAAAATGATGAAATCTACAGCACATGGGATTATCCATTACCAACAGTTCAAAAGATAAATGCTAGAAAACTGGATTTAGTGGTCCAAGAAAAGAAGACATAAGTAGCATTGATTATTGAAATCACCACACCCAGTGACTACAGTGTCCTGCATACAGGGAGGGTCTATATTAGATGAACAAATTGCAGTTTCGAGTACCTGGATATTCGCTCATGTGAGCGTTCACTAAGATGAACTTTTGTTCATCTAATATAGACCCTACAGAGAGATACAAAGTTATAAAATATCAGGATTTGCAAGCAGATATGAGAGCAATGTGGAAGAAAGATACCCAGATAGTTCCAATAGTAGTAGGAACAAATGCTCTTATAAAAAAGACTCTACAATCATATTTAGATATGCTACCAATACATGTAACTCCATAGGAATTACAGAAGGAGTCATTACTGGAAAAGATTGTGGATGCTGCAAAAAACACTTTTGGCTGACATCAAAGATTGAAACAATACTAATTTCATAATTTTAATCGTAGTTTGACTTAGGAATGGGGTCCATTCCCGTTATGGTATTAGAAACCGAAAAGATTTGGAGAAATTAAAAAACTGGGAATTAAGCCGTATGTCACTAGATGGGTAGCCAACTGGCTCAACAACAGAATGTATACAGTCAAAGTTGGGGATTCCACCTCTTCTAACAGACCAATTACCGGTGGTGTACCACAAGAATCTGTGCCAGGCCCCCTACTGTTTGGAATATATTTCTCAGAAGTCCAGAAGAAAAGAGATGGCCTGTGGCTTACCAAGCTCACTGATGACTCCAAACTGGTGCAATGACTGAGTCTCCCAATGATATAGACATTCTAAAAAAAGGGCTTACACTGACAAATGATTGGTGCCAAAGCCATGGACATAAACTAAATAGAAAAAATGCATTGTCATCCCTTTTGGCAAAGGGGAAGTCCCTGCAAATTACAATATTAACAGTACCCCCTTAGATCAAACCCCATGATAAGAGATTTGGGAACACAGGTCGATCGGGTTGATAGCAACCTTAACTTCAATCACCATGTGTCCACAGTGGTAAGGAAGGCCTTCTATGTTGCACATCTCATAAGTAAGGGCATCGCATTCAGGGCTAAAGATGTTATAACTCCCCTGTACTCATTCCTCATCAGAGCACTAATAGAGTACAACATTCCTTCTTTATACAACTTACCAGACACCTACAACAGCTAGAGAGACCTCAGAGGCTTCTCACCAAGAAAATTCAGGGCCTTCAACACCTGACCTACATGGACAGACTGAAGGCCCTGTCACAGTACCTGCCCTAATAGAAATGCTGCACATCTGCAAGTCAAATGGAACAAGATTTACTTGCTCTAGGGATCCTAACCTAACCTGCGACATTAACAGGATATGCTGGAGAGACAGATATGTCTTCCAGGGATTGCCACTCCTCTGGAACAAACTTCCAATTCACATAAAACAGAGCTCCTCAATGATCCTATTTAAGGGTAACTTAGACAACTGGATGTGAGACCATAAATTTACCCTGGGGGTGTCACCTATGTCCTTCTTGGAAAAGGGCAGTCGATGTTGATCATATACTCGCTCTGTAAATATAGACCATACAACTTGGTCAATAAGGGAACAAAGATATTACATGGCTAGGGTTATAAAAGCCCTAGGACCAATAGCCTGATAACCTGCTATGAACCTAGGAACCTATGAACATTTCTAGCACAAAACCCACTCAGCAAGTTTAGCCTATGTCTTCACATAGCACATGGAGTCCCAAAGTCATAAATGCTGAGCCTGTAAGGTAGGCATTGACCCAACCACACATTCTTGCTATAGGTGACACCATTATAAGACATACAAATGTACCTGTTACTGGACTGAGCAAGGAAGGAGTGATGATTAGTTGCTTATCTGGAGCCAAGATCCATCAGATCATGTTCAATCTTAAGTCCTTCAACAACAAGTAACAGTATGACTTTGTCATAGTTCATGCCAGTGTCAATGACTTGAGGTGTATCTTCCAGGATTATAAGAAGAGAGGCATGCTGGAGCTCTTAGACTGTATGTCCAAGGCAGGTATTAGCCTTTGGCAACATTCTACCTTCAGCAAGGATGATACCATAATATGAGTAAGAAATAATTGACTTCAGTTATTGGCTTAGCTTTCAGTGTCATTTGAAGGGGGTCCAATATTTGTCATCCTGGAGGGTATAATCAACATACCACACTGTTTCACCAGGGATGGCCTGCATCTGTCCCCTGTAGAGTTTTGATTACTGGCAAAGACATTGTCTACCCACATAGTGCCTTTTCTTTAGGCAGTGTCAACTTGATAAACCTGCCAACATAATAAAAAAGGCAAAAGAAAATATGAGAGTGCTACTGATCAATGCTAGAAGCCTGAATAAGAAACATCACTCCCTGTAAGCCCCTCTGACCCCTGGAAGACACTGATGTCTGTGTAATGACTAAGACATGGCTTAAAATTGTTTACTATCAAATGAACGAAAATCACGTCCATGAACGATGATTTCCGCATCAAATAACGTCGACTCATGAATATGAAGTAGGTTGTATGATCAATGCAGCAACGTTGAAATACATGCTGAAACTCCCCACTCGTGTACGACCTTTTAACCTGACGTACAAATGAACGTCAACATTCTGACCGTTGCTCCTACCATGGTCGAGGAGGTGGCTGTCAAGCATGTTACTGTCGACCATTTGATGGTAAACCATTTAAAATAGTGGAGAGCACTCTGGCTGTGCAGGGTTACAATGCCTTCCACTATGTTTACACCTGCTACTGCTCAGGAGTGGAAAAAGGTGGAGCTGTCTCAATCTGCAATCAGAAGAGACTCATATCAAGGCTGGTAATGTAGCATGATGCACTAAAGAAAGCCACACCAAACTACAGGAACTAGAATCACTCAGTATTAAACCTAATACCATTTCCCTAGGTGATCTAAACTATCCAGGTATACATTGGAAAGCCTTGACAACCACTAGTACTCAAGCATAGGGATTCCTGGACATTATCCATACGATTGGCCAGGAACAATTAATTAGAGTACCCACTAGAAGGAATAAAGTATTTGATCTTGTCCTTAGTAATATGGAAGCATCTTGCATCATCCCTTGTGTATCTTCATCACTCATTAGGTCTGACCACAAAGCAGTTTCCTTTGAAATAAAATTGAAACCGAAGATCCCTTCCACCCATGGTACCCTTAGAAATTTCTTTAAGACAAGCTACCTACTCCTATGTGATACATTGGCAAGCTTCAAATCTCCATCAGATCCAGTAAACTCTACTGTATATGTAGAAATGTATACCACCACACTATACCAGCATGTAAACAGATGGATCTGGAACCTGTAGGAAAAAGTGTAGGACAAACACCTGAAACAAACCTACATGCTGGAACCATAATATCAACAAGCTTTATAATAAAAGGAAAAAAAAAATTACCAAAGGTAAGCAGAGCAATTCCCAGAATGTTAGTGCCCTTGTCACTGAAATAAACAAACAACTCAGGAGCTTAATAAAATCTGCAAAAGCCAATTTTAAGGCTAAAATAGCTACCCAAGCCAAAGACAATCACAAGGCATTTTTTAAGTTATGTTCCTAATCTGAAAAGCGCAATGCATCAATGCTTTTGAACTGACTGTGAAGGATATTACTGAAGCAAACCTACTGGCTAATATATTTAGCTCTAACTTTACCCCCTCTCCCCTCCATCTGTCCTTCAAGACATACTGAAACTGACTCACCTCTAGATATCATACAAGACCAAGTCCTAAAAGTGCTTTTAAAAGCTAAATATACTGCATTGATGGATCATGACAATATCCCGGGATGCATCTTAAATAGCATGAAGCATAATTTAGCCACGCCCCTAACAAACTGGTCAGTCTTTGCCTCCAGCTTTGCAGGTTTTCTATCAAGTGAATGGAGAAATGCTACATTCATTCCACTACATAAGGGATGACCTACCACAGACTGACGCAGTTACAGACCTATAAGTCTGAGCAGTCTCATATGCAAAGCCATGGAAATGCTTATCATGCAATTAATCAATCAGAACAAACAGAACCTAAAAACACTGACCTACCTCAGTTTGGATTAGTCAAGGGCAGGTCATACTTATTCAGACTGGTGGAGTTTTCTGAAAAAAGTAAACTTTTTCACACAGGCAGGAAAGCAAGCAAACAGTAAGCTATCATGTTCCAGCTCCTCCAAGCCTTAACATATATGCACCATCAAGGCACGGTCTTAACATAAGCTTTGTTTCCAGTGACTAACTGTGGTTCCAGCTGTGATGACCCACCACTGCCAACCAGTAATTAAGGAGCCTCAATCCTCACCATTGGCAACAGTGGAGGATGTTCACTGGGAGAATAACAGGTACACAGAGTATTTCCAGATGCAGCTCTCTGCATCAAGTGCAATTTCCCTTACGAGCACACAGAGACCACAGTCAGTCCGGGACTGGTTTCTCCCTATTTCTTCACATCCCGGTAAGACTCCCCACTGGCACAGCTATAGAGTTGAGATCTCAGATGAGTGACCAAGACAAGACCTCCAGCACCATCTCTGTCCAAATAGTGCTTTGTGTCCCTGCCCTAGAAGCTGACACACACTCTCTTTGTGATTTGATTTACACATGCATACACACACACACACACACACACACACACACACACACACACACACACACTTGGGAAAGTCTGGCACAGGTTTACTAGCTATGACCCCTTCTGCCAGATTACATGGTAGTTACCATTGCCACCAGTCACTTTTTTCAGCTACTTTAAGCCCCTCAGCAAAGGGTGCTCAATCTTACTGTGTGATGTTAATATTAATACAAATGGTAGTTTGACCAAGAGCAAGGCTGGTAGGAGTGGCCCACACAGTGTCACCAAATAAATTTGCAAGTACTCTCAAAACTTAAATATCTCTACACAAATCAGCCACAATGTAATATTTAAATACATTTAATAATAAATAATACAAGAACCAGAAAATACTCAGTATATATTTGCAGTGACATCAGAGTTCAAAATCACAGGAAATATCTAAAGTATCATTGCAGTACAGGCTCATACAAATAAAGAACAACAAAATCTAAATTAAGCTTCACTATATTCCTGACTGTATCTAAGAGAGTTACTATACTCTAATAACTTGGAGCAAGGCAGATGTGGTGAATGGTGCTTCTTCTTGTTGTCAGGTCCAAGACAGAATGCAGAATGCTCTGTCTCACTAAGAGACCTCTGAAAATAATATCTAAAATATTACTGCTGAGATAGTTTGCAGAGTTACATCATTTCTGGTAATCTGATTTCTAATTCCCAGGCAAATCTCCATTGTTGAAGCAGGCAGTACTTAGCATCTACCTGTAAAAATACTCATACAAGGGCTTTTGCTCACATCTTTGGCAGGTGCTTGACGTCATAAAACAAATGCATTACATCTTCCTTCTAAAGTAGCAATTAGTTCACCCCGAAGACAATACAGAAAGTTTCCTAGTACAGACTTTGTGTCTCTAGCTGCATTGAAGCATCTTTATGGCCTAGCCTATAAAGTAATTTAATTTCAGATATTTTTCTAAAGTTTACTTGTCTGAGGTTAACCCTCCAGTTTCCTCTTTTAAAACAAATACATTTAAACAGTTACAGCAGTGCATGTACATGTCTGTTCTCTTCCAGTAGGGCACACTGTGGATACATTTTAAGCATAGGCACTATACAAATACCTTTTCAACATAAACATATGTACAGAGCAGTTTGATATACACATGATATACAGTTCTAATACATTTGTAACACAAGCATCTTATAAAAATTAGTTTGATATTCACAAATGACATATAATTGTTTACAAAATTCCAGCTAGCTGTGCTAGCAGTACCTCGTTTTATCACACTTCTTCCCTCTTTTGAAGTCTCACACTAGTTTTTCAAGTGACCCTTGAGAAACGTTGCAAGAGATGGATTAGCTTATCTGGGTATACATTACTCCATACCCTGTCTTGAGAGCTCATCTGCATTAGGATTGCTAACCCCACTGTGGTGCCGCACTGTCATATCATATGCCTGCAACTCTAGGCTGTTCTTTAGTAACTTGGCATTTTGCTGGCTGACTGTTAAGGGATTGTGGTCTGTCACTACAGTGAATTTCCTTCCATACAGATGAAGCTGAAGTTTCTGCAGTGCCTATACTATGGCTAGACATTCATTTTCTACAGCTGCATAGCATTCCTCCCTAGGTTGGAGCCTACAGCTGAGATATAACACTGGATGCTCTTCTCCCTCTGAGGAAACCTGGCTAAGTACAGCCCCCACCCCATGGTTTGAAGCATCCACCTGCACAACAAATTCTTTGCTATAATCTGGAGTGGCTAACACAGGGGTCCTCCCAAAGCTTCTTTAAGCTTCTGGAATGCCAGCTCACATGCTGGGGTCCACATTATCTTATCTGGCCTTTTTATCCTTGTCACATCTGTGAGGGGAGCAGCTATGGTACTATAATTGGCGACAACCTTTCTGTATACCCTATTGTCTCTAAGAATGCCCTCATCTGCTTTTTGGTAATGGGGCAGGACATGCCTGAATGGCTTCCACTTTGGCATGTTCTGGCCTGATCTTACCACTCCCCACTCTATGTCTCAGGTAGGAGACCTCTGCCATACTGAACATGACACATTTTGGGCTTAATAGTCAGTCCTTCCCTCTGTCGTCTGCCCAGTACCTCCCTGACATACTGAAGGTGCTCTTGCCAGGAATAGCTGTAGATGACAATATCATCCAGGTAAGCGAGGGCAAAATCTCCTGCTCTTGCTCGGATACAATCTAGCAGGCTCTGGAAAGTCACTGGGGCATTTTTCAGTCCAAAGGGCATCTTTACAAGCTGAAAGGAGTCACAAAGGCTGACCTTTCTCTAGAGTTGGGAGTCAAGGGCAAGCTAAATGAAACTGAATTTCCCTTGCTCTCAAAGGATCTTAATTTTATTCTGATGTGCACAGATAATGTGGTAAATGCAATAATTGACTTAAAATTGTTCACACATAACCTAAACTTGAAAAATATTTATAAAGATTTGGGTCCCAGTACAACTAACGAATGTAAAAGAAGTAGTACATTTATACCCTGTAGTGATCCAATAATCACTGCTGTATTTAACGATATATGTGAGAAACAAATTAGGGAAATTTATGACCTTAATCATTATAAAAAAACATATAATTTGACCAGGGAAGAAACTGCAGCACTAAAAAATCTGCAGAGTCAGAAGGATTTGATAATCAAAGAAGCTGATAAAGGTGGCAGTATAGGGCTTAGGAATACAACAGATTACCTTCAGGCTATGGCTGATTTAGTTTCTGACAGAGCTACATTCAAATTAATAACAGATAAAAATATTAAGTGAAATTATCACTAAAATTAACATGGCTATATACGATTTACAATTATTAGGTGATATAGATATTGACACATTTAATTTTTTCACTGTTCCATGCCTTACCATACCCATCCTGTATGGCTTACCAAAGGTACATAAGTTAAGGGATAAACCACCCATGAGACCTATCGCATCAAGTCGGGGATGGGCCACTGAGCCTTTATCTGTATATCTTGAAAAACAGCTGAAAGGCTATTTGATTAATGTCCCCAGCTATATCAAAGATACAGGAGACTTTCTCACACAGCTATACAAATGGTATAACGAAAACCTAGAAAAAAATTTCTTATTAGTGACATTGGATATTAAATCTCTTTTCACTGTGATTCCAAATGAATATGGAATAGAGAAAATAAGAGAAATACTCTTGGGATATGGTCATCTTTCTGCCAGACGTCTAGAAACAATATGTGAGCTTTTGGAACTAGTTCTTCAGAATAATGTATTTGTATTTAATAAACTATTACATCAACAAATTTCTGGTATAGCTAGGGGGATAGCAATTGCTAATACATATGCAAACTTAACCCTAAGTAAATGGGAAGAAGAAAATGTGTTTGGTCAAGCTAACAAAGATGCAAATAAAATATTATTCTACAAACATTTTGTAGATGATATTTTTTTAGCATGGCATGGCACAAGTGATGAATTAATAAGGTTCCATTCTTATTTGAATAATGTAAATCTTCTTCTTCTTCTTCTTCTTAAATGATTTTCTGAAATTTGAGATAAATTACTCTGAAACAAGTATTCATTTTTTGGATGTTATTCTGTCGAAAAAAAGAGACTGGATTGGATACTAGCATTTATAAGAAAGAAACACACGCTAATAAGTATTTACATAAAACTAGTATACATGCTAGGTATGTATTCAAGGGTATACCCAGAGGGCAATATCTACATGTTAGTAGGTTAAATACTCAAGATGAGGCTTGCCTCAAACAGATGCATGATCTTATAGATGAACTTTTGGAAAGAGGATATAACTCATATGATTTAGAGATGGCCAGAAATGAGGTCCTGTCTGTGAGGCAGGGTAGAGCAAGGCCCTATTTTTCTAATCAAGGTAGTACTACAACTACACAACCATTGCCTGATAGTAACCTGAGATACTTAATGACCTATAGTAGAGCAAGCAAAAGTATAGAACAGGTCATTAGAAATAATTGGTACATATTGAAGGCCTTGCCAGGTTATGGTAAATGGATTCCAGATAAGCCATGCTTTATTTACAGGAACTGCAATAGCATAAAGAAACATTTATGTTATAAAGATTTTGGTCTAAATATAACTGAACCTATAAAGTATAACAAGAAGGGGACCCATCCTTGCCATAATTGTGCATGTTGTATTAATATAACTACAATAACTGAATTTATACATCCTACTAATAGGAAGAGATTTGAAATTTGTTGCACAGCTACATATAACACCAACAATGTGGTCTATTTAGCATTATGTCAACAGTGTTCATGTTTCTATGTTGGTAAGTCAAACAGGAGGTTGAGAGATAGGATAACCAAACATAAATCAGAAATAAGAAGGAAGGTGGTTACAAACCCTCTAGCCCAACATATACAAGAAACAGATATTTCACATTGCTTTTCCTTCTGTGTAATATAAATCTTAACTGTTGATATTAGATGTGGGGACCTAGTAAATAGGCTAGATAATAGGGAGTATGAATGGATTACTCGCTTACATGCTGAAAAATATCCTGGTCTGAATAAGCAAGTTACCATCAAACCCATTTTGAAAAAGAAACAACAACAAATAAAATAGCTGAGGAACGTGTTTTATGTTTCATCCAACTTTGACACACATTTTTGCATATTTGGTATAATGCATCATATATTTTATATTAGAATGGATGCGTATTTGTATTCATGTAAGCTATTTCTGCTTAGTTTTGCATGTATATGACTTTACATAACGTTTGCTTGTATAATATGCTTGTCATTAACTTTATACAATTGAGGGTTTAGTTTTACAACTTAAGTTGATGGTTGTGTATATATATATATATATATATATATATATATATATATATATATATATATATATATATATCTTTTTTTTTTAATATACTCTTGGGCTATGTATGAAGAACATATGTAAATGAATGTAGTGAATATGCTTATGTTAAGCCCATTTAGCAACAACAGATATATATGTGTACACGTTTTTTGAGTCACTGAATAGGATGGTATATGTTTCTTTAAGATCTTTCTGTGCAAAATCTGACTAATTGTTGTTTCAAATGGCTTGATTAAGATTAATTTATGATAGGTAGGCTGTATCAGGCGATCACTGGATTTTTAATTATAAAGGATGTATTATCTGGATAAGAATTTTATTAACACTGAAGACTGACTTTGATCCGAAAGCTTTGTTTTTTATTAAAGGTAGATTGGTATAACGCTGTGGAACCTTCTTTTGTTTTGGAGTCAACGGCACCTGCAAGTAGCCCTTGGTAAGATGAGTAGTGGTAAGATACTTAGCCCCACCCAGCTGCTCTAGGGCTTCATCTGTCCTAGACATGGGGTAAACATCTGACTCTGTGTGACTATTTAATTTCCTGTAGTCCATACAGAATCTGGTGCTACCATGCTTCTTTTGTACCAGAACCAGTGGGGAGGCCCAGGGACTGCTTGACTCCTGGATTACCCCCACTTCCATTATTTCCTGCATCTCCTCTCTCAGAGTCTGTTTGACTGTCTCAGGCACCCTATAAGGGGCCTGAGTGATAGGCCTTTGGGGCTCTGAATCTACATAGTGCTGTACCAGGTGGGTACACCCTGGTTTTCCAGTTAACATGCCCCCAGACTCTTGTAACACTGCTCAGATTTCTCAAACCTGGGTAGGGTATGGCTGCAAGGACATTGCTACTCCCTCCACTGAGGTGTCAGTCCGAGCCTCACTGAGGAGATCAGTCACCAGATCCTCCTCAGACACCTCCTGCAATCCACTTCAAATACTCAGCACAAAGGCCTCTCTATCGTGGTAAGTTTTCATAATGTTAACATGGTACAGTTTGTGCCCCTGCCTCCTGCCTAGCAGTTCTGCCAGGTAGTTGACATCATTGACCTTCCTTAGTACTTTAAAGGGACCCTCCCAAGCTGGATGCAGCTTGTTTTGTCTGACAGGAATGAGAACCATAACCATCTGCTCCACAACATACTCTCTGGCTTGAGCATTCCTGTCATACTAGACCTTTTTCTGCTGTTGGACTCCTACCAGGTTCTCCTGGTCCAAGCCCATGAGTTCCATGAGCCTTGCCCTGAGGTTTAGGACATATACCACAACAGAATCCTTGTGGGATTCACACTCAGCATCCCACTCATCATAAATTAAATCTAGAGTTCCTCTCACCCTATGTCCATACAGCAACTCAAAGGGTGAAAAACCTGTGGAGTCCTGGGTCACCTCTCTGTAGGCAAACAACATATGGGGAAAATATTTTTCCCACTTCCTCTTAAATTGGTCTGCAAATGCATGTAGCATGGTCTTTAGTGTTGAGTTTAACCTCTACACAAGACCATTAGTATGTGGATGGTAGGGCTGGTCTTTAGGTGCTTCACCCCACAGTGCTTCCACAGACAATCCAGCAGGTCTGATATGAAATTGGCACCTCTATCAGTCAGTATTTCCTTTGGGAAACCTACCCTGCTGAAAATCTCTAACAAAGCATTTGCCACTTTTTCTGCCTCAGCAGAAGGCAGGGCCACTGACTCAGGGAATCTGGTAACATAATCTACTACCACTAGGATATACTTCTTCTCTGTTGAACTTGGGGTACTCAGAGGCCCCACTATATCCATAGCTACCCTCTGAAATGCCTCCTCAATCACAGCCAAAGGCACTAAAAAAGCTTTAACCTTGTCTCTTGACTTGCCTACTTTTTGACAGTGCTCACAGGTCCTGCAGTACCCTGTTACATCCTTGAAAATCCCAGGCAAGTAACAGTTCTGCATAATATGTCTCTTTGTATGCTTTATGCCCATATGACCTGGAAATGGATAGACATGCCAGATAGTACTCTCTGGGCACTACCAACTGCTGTATTCTACCACCCTCTAGCCCTCCCTTAGGGGTCCACTCTCTATACAGTAAACCTTTGTCCCAGTATACAGAGTCACCCTTTCACTGAAAATCAGGTGCCTCCCTAACTACCTCCCACAAGCCTTGTAATGTAGGGTCTGAGAGCTGAGCCTGTCTCAGATCTCTCTTTGTAACCCTTCTCAGATCCCCTTCCATAGGAATTCTAGTGTCCTCTGACAGCAGTGCCTCACTGTCAGCCAGGATACTACTACTCACCTCTGCCCTTGCAGTCACTCTATCCACAAAAACATCAGTACCCATCAGCAGTTGTGGCTCGTCTTCAGTCTCACTACTACAGGGTAGCTCCCTCTCTGAAGTAACCACCTCACCAGTCCTGGCTTCAAGTGTGTGGTCTGTCTGGGCCCCCCCCCCAGGCTAAAATGAAAATAGTCTCTCCACACTGTCAAGCCAAATAAAATTTATTAAAAAACGACAAAGCTTTCGGATATAGAAAACATCCTTCCTCAGTGTCTTACACAAAAGAAAAGTTAAAACCAACATTTATACTAATAGCACATGACACAGCCATTAATTCATTAAGATGAACACCAAGTTCTTAAAGATACAGAAACAATGATAAAAGGGATAAGAAGTATATACATATCTTCCTCTCATTTTTTTTTCTAATTTTCCTTTGTTTATTTTTTAGAATAGGTTTTAGTGTAACTTGTTTATTTAAGCCCGGGTCTTCATCTGCATCAAGCCTCACTATCCATTCATATTCTTTCATGTCCACATTATTAACATGGTCTCCACGTTTAATACCTGGGTATACAATAGATATGATCCTGAAGTCAAATTCATGAGCAGCACCCATTGCAGAAATGTGGCAAGCCAGTGAGTTGGTAGGCATATTCCTACGAATCTCCGATCGATGCTCAATAATTCTATCCCTCAGGTGCCTGACTGATTTGCCCACATAAAATCCTGAACATTTCTTATATGTGGCAAGATATATAATACCAGTGGTATTACACATCGCTCTACAGTGAAAAATTAATCTTCTGCCACTCATAGGATGTATAAATTCTGGGCACTTATTAATACTCGTACAACATGAACAATTGTAACATGGAAAAGTGTCTTTTTTCTTAAACTCTTTTTCTTGTGTATTATTCAAATAAAAATCTTTGTAACATAAAAGTTGCTACAAATTATTACAATTATGATAGGTAAACATAGGTTGGTTACACTAAAACCTATTCTATTGTGTAAGACACTGAGGAAGGATGTTTTCTATATCCAAAAACTTTGTCGTTTTTTAATAAATTATATTTGGCTTGATGGTGCGGAGAGATTATTTTCTTTTTTGCTGTTGCTTTGGTGTTGCTCTCTCCACCTTATTGCTTGTTCCACATTTTTATTGTACTCTCAAAACTTAAATATCTCTACACAGATCAGCCACAATAAAAGGTTTAAATATATTTAATAATAAATAATAAAATAAAATAATAAAATGAAAATACTCAGTATATATTCACAGTAACATCAGAGTTCAAAACCACAGGAGATATTTAAAATAGCATTGCAGTACAGGCTCACAAAAATAAATAAAAAAAAATCTAAACTAAGCGTCACTATACTTATGACTGTGTTTAAGAGAGTTATTATACCCTAATAACTTAGTTAGAGGAAGGCAGATGTGGTGAATGGTTCTTCTTGATGTTGTCAGGTCCAAAACAGAATGCAGAATGGTCTGTCTCACTAAGAGACTTGCAACTCCCACTCTAATATCACCCACCCCATCCAACCACTACCTTTCTTTCCACTCCACTAACTACCTTGATTATAGCAAGCTCAGATGCTCATAAGCCTAGTACTTATACAGCAGGAACTTATTTTAACATTTGTTAATGTCTGTTATATACTTCACAGATAAAGATTCTAGTTGTCTACTGATGTATTATATTCTTCATCTGTAAATATGTTGTAAGTAATTGCTATGTAAATTGTTAATCGCTATGTAATTCAATGTAACTACTGTCTGTTTATTTTAACTGTGGAGCTTTTCTCCCCGGGCCTCCACTGAAAATGGACCTACATCCAGTCGGACACTCCCAGTCAACAAATATAAATAAATAAATAAAATAAATAAATAAATAAATAAAGGTAGTATCTCATACACAATTACTTGGCCTATCCATCGATGCCAACCTCAAATTTGACATGCTATTTCTCAAAGCCATCAAAAAAGGCACCAAAAGCTAGGCATGCTGTATAGAAGTAACCACATTCTGTCTAATTCTACAAAGATAACCCTATCCTCCACCTATATACTTCTCACTCATCTTATGGTGCACCAATTTTTTAACATAGTCCAAGGTACTGGAAAAATTAAACTGGAACAATGTTATAACAAAGTTGCTTGTTTTTGCCACCAGTGACCACCATTTCACCCACCACTGCACTGCTTTCAAGATAATTTGAATGATTTGACACAATAAGCAACTCAGGCATTGTTGACAATCTCAAGAGGTTTGGTACAAACCCATATGCCACCCTGAGGATAGCCAACTGGCTCACAGACAAGACCCAGGAAGTTAGAACTGGGGAGTCCACCTCTACAAAGAGGCCAGCCACAAGTGGAGTCCCTCAGGGATCGGTTCTTGAACTGCTCCATTTTGGGATTTACTTCTCTGAAGTCAAGGCCAATCTCAATAGTCTCTGGCTGACTATATTTGCAGATGATTGCAAATTATGAGCTCTCATTGAATCCCACACTAGCACAAATGTTCTCCAGGAAGGGCTGACACAGACAAACAATTGGTGTCATAGCCATAAACTAAAACTAAATGCCAAGAAATGCATAATAGTATCCTTTGTGAATTCATCCACCCCTGGTAGCTATCATATTGACAACACCCCCCCACTGACCAGTAGTCAGTGACTTTGGAACACATGACAGTAATGGCCTTTGACCATTACTTGTCTACAGTAGTGAGGAAATCATGCTATGCTGTACATCTTATAGACAAAGGTATAGCATCTAGGTCCAAGGACATCATTGTTCCACTGTTTTCAGCATTCATCAAACCTATCATTGAGTACAATGCACCCTTTGGTATGTACCTAACCAGGCATATCCAACAATTGGAACATCCACAGAGGTTCCTCACTTAAAGAATACAGAATAAAATGTCCTCTGCAGACCACCTGAAGACCCTAGCTCTATAGTCTGCCTCCTAAAGGCTTTTGAGGGGAGATCTATGCCTGACATACAGGCCATTGTCAGACCCCACTCTGATGGATCTCCTGCATATCAACAAAACAAGCAGCACCAGAATTACCCATTCTAAAGACTTAAACCTTGCATGTGATATAAACAGGACCTGCTGGAGAGAAAGGTATGTATCCCAGAGACTACTCTGTCTCTGGAACAGGCTCCCCATCCATGTGAAGCAGAGTTCCTCCTCTAACCCAATTCAAATGCAATTTGGACAATTGGATGGGGAAGAGGAAATACATCCCTGGTTCAGCACCTATGTCTCTAATGGACACAGGCAACCTGTAAATGGTTGATCTCCCAGGCCCTTGCTTGTACATCTTTCATCTCCCAAGCCCCTGCTTACACTTATCAAGGATATCAGAACTTATCAGAGATTTGGGATGCATGGCTAGGTTTAAAAAGGCCCTTGTGGTTGTTAGCCTAGTAAACACCTATGAACCGATAAAACATACTGTTCATTTAATGGGCATAATTTCTACTTCAAGTTATCTTTCATGTGACCTATGGAAATGTACATGCTCATTTTCAGACAGTAAACTCTTTTCCAAGAGATTAGAATCACATGACATACCTACTTCTGGAATTTAACTATAACTGGACTGTTGTAGAAATGCATACATTACTCAGAATTCCTGGACTGTGATTTCAAACAGCATGCATATATTTAGATATTCATGCTCATCATTGCTTTAAGACTTTAACTGACAAAAAAACTGTTAGATATGACAGAATTTGCTTGTGCTTGTTACTGTTGGATAATTACTGCTGAAAATTCTCAGAATGATGTTTTGTAGCATTACTTCACTGCATATTTGTACTTCTTAAAATTCATGGCTATGCAGCAAGACAGTTAAAACTTTAATTAAGCTAGTAAAATTTGCTTAATGAATAATGAACTTCTTGAAGTCTCTTTAAATACATTAATTTATGAAAATTAAAATTTCTTACTCAGCATATGTCAACTCAGATTGAAATCATTCAGTCCCTCACTTTTTTCCTTGTTCATGCCAGGTTCATAGAGGTTACGGACTGCTGCTATGTTACTTGCATTCTTCATCAACTACCTCTTTTTCTTTCTTCTGCCACACTCTTCTATGCAGATTCTGATCTCTGTATGAATTTTGAACATGATCTCATGTCATATTCTTTCTTTCACTGGATTAGTGCAACCTCCATTGTTAGATTATGGATTTTACTTGTATACAAGTGAGAACAACATTCTGGAGTTTCAGGTGCTTTGTCAGTTTATAGTACATACAATGTTTTCCATGTTGAGCTTGTAGCTACATAAAATTTACAGGAAACAAGATGATAAACTCTCTCAACAAAAGGCAGGAATGCAATGTATTTTACTCTGTTGTAGTCTCAACCTACTTTATGATGCATTTACAAATATTTATAAGAAAAATCACATATGGCTAATAATAGCAACAATTGTTGTTACCGTACCAGATGAAGTCAGGATTTTGCAGTTCTTTCAAGACAGTTACAATATGTCAGTTGCATATATTTTGTCTTTAAAGTTGGCAGCAGCAGCAGCATCCTGTTTGTGAAGTCATTATGTCTGTTGGAGGACTGCTTTGTTTACATTTTTCTTAAGTATTAGTATTACTCAAGGATGTTTTAAACACACTGGTTAGGTATTATGTGCCAGCCTGACTTATAATTGCAGTTAGGAAAAAGCATACAAAATCAATTTCACATGAAGACTTTTAATATAATCTTATACCCCTACTCCCATTTTGATGTCCAATGTGACAACAGCATCTGGTTCGGAATCATACTGCCACTGGGCCTTGTGCTACATAATACTGTCAGGCCCTAACTATAGCACCTACTTAGCTTGTTTTGCTTTGGGTCTGGCTACTACAATATTGCTCTCATTTTGGTCCATGCTGAAGCCAAATAACTAGTGTTATCACCAGCATCTAAACATGCCTCTGAGGACTGTGGGAGCATTCTTGATTTAGTTTGAATTATTATTCTATCTGCAGTGTCTGCAAAAACAAATACATTTAGGGATCAAATAAAACCTGTCAGTAGTAGCACATAACTCTTCTCTGCCTCCCATAAAAAGTAAACAATATATTTCCATAGTTAGCCATGCCAGAGTATGCCCACTCATCACTTCTCTCACCACTGATTCCAGATAGAAAGAGACAGATACTTCTTGAGTAAAACTCACTGCTGCTGCTTTTCAAGAATATACAAGGAAATTATTTGCATAACCTCTAGGACCAGTCTCAATGGAACTTTCAGAAATCTTAGAGGTTTTAACACCAAACCTACATCTTTTCAAAAGCATGTATTACATAACCTCAAGGTGGTCTCTAAATAGACAAGCAGACTCATCCACAGTTACTTGTTTTCTTATCTGGCGTGTGCAATGTTTTTCTGTAGGACCAATGACTGAATTATTATTATTATTATTATTATTATTATTATTATTATTATTAATAAAATATGTGTGGAATCTCCACTGCTGCTGAAATGAAGCGAGCTCAATATCCTAGACAATTATCCCTGCTTATGAGGTATTGGAAACTGAAGAGTGAGAATGGTGGATTGGTGGATTAGTAATCATACAGCTGAAACTTCCTAACTACCCTAATTAGTAATATTAATTAAAATGTGAATACAAAATCCAAATTCAGGAGTCTGTTGATGTTACAAAAAACAATTTATTAACCATTTCATCTAGAATTACTCTCTGCCTTTGTGTTCTAAAAGGGCATCAAAGTTATAAAACACACATGGACATATTTGTCTATACACACACACACACACACACACACACACACACACACACACACACACACACACACACACACACACACACACGCATCACACACACACACACACACACACACACACACACACACACACATATATATATATATATATATATATATATATATATATATATATATATATATATATATGGGTCTACTTTGATAGACCAAACGTGCATTTCACCAACACCCACTATGCCGAAACCAAATGTCCGAAATCACTATTTACCGACAGTTGTTATGAGCGAATGTCAACTAGCCGACACAAACACTATATGATTACCACTTGTTCAAAGAGTTTACTAAATAAATACAGATATAACTGTCTAACTCCAGATTAAGAAACACGTCAAGATTAGGCGACACAAATACTATATAATTACCACTTCTTCATAGAGTTTACTAATAAATAGAGATATAGCTTTATGACTCCACGTTAACAAACACGTAAGAATGGCTCACATGTCGTAAGGATAAACAAACACTCTGGTAGAACATTTTCTATTACTGTAACTATTTAGTTACGTATATATACTTGATTTGTTAGCATTATAGCACAGTGGTGCAGGATACTATTTTATACTAGAAAGCCGTCGCTGCAAAGTAGATGGAACACTGTATCTTAAACAGGTACTCGGTGGATACTGTTTATCTCATAGGGAAAATGTACGCTACAATATATATGTACAGAAATGTACGCTACCATGCATATCCGTATATATATATATATATATATATATATATATATATATATGGGTTTACTTTGACCTATCGAATTTAAACTTTAGTGAAACTTAGTTTTGTGAGTCCAGTTTTGTGAAAGTGGATTTATCCGAAAATGCACTTTTGCAAAACTACAGTTCAACATACAATGAAAAAAAAAATACACTAAGCTGACTTATGTGCCCCCGCTACTAATATATACTAACTCCAAGTTCGCACTACAGTGCAAAAAGGGAATATTCCCTTATTCCCACTGTACCTCGATCTACAACAACAACCTCGGTGAACTGTAGTTTTGCAAAAGTGTATTTTTGGATAAATGCACTTTCTCGAAACTGGACTCGCAAAAGTAAGTTTCATTAAAGTATAAATCTGATAGGTCAAAGTAGACCCATAGATATATATATATATATATATATATATATATATATATATATATAAATATATAGATGTCACATACTCATACCCATACACACACACACACACACACACACACACACACACACACACACACACACACACACACACACACACACACAGGCACGGCAGTAAACAAAGAAGCATGGAACATTGCTAGTTGGTCCTCTTATGTTCTACTGCACCTCCTTCTAAATTATTCTTTAAGCAGGCATGATACAATGAAACCTTGACTGAAATTCTGCAATGTGACTTATCATGCAACATCTGTAAATATCTAGTTTTATCCTTTTAGAGCAACTAGAATTTGTTGGAAAAATTACCAGGAAGTAAATTATCTGTGGTATATCTCAAATATATACTATGTCAAATTATCTATGTTATGACCCCCAGTTAATCTCATTAAGGGTAATATATAATTATCAACCAAGGGATGGGTACGCCCAATCTATAACCAAAAGGAATAGCTTAACTTGAGCACAAAAAGGGAAGCTGGTCAGGATTAAAATGACCCACAGGGGAAACAACACAAGTACTTACCTATGAAATTATGAACTGCAAATAGGAGACATGATATTTGTGATATTGTGCAAACCATGGAAATGGATATAATTATTTCTGTCTCGCTGTGTTTCTTCCTGTCTGTGTGCCTCTCTCCTTGTCTCCTTCCCTCCTTCTGTCATAAAAACTATAGAAAGTATTATCTCAACTCAACTAAAGCAGAACAGCCCTGAGTCTTCTTTTCAAAGTCAGAAATTACTTGATAGTGAAGGTAATTTCATTGAAAGCTGGGAGGATAAGAACTGTTTTAAATGAAGAAATAGAGTTTCAAGAATGAAAACTTTTATATATACTAGGAAAAAAGTAACCAATGAAGATATTTTCATCTGCACAAAGCTATATTATAGCCTAACCAGAAAACAATGACACCATACAGAATTTCAGATGGTTTGGTGGGAAATATGACATGTAATACAACATTTGATGGAACACAACAAGCACTATTTTTTAACTTTTGTCCACTATTACTGGGAAGATATATGAAGTGTAGACAAAAGTACTGATTGATAATATGAAGGTTCAATGTATTTAGAAATGTTGCACTTTATTCAACTTTCATATATATATATATATATATATATATATATATATATATATATATATATATATATATATCATTTGTACTAAATAATTTATTTCTTATACTCATCTTTGGAATTTCTTATACTGCTTACATGCCCCACTGAAAATGAATGTTAGAGCTTTCCTTAGCTGGTCTTCAGTGTAAACCATCTGTGCTCAGTAGGCATTGACGTCATCTCCCGAGCAGCTAAACAAACAAACAACAAATAAATAAAAGAGTAAGAAAGAAAAGCATAGTATAAGACAAAGGCAGCAGGGACTGTCAAGAGCTAGCGTCTGGGAGAGTTTCATTTGAAACTCCAAATACTGCATTAGATACATATTACAGAGAAATAAGACTAGTCTGGAAAGGAGCAGCAATGGTACCGGAAATGTAATTAAAAAAAAAAAAAAAAAACAGAAAGGGAAGAAATGATCAACATCAAATGAGAGGCTGGCTATTGCATTTGGACATCAAAAAGTTTATATATTTTTTCTGTACATCAGACAACACCACCAGCTTCCAGTGTTGTTATACTTACCACAATGTTTCTTCATTAATAAAGGCTTAAAGTAGTAAGGACCCTTTAAGATACATATTTCTCTTTGTTTTGTTATGAGTGAGACTATAATGTTCTTTAGAGATATACTTTGCTGCAGATGGGATCATACTGTTAGGTTAAAACTGCACCTATACAAAAGATTGCAACATGAGTCTTCTAGATGAAATGCTTGTTATAGCATGAGATACTCTTAATAAAATATTAAGGTATCTATTAAGTAAATTATCAAAGAGGGTGTGGAATTGGAAACAACAAAAAATTAAACTATGTGTTGCACAAAACTACCCTGATGAACACTGGAAATAGTTTACATAAGGGACAATACTGCGAATCATTTAGTAATGACCTAGAAAGGAACTAAATTTTACTATCCCATGACTTCAAGTTCTGTACTGAAAAAATGTAAATGCAAATAGAAGACAGATACACAGGCTGACAGAGAGACATGCACAATGTAAAATAAAATAATGGATAAGAAAATATGAACAAAATCATATATTCATATTTTTGAAATCAAGTCTTTCTAAAGCCCCAGGTTATTCATTCTTTACCATATGATAAATTGCATGTTTTGTAGCATTTTTTTTATATTTATTCATTATCCAGCAGAACTGTGAAATGACACTGAAATAAATACATTGTTTTCCACTGTAAAAGGTAGATTTGAGAGAAAGGATTTCAGTGTGTGTGCATGTGTGTGTGTGTGTGTGTGTGTGTGTGTGTGTGTGTGTGTGTGTGTGTGTGTGTGTTTTGTAACTAAAAGTTTTGTATTTTCATTTATGTAGTTCCCTGTGTATCTGACAGCCCAATGATTTTAATATGTGTTCTCTATAGACCAATTAAGTTAATGCTGAGAACTGCATAATACATGTTTTGATCTTGTCAGTGCTACAGAATAAAGTATGCTTATGAAGATATAAAACACATCAATAATAATGTTTTCTTTTTACGTGCACATATTCATTTTTATAAGTTAATTCAAAAATTGACTGCAACTAAAAAAATGCTAGTCATGCATTTAAGTGAAAATGATTTAGTTATTCATACCTACTTATATTTAGCAAAGAAAAGCATCTTTGTTTTATCTGTATTTATGCCATTCAGTATGATTGTTGAATGATAAATTCCTTATCTATTCAATAATCAGGACATTTGTACAAAGAAATATTCATTTGCAATTATACACTTTCTGAAAACATGTTTTTTTTCATGGCTATCACTTCCATGATCATTTGAGGAGTAAGAGATGTACAGCAGACAATATTTATTGTGCTATACTTTCAAAGTGTCCTAATGAAAATAATATTTGTTAATAAAGAACTGAAGACAAACACGTGAGACATGCAAATAAAATATTTTCTTCTTACAAAGCTCTTTGAGATTTATGATGCTGCACATTTGCTTTAAAAAATATCTATATAGCTAAAACAATGCAATGCTTTCCTCATGGTAGGGAACTCAAGGTATAGGAACTAATTCGCACTTGCGAATATCAGACATTTGAAAATGCATTTGAATGAATGAATGAAATTTTAGTCCAAATGTAGTGTGTGTGTGTGTGTGTGTGTGTGTGTGTGTGTGTGTGTGTGTGTGTGTGCATGTGTGTGTTTAACCCCTATGACCTTCACACATGTAAATTTACTGTTGCAAACTTTTACATAATATAATCCACTCAGGTCACTACATCTCTAGGAATAGCGGATTTCTTATCCAGTGACATCTTTCAAAGGCAGTGCATTTTTACTTTCAACAATGTCCTTTACCACCTATCATATATGTATGTATACCACTACAACGTTTTTGCTTTGGTGTTGTCTTTAGTAAAAATGAAAACAAACTATTGTTGAAGTGGATTTATTGTTCTCTTCAAGAAATGACCTAGGAAGTATCAGAGATTGAGAGACAGTAATTAATAATCCCTCTATTGCATGGAACAAACTCCCACTAGAAATAAGGAACCTTACTTACCCCAAACAATTTAAATTAGCTACCAAAGACTACTTTAAAAAACACTGGACCTGCCACTGTTCACAACCACCTTGACCACAAGCAACTCTCTGAAATGTGTAACAATTACTCACCACCTAACATAATAACTTACTCCCTTTACTTCCTAAGAAATTCTCCTAAAGTATTGTCTATACTCTGTTTAGTATTGTTAGATAGCCTAACCTACTGATACTAAAACTATTAACTTCCTGTGTGTTACACTTTTTATCTTTTTTGATTTGTATTGTTTAATCTTGTCAACTACTTTACCAGACTGGTAACCTTTTTTATATTGCTATGAGTGTAAAAACTGTTATTAAATTGCTTTCTATATTGGAGCTTTTCTCCCTGGGCCTCCGTTGAAAAAGGGCTTTAGCTCAGTCGGACACTCCAGGTCAACAAATGTAAAATAAATAAAATAAATTATCAAATGTAATGGAGAATCATAAACAAAAAGCAGTAAAACATGCTGTGCTGGGAAACAGTACTCTTGTTAGACATCTATATGAGTAACAATCACATTATCCCATTAAAATGGAAACATTACTCTTTTTTTCTGTGGAATATAAGCAATTTAACATACCATGTATAACTTAGTACAGTAAACTTAAAATAAAAAAACAAACAAATATCAGCACCAAAGCATAGCAGGAAAATCTGTGTTGTCAAGCATGATTAAATGAAAAGTTCATAGTTAGTGCCATTTGAAAAGGGAAAAAAAAGGTTTTGAAGAGGAATTCTAAAGTGTCTTAGCAGCTGAGCATGAGAAAAGTAACAGCTATGACTGAGTGGAAATATTAATTGTAACACATTGAAATTGACAGATGGCACCCCAGAAGGCAAATCTGAGTAAAACAGACCACAGAAATTCTTCAAGGTTTGCTAACCATAAAATGAACTGAACTAGAAATCTGGTGGCGTGTACATTGTTAGAAAGGTAGGTCAGCAGTCTGTCTCATAATTTACAATATGTCAATAATATAATATATGATAAAATATATTGATAAAAACAGATATCAAAATATCTAGGCAGACTGAACATGTGCACATATATATTTCCCTCTCTCTCTCTCTCTCTCTCTCTGTGTAACACATAATATATATAATATATATATATATATATATATATATATATATATATATATATATGCACGCTTGTGTGTGTGTGTGTGTGTGTGTGTGTGTGTGTGTGTGTGTGTGCGTGTGTGTGCACCTGCATCTACATTCATGTACTTGCTTTGCACCACTACGTATTGCAAATCATTTCTCAGGCAAGTCCTCAGTTATACACAACATAATCTGCATAATCTGGTGCTGAAATCCTGCATAAATAAATATGACAACAAACGCTAACAACAGAGGAAGCAGTTCCCTCTGCAATTAAAATAATTCACATGTGATGCCTGAGATAGCTGCATTAGTATCTTTAATGTTATTTGAGTTTGGATATCCATGTTGATTATTTCAGTTTAAAATTAGCTATTATTTTTTTTTTTTTACAAAGAAACTGGGTGCTAATAATATTTAATGTGCTGCATGTAACATTTGGATTAGTAGTTCGCAGATTTATTTATTTAAATTCTACTATCCAAGCTGGCTATTTTAGTGCCATGATGGCGAATGATGCATAGCTGTTCCTTTTCAGAAACTGCTATTAAAAGACAAACTAGGGCTCAACTTATTTAAAAAAAAGAAGATCTATAGAGCTAGAACTAGTATACAAATGTCACATTAGGAATCAATGCACCCTTTTTAACAGTGCCACTTAACAAAACAACATGCATATACACACATACGCATATGTGCACATGTGTACATACACAGACAGATTCACACATGGACATGCATTTTAACTATACCAGTAATCAAGAATACCAACACATTTGCCCCATTCCCTAGCCCTTAATCTAACCCTAACCCACAAACTCTTTCACATATGACATACAAACGCACACACTCACACACACACACACACACACACACACACACACACACACACACACACACACACACACACACACGCGCACACACAAAGACACACGCACACACACACACACACACACACACACACACACACACACACACACACACACACACACATGTACACACACACACACGCGCACACACAAAGACACACACACACACACACACACACACACACACACACACACACACACACACACACACACACACACACGCACACACACACATACCCTCTGAGCCCCAGTGCCGAAACTTTCAATGGAAAATTGAACAAAAGGTAAGTCTCTTTAGATCATTCAGAAGAAGGTTATTCAATAAACCTTCTACCTTCACCAAGGATGATGCCACAGTATTAACAGAAAATGATGGATTTTAATAAGCGACTTAGTTTCTGGTATCACTACAGGGGATTCCAATGTCTATCAGCATGGGAAGACATGGTTAACCATTTTGCTTTAAAGCCAAAGTCAAAGTCCAAGGATTCACCGTAAAAACCTCAAATAAATTCATTTAAATATTAAAATTAGCACCAGTTAACTTGTGTTAATTTAAGTATTTTAATAAATTTATTTGAGTTATTTATAGTGAATCCTTGGACTTTGGCTTTTTGGGTTACTATCATTTTGGTTATTAGTTGTTTATGTAACCGGTCCTTTTGGTTGTTTTGAGACCATTTTGTTTGCAAAGGATGTCTGCACCTGTCCCGCAAGTCTTTCAGATATTGGCTAAATATTCTATTCATCCCCTTACAGACTTTTGTAATCAATGCCAAAATGATAAAACTACCAACATAGAAAAAACACACTGAACAACTGGAGAAATGGTCACCATCCACTTTTACTGTGTTCCTAGTACTTCGGCATCAAGCCTTCCAGGGAAAAATCATGCACAAGAATGGTGTGCTTTATATATATTTCACTACATTCATTATTCAATTCAATTATACAATAATTGATCAATTGATCAGTGAGTCAAGAAAGTTAAAATCTTTTTTTGACTTGCTGATTAATTGATCAATCATTGTAGGGCAAAATGGTTTAGTATTTGTTAATCTAGATATGTATAAGTGCTTTTGTATGAACTTGCACTTTAAAAGTTTTTTGATGCACTTTAAATTTTCTGAAGCATTTTAATTGCTCAGGATGCACTTCAAATTTTCTTGGCTCACTGATTAATTGATCAACTATTGCAGTGTAAAATGTTTTAGTGTTTGTTAACCTAGAGATGCATAAGTGCTTTTGTATGAACTTCTTAAATTATAATGTTAAATGCAATAGGAATGTAAGGGGTTGCACTTTATATGTTTTGATGCACTTTAAATGTTTCTGAAGCACTTTATTGTTCAGGATGCACTTTAAATTTTAACTTTCTTGACTCACTGATTCATTGATCAATTATTGTATAGTTTAATTGAATAATGAATGTAGTGAAATGTATATAAAGCACACCATTCTTGTGCATTATTTTTCCCTGGAAGGCTTGATGCTGAAGTACTAGAAACACAGTAAAAGTGGATGGTGACCATTTCTCCAGTTGTTCAGTGTGTTTTTTCTGTATTTGGTGAGTTGGTTCGTGGAGTGTTGTTTTTGAAAACTATCAACATAGCAAAAAAAGCTCAAAGCAACCTTACTGCTCAATGCTATGAGCCTGAACAAGAAACTCCATGCCCTACAAGCTCTCCTCACTCTGGAGAATATAGACATCTGTGCTGTTACCGAGACTTGGTTTAAAGCTATAGAAAGTACTCTAGCAGGAGAAGCCTACAGTGCTTTCAATTCCACACATTTAGACCAACAGCACCAGTACAGACAGGGATAAAGGTGGACGTATCTCAATGTATGTTAGGAGCCAATACAACTCTATTTTGGTTAAACAGGATGATTTCCTGAATTTCATCAATGTCCATATCTCCATAGACAAGGTTTCCTACCATGTACTGGCCAGCTATAGGTCACACTATATGACCCACAAAATTCACAACTTTAACCTAAATCTACTAGTGGCACTAACCATCCAACCAATACCCTGTCTTGGAAAACATTAACTACCCATCTATAGACTGGGAAATGCACACTACCTCAAGCTCACAGGCACAGTGTTTCCTGGACTTTATCAGCACAAACACCCTGGACCAAATAGTGTACTCTCCAACCAGAGGATCAAACATATTGGACCTAGTACTCACCAACATGGGAGACCATTGCACCCCCCCCCCCCAGTGTCACATCCTCATTGGTGAAGTCGGACAACCTCAAGATAAAATTCAACCTGGAAAACCCCACTAAACCCACAACAGTTGGGAAGTACACTAAAGCAAACTGCATGCTATTAAGCAGCATTTTGTCAAAAATTACTGTTCTCCCAAACCCCAAGAATGCAGCTACCTATGCAGAATTATTTACAGAAACCCTGTACAAACATTTAAGTGGCTGCACTGAGGCTGCTGTACCTATCAGAAGTAAGCCCAGATCTAACACCAAAAACAAACCATACTGGTGGTATCCATACCTTAATAGGGTATATAACAAAAGAAAAAAAGTCATGGCCATAATCAAAAAGAGAAACTCACAGAGATAAGAACTCTATGATTCTACTAAATAAGAAACAACAATGTCTAATAAAGTCCAACAAGACTGATTATGAGGTCAGGATAGCCTCCCAAGCTAAGAACAATCGCAAGGCTTTCTTTAGCTATGTCCAGGAATTTTAAAGGTAATACTCAACAGTGCACAGAACTGGTGGTAAATGACACAACCTTCGCTGAACAGGGTGACATAGCAAATCTACTGGCTGATACATTTAGCTCTAATTTCTTCCCTCACTCTCCCCCAACTAGCCCCTGTGAAATGCCTTCTAACATATCCCCCCCCCCCAAACTATCAACAGGAAGCAGGTCCTGAAGGTGCTTGCTAAGGCCAAAAATACTACTTCAGTGGGCCCTGGCAATATCCTCATTTGCCTTCTAAACAGCCTAAAATATGACCTAGCAGGACCACTGGAGGCACTCTTCAGCTATAGCCTCAAAGTGGTTTACATGCCAAGTGAATGGAAGGCTGCAATGTCATCCCTCTTCATAAGGGTAGACCATCAACTGACCTCAGGAAGTACAGACCCATCAATATGACAAGTCTGATATGTAAAACCATGAATGAATTATCATGGAAATGATCAACAAAGACATTGGCAACCTAAAGACACAAGACCCATTCCAGTTTGGCTTTCTTAAGGGAAGGTCTTGCCTACATAACCCAGTAGATTTCTTTGAGAGGGTCACCTTGGCTATGGATAAGGGTAAAATGGTGAATACCACCTTCTTTGACATGGCCAAGGTGTTTGATGCAATACTCCACTTAGTAATGTTGGAAAACTCTAAGAATTTGGCATAAATCCCTACATAACTCACTGGATTGCCAGCTGGCTGAAAGATGAGATCCAAGACATCAGGATCAGTGTTGGACCCGCTCCTGCTTGGCACTACCTCTCAGAAGTCAAGGCTAATGCCAAAGGTCTCAGGCTCATCAAGTTTGCAGATGACTGTAAACTGACAGCTATCATAGATTCCCCTGCAAATGACTGTAAATTGGCAGCTATCATAGATTCCCCTATGACATCAACATTCTACAATAGGGTCTAACACAAACAAATGACTGGTGTGAAAGGCACAGATTAAAACTGACTGCAAAGAAATACAGTATAGTGCTCTTTGGAAAGTGTCCACCCAAGCTAATTACTTTACCCCTAAAACACTACTAAGTGTTGACCAATAGTTAGGGTCTGGAAACATCTGTATACAGTAATCTGGCCTTTAACTGACATGTAGCCAATATAATAAGAAAATCATCCTATGTCGCCCAACTCATAAGCAAGGGTATGGCATCCAGGTCTAAGGAAGTAAGAGTACCATTTTACTCAGCCTTTATCACATCCATCATTGAATACAATGCCCACTTTTAAATGTGCCTGGATAGGTACATGCCCACTTTGGCATGTTACTAGCCAGACACTTACAACAGATGGAATGCCTTCAAAGGTTTGTCACCAGGAGGATCCAATTTATGAATACCCCACCCTTCACAGATCACCTTAAGGTCCTATATCTGTACTCAGTTTCCTACAGGTTACTGTAAGCAATCTATGCCTGGCATATAAGGTGTCCTTGGATCCATCTCTGATGTATCTCTTGCCCATCTGCAAAACAATCAACAACAGAATCACTAGATCCAATTACCTGAATTTTGTCTGCAAAATAAATAAAACCTGCTGGAGTGACCAGTATCTGCCCCAAAGGATCCCTGCACTATGGAATAAGTTCCCCATCTACTTGAAGCATAGTTCATCCTTGATATTTGGATGGAAATCACAAATTCACCCCCTGCCTGGCCCCCATGTCTGCGAGACAGGGGTCAATAGTTAGTAAACTAATCCGCAACTAGCAAACACCTCCAAACACACACATACTATATAGGTGTCGAAGGAATTCAAGGACAAAACTGGACTGAGTTAAATGGCTAGGCTTGTAAAGACCTTAGTGGTTAGTTGCCTAGTTGCCTAGTTTCAACCTATGAGCCTATTAACAAATGTAAACATGAAGGATGAAAGTAATGTTATTGTAAAGAATGACATTTTTGTTATCTTGAAATTTAGCCTTCTAGTGTAACAAAGGGAAGTTTTTCAGTACTGCAGACATGCAAGTGATATCTTGTAGTTTTGCAGAATTATTACCATCAGCTCTAGAAAAAGAATTAACCTCCCTGAGCTGTTCCATTTGAAATTTATTTTATTGATGATATACATAAAACACCTCATTGAAAAATATACAGATTTGTATTCAGGAATAAGAAGAAAGCTTTATTGCCTTGAGGACAGCCACAATAAAATGCTTCTTAAGGGAACCTGTTTAACCAGTTTCATTAACTCTTTAAAAGGATCCCTACCTGGTTTAGAAAAAAAAGATTCAGAAGGGACAATGCAATCAACAGAGTCATCAGGATAAATGTGAGATGGCAGAAGAAGAGATATGAGTGAGTTTGCAAACATTCTTCAGTTATACATACCACACAGAGTGCACACACGACTTGTTCCCTTGAAAGGTCATCTGATAAGGTTAGTTTATGGGAAACTTAATGATACTAATGTTTATCATTTACTTCTAGGAACTAAAGAGTAAAGTGCATCTTGGTGAAATTATAACCTAAAATATCTGCAGACTAGCTAGAATAAGTGAGAGGTAAAATAATTATTATGCCACCCAGGACATAGCATACAATGAAATGCAGTATTAGATTTAAAATGCCCTATCCATCAGTTGAGCTATTTTTGTTGAATGGGACTTGTTACAAAGCCAGCTGCAATTTTAAATTCTGGCACTTATGAGTAAGAATCTTGAAACACAAAGACTGAATGTGAAAAAGTGGGAAATTAAGTCAGAGATTGCTGTGGCTTGTAGATTTCATTTTTTCTTACATAAGGTTACTTAACTGCCATATAACTACCTTCCACCCATATAGGATACATATTGCAGTAATAGGCTTTCTTTCACATAACACTGATAGTCTCCCAAACTCCTCTCCAGTGTTTTGGATTACTGGCTCTGTCCCTCTCTGTTCACTACACTCACTCCACTCCTCTACCCTACCCCCATTCCCACCCACACCATATCAATTACATTTATAGTTAGACACCACACCCTCTATCAGTTCCCTTCCACCCAATTAGAGTTTCACACCACACATATCACTTACAAACCTACACCCTTCACCACACCCTTACTATCACTTATTATTAGTATATCAAACCCACTTACTTTAAGATACTACACTTAAACACTCTTCACCAAACATGATGAACTATAAACGATAGTCCCACTTAATAAGAGCACTACTCTACCTATGCACTATCATCACCTTTCTCCTGCTCTCCTACCTCTCCTCTTACCACACTCCACTACATATCAGTGCCCCCCACAATGGCATACCGAACCTCTATCCACTCCCCTGAAACTTTGTAACTTCCCTCTCACACCACTAGACCTCACCTCCTCTAGATCAGTCTCTTACTCCCACTACAAACTGTTAGTCAGAACTAACCCTCATTCCTCATTAAAACATACTAAATTACTACACAAACTAACTAAATTGTATCTTCACCTACTCCACAAACTCATTCGCTGTGGTGACATTCACCCTAATCTAGGGCCCACCACAACACCCTACACAGACTCTAATCAGCCAAACCCCCTATACTATAGACCTACATCCTTTCTCCTCTTCATTAACACAAATGCAAGAAGTATACTTAAAAAAATGCAGGACCTTCATGCCCTTCTAGCTGTATATAAACCAGAACTATCAGTGCTAACTGAAACATGGCTTAAACCAGAACACCATAATAATGAGATTACAGCCCCTGGCTATAACATAATATGCAGAGATAGAGTAGAGAAAAAGGGAGGTGGTGTAGTGATATTGTTCCAAAATCATCTCACCATTGAACAAATCAATTATAACACCCAAGAAATCAAAGATGTTGAGCTAATCCTTGTCAAATTAAAACTAAACTCAAACAAACATATCATTATTGCAGGTGGCTACATTCCACCAGGCCATACTATAATGGAAAACCTGCTGAACTGGATCTCAAACTCCATGCCACAAGAAACTGTATTATTAGATGACTTTAATATTGACTGGCTGAACTGCTCTAGCCACCCTCAAACCTTCATAGATTTACCCAAATTATATCCACCCCAACCAAAACAGACAAAACCTCAAAACTCAAATCCATCTTAGACTGGATTCTGTTATCTGACCCCACTCTAGCATGGCACTCTGGATGTCTACCTAACAGTCTAAGTGATCATCAACCAACCTACCTAATTTGGAACAGACCCCATTACATAAGCCAACCCAACCTCAGAGGAATACGTAACAAAAAGACTATTAAAACAGCTGACTTCATCAATTCACTCCAAAGCTGTAACTGGACACCACTAAAACTACTATCTCTAGATGATGCCATACAGTACTTTAACTTCACTTTCCTGCAAATCCTAAACTGTCATGCCCCCTCCAGAACTATAAGACTAAAAGCTAATTATGCTCCATGGCTAACTTAAGATACTAAGACTACAATGAAAGAGAGGGATCAGGTCTGGAGTCAGTATCAAAAGAACAAAACTAGTAATCAGAGGCAAACCTACCAAGAACTTCGAAACAAAGCCAAAAAACAAATCAAACTAGACAAAAGTAACTACTACAAAAGCATGCATGAAAAATATGCTAACAACCCTAAGAAATTCTGGGCTACAATAAATGGCATAATCCACCCAGGTAAAGCCATCACCCCAACTCCAGTACTACCAAACAACCATGACAACATTCCCACACAATTTAACAAGTTATTTACCAAAACAGTCCAAACCCTTACCAATGCCCTCAATACCACTAGCAGCCCTATACCAGGTGCTAGCAAAACCCACCCTACTACTCAAAACAATACCACCAGCTTTTCCCTACACCCTGTACCCACTAAAATTATTTCAAAGCTCCTTAAGAAAATCAAACCAACTACACTAGCTGTTGAGATCCTACCAGCCGAATTCCTTCAGATAGCAGCAGATGCCATAGCCTATCCTGTGCCCATCCTCATAAACAGGTCACTTGCAGAATTCAAAGTCCCACCATGTGGAAAACATCACACATTATTCCACTGCACAAAGGGGGCAACTCCTTAGAACTCACCAACTACCGCCCAATCGCAATACTCTCACCTCCATCCAAGATATTAGAGAGAGATGTACATTCCCAACTACTTCGGTACCTCTTACAAAACAACTTAATCTCCAAAACCCAGCATGGCTTTAGACCATCACACAGCACCACCACAGCATTACTATCATTTACAGATATAGTTAACCACAATAGAAACAAGGGAATATTTGTAGCTTCCATTTTCTTAGACTTATCTAAAGCCTTTGACATGGTAGACCATAACATTCTTCTCCAAACCTTATCTACCCTAAGCCTCAGCCCCTCCACTATATCATGGTTTACTAGCTATTTATTTGATCAACAGCAGGCAGTCCTATAACATGACCAGCTGTCCCCCATGCTACCAGTATCCATAGGTGTCCCTCAAGGGTCCATCCTTGGCCCATTATTGTTTTCACTATTCACCAACCAAATCAATTCCTCCTCACTCACAGCATCAGTAGTACAATACGCAAATGACACCACCCCTATAAGTGCCGCCCTACCTTAAAGGAACTGCAAATCCTTACCCAAAACACTTTTACTCTAGACGAAACATGGTTCACAAACATCAAACTTTTTCTTAACCCCAAAAATACTAAACTAATTATTTTCAGCCCAAGTCATGCTCCCCCCTCAACAACACTTTCACCATTCACTCCAAAGATAACATTCAAATCACTCCAACTGTACATACTAAACTGTTAGGTGTAGAAATAGACAATAACCTCAAATTTGACATCCATATAGCACAAACCATTAAGAAAGTTAGTAAAAAATAGGACTTCTCTATAAGAGCCAACACTTTATAATTAAAGAAACCAAAGCTACTATTGCAAGAACTCATCTCTTATCCATCCTTCTCTATGCCTCTTCCATCCATACTAATCTCCGCCAGAGTGCTCTGAACAAAATGGAATCTTGTTATAAAATAGCCAAGTTTGCTACTGAAACCTCATACAAATCCCACTATTGTATCACCCTTAACCAACTCAATTGCTCAGGCTACCTCACCTACTTCTGTTTAATCAACTCACAACAGCGCATAATCTCTTCTACCTTCCAGAAAAAAGCCCTGCACTTCAAAATATAATTAACCCACACATCCCTGCCAGAGCCTTATGATCTAGTTCTCAGAACCTAATAAGCATTATCAGACACAAAAATGATGCTGGCAAATCTCTCTTTGCCTGCACTATTGCCAAAATCTGGAACTCACTACCTAGCCAAATAACCTCCATTACCTCCACTATTCAATTTAAAAAACTCCTGAGAACCCACTTCTCAAACAATTGGCTTTGTTCATGCTACTCCCCAGGTTAATTTGCACCTATACCATGTTCAAGGATTCTACTAAAGGTCCCCTAATTCCTTTCACTGTAAAGCTTAATAATCACTGGTTATTTCTGTAACAAAATATTGAGAGTACTCATAATTTAGAAAGAAAAAAAAAATTTTTTTCTTGTGTGTTTATATTTTATATTCTACATAAACCCTACTACTAGAATGCTGTATGCTGACTTTATTAAATGAATTGTTAATCTATACATAACTTATGTTTCTATGGAACCTATATATCTATATGATATTCTTGTGTAATTTCTTTATGACATGCTATTGGAGCTTTTCTCCCCGGTCCTCTGCTGAAAATGGATTTGTGTCCAGTCGGACTTTCCCGATTAACAAATGTAAAATAAAAAATAAAATAAATAAAATATGGTAACCTCAGTGTTTTTACTCATAGTTGCCTTGAATCTATATAATTTATATGTCACCAGTGACATAAAAAGATAAAAGTCCTAACTATAGTACAGGCAACCTTAGTTTGACTAGCAGTTCGTGTTATTGATGGCTTAGGTGATGAGATCCTGTTTGGAGGAGGAGCACGCTGTTTTATATTTTGTGAACCTGTGCCATCCATACATTTCCTGCATCTTCTTAAGCACAAGATGTACTTACAGAGTTCTTTAGTGATTCATCTGTGTTCTACTTTTATATTTTAATCTGCTTGTTGCCAGTGGTAAGGACTGTGAATTCATACCCTCTAATTCCCATCAGAGTTTTGTTTGTAGAGGAGTGGATTCAGGAGCATAGCACCTATCTGCTACCACAGGAGGTATTAGAGATGTGGAAAAGTAGGGAAGTGGATAGTTGTACTAAAGCTGGAGAGGTGGACAAAGCTGTCAAGGAACTGTAAAAAATGGAACACAGGAGTACCAAATGGGTTTCCAAAGGAAGCTTATAAATGGGCTGGGGAAAGGCTTGTAGAAACTCTAACCAAAGAATGAAATACCACAGAAGAGAATAGGAGGCCATCTGCTTTTATATAAACTGTGGGAGTGGTGAAGGTTCTGCATGGGGGAGGAAGTAGAGATAATAGGGGCTAAACATATATCGCCTTGATTAATCTAGCCATATAAAATAACAAGGTTGCTTGCTGAAAGGTTGGATAAGTTTTTAACAATAATGCCAACAGAGGACAACATTGGAATCTCAAGTGAAGGGAGAGCATTCAAATGGCAGGTGCAATATTGGTTCATGCAGAGCATGGAGTAGGAGATGAGAAGGAACAGACTTTTGTTGATCAACAGAAGAAAATGTTTTGACTGAGTGAACTGAAAATTTGTAAATGATGTATTACAGCATAGTGGAAAAGAAAATATATTCAGAATTTGTATGGTCACTATGTATTTAAATCCCAAAATAGAGATGCTAGTCATTTGGGTGGTAATTAAAGAGTTCCATCTGGAGAAGGTTATATGATATGGATGCTCCTCATCCTCAGCATTATTCATTCAAGGTTTGGAGGGTATCTGCACATCAGGCACTGTAAAGCACTGTAAGCATGATAATCATGGAGATGGGCTAGAAAACATGAAAGAAAAAGGTACACAATCAGGAAAGAAGATGAAAGAGATCAAATGTAAGGCAGTCAGTATGCAAGGAGATGGTCAAGAGACCACGCTGCTTTGCCAGGGATGGTCTTCACGTCTCTTCTCTAGGCTTTATATTAGCTAAAACATTGTCTTCTCCCATAGTGCCTTTTTTAGGCAATGCAAAACTGAAAGTATTTCCAACAGAGGAAATCAATACCAAGAAAATCTAAAGGTATTACTGCTTAATGTTAGGAGTCTAAAAAAAAAAAAACTCCACTCCCTGGAAGCTCTCTTTACCCTAGAGAGTGCTGATGTCTGTGCGGTCACTGAGACATGGTTTAAAGCTGTGTAGAGCACACCAACAGTGCAAAATTATAATGCCTTCCACACATTTAAGCCAGCTACTTCACAGGCAGGGACTGAAGGTGGAAGTGTCTCTATTCACATCAAAAATAAATATACTTCAAGGCTGGTCAAACAGGACAATTCACTTGAGCTGCTCCATGTTCAAATCACCATAGGTAAAATCCAGTACCACTTCCTTGTAAGCTATAGGTCCCCCTCTATGACCCAGGAAACCCATACCATGTATTTAAACTTATTCGAAACACTAACCATCCAACCCAACACCATATTCATGGGTGACTTTAATTACCCCACTATTAACTGTGAATCCTATATGACACCAAAAGTACATGCACAGAGATTCCTGGATTTTGTAAACACAAACTCCCTGGACTAGATGGTCAGTACACCAACCAGGGGTGTAACCATACTGGATCTGGTCCCCACTACTATGGGAGACTGCTGCACACCCCCTACTGTAATGCCTTCCCTGATACGGTCAGACCACAAAATGGTCTCTTTTGAAGTAAAAATAAAACCTGGACCACCAGCTAAACCTGGAATATTCAAGAACTATTCTAAGGCTAACCTCCTGCTTTTAAGTGAGAACCTGGCAACATTTCAAGCCTATGCAGAACTCCTCAGCAAAACCCTGTACAAGCATGTTAATAGCTGCATAGAGGTAGCTGTACCCACCAGGAAAAAGTACAGAACTAACTCAAAAAACAAGCCACCCTGGTGGAATCACAAAATTAATCATCTGTATAACAGGAAGAAGAAAACCATGGCAAAAATTAGGAGGCACTGCACCCAGCAGGATAAAAGCTCTCTCATCAAACTAAACAAACAACTCAGAGGACAAATAAAGTCTACCAAAGCCAAATTTGAGGTAAGTTTGGCTTCCCATGCCAAGAACAACCAGAAAGCATTCTTTAGCTATGTCTGCAACCTGAAAGGCAATACACAATTGTTTGCAGAGCTCATTTTAAATGGAGCCACCTATACTGAGCAAGAAGATATAGCAAACCTCCTGGCTGATAAATTCAGCTCCAACTTTCTCTCAGGAAATATCATCAAATATAACTCCCCCTGAAACATGACCTATCAGGGCATCTGGAATTACTGTTTAACTGTACCCTCCAAACAGGCTTTATGCCTCATGAATAGAGAAAGGCAATAGTCATCCCTTTGCACAAAGGTGGGCCATCTACAGACCCTGGAAATTACAGACCTATACGTCTCACTAGTCTTATATGTAAATCCATGGAAAGAATTATCATGGCAATGATCAACAGAGATATAGTAAACCACCAGACACTGGACCTAACCCAGTTTGGATTTATCAAGGGCAGATCATACCGACTCAACTTGGATGACTTCTTTGAGATGGTCACCAAAGCAATGGATGAGGGAAAAATTGTTCACACTGCCTACCCTGACCAGGCTAAGGCATTTGACACAATACACCACTCTGGCATTGTCGACAAACTCAAGAAGTTAGGTACAAACCCATATTTCACCAGGTGGATAGCCGACTGGCTCATAGACAGGACCCAGGAAGTTAGAATTGGGGAGTCCACATCTACAAAGAGGCCAGTCATAGTGGAGTCCCTCAGTGATCAGTTCTTGGACCGCTCCTTTTTGGCATTTACTTCTCAGAAGTCAAGGCCAATGTCAGTGGTCTTTGGCTGACTAAATTTGTAGATGATTGCAAATTAGGAGATGTCATTGAATCTCACACTGACACAAATGTTCTACAGGAGGGGCTGACACAGACAAACAACTGGTGTCAGAGCCATGGACTAAAACTAAATACCAAGAAATGCATAATAGTATTCTTTGGGATGTCATCCATCCCTGGTAACTATCATATTGACAACAAACCCCTTAGAGTTGACCCAGTAGTCATGGACTTAGGGACACACATAAATAGTAATCTAGCCTTTGATCATCACGTATCTACAGTGGTGAGGAAATCATTCTATGTTGTGCAACTTATAAACAAAGGCATGGCATCTAAGTCCAAGGAAGTCATTGTTCCACTGTATTCGGCATTCATCAGACCTATCATTGAGTACAATGTCCACTCTGGTATGTACCTAACCAGGCATATCCAACAACTGGAACATCTGCAGGGGTTCCTCACTAAAATAATATGTAAGGAATATGTCCTATACAGACCGTCTCAAGGCCCTATCCCTGCATTCTGTCTCCTACCAGCTTTTGAGGGGAGACCTATGCCTGGCATACAGGGCATTGTCAGACCCCACTCTGATGGACCTCCTGCATATCCACAAAACAACCATCACCAGAATTGCCCATTCTAAAGACTTAAACCTTGTCTGTGATATAAATAGGACCTGCTGGAGAGATAGGTATGTATCCCAGAGACTACCCCATCTATGGAACAGGCTCTCCATCCATCTGAAACAGAGTTCATCCCTAAACCAATTTAAGTGCAACTTGGACAATTCATCCCTGGTTTGGCACCAATGTCTCTAATGGTCACAGATAACCTGTAAATGGTTCATCTCTCAGGTCCATGCTTACACTTATCAAGGGTAGAAGAACTTGTCAGAGATTTGGGATGCATAGCTAAGCTTAAAAAGGCCCGTGTGGTCATTAGCCTAGTAAACACCTATGAACATGAACAAATGGGGGATGAAGTGTTCTTTAAGGGTACACCAAATTCTGTAACCCTAGAACCAGAAGGAAAAAAAGTTGGTATGGCTTAGGAATTAGGATGTATCAGATCGCTGCACAATAAAGTCTGAAACACTGGAGGCAGTATTACAGTGGACATTGAAATTGTTTCAGTGACTTAGGTGATTTCTTACTTGCTCTCATACTGAGCAGGTTTCTCATCCATGTAAAGCTGAGTTCTTCTGTTACTCACTTTAAGTATAACCAAGACCAGTGGATAGGGGAGTAGGAAATTTACACAGGTCCGGGCATCCATGTCCATTATGGACAAAGGTAGCTTATAAATGCCTGGCTGTCAATGTTCTAATTGGATACAGGGCATCATTATTCTATCAGGAAAACTTGGCTAGGCTTAGAAAGCCCCCCTCCCCAATAGATAGCCTCATAGCAATCTATGAATCTATGAACAGATGAAGAGAATTACAGAAAAAATTTAAATATTTCAAAGATAACTTGACAAAATGCTGAAGTGGAAGGAGGGTTTGGATTATCATGAAAGGAGGATGGGTGAAGGTGGAGAAAAGGGTATTCAGGGAATTTTTAGCCTTTCATTTTCTATAAATGGATTATTCATGAGGTTTCACTGTTTTCCAATCAACTGAAAAAGCATTAAAAATTGCTAAGTAATATAATTGCATTAAATATGCCAATTAAATAAACTAATTAAATATGCTTAAATTCATATTCCTAAAAACAACTAAATGTTATAATGACTATTAAATTAAATACTCATATCACCTATTACCTAATAATTCATAAGAACATTTGATTTATTTCATAAACACAATAATTAAGAAAACACAATAAATAAGAAAATGTACATCTTAAAATTGCATAACTGCTTAAGTTGTTTAAAAGCTGGTTAAACTTTTAATGCTTTTTCAGTTGATTGGATGAAACTGTTACAAGGTGTTTCAAAGCTGGTTAGAGTTTTTACTTGACAATAGGTCTGAGGAAGCTACATGCGAAAACGCTTACCTGTTCTTTATTTTTACTATTTTATTAAAGTTTTGGAACCACCTTTACCATGAACAACTGGTGTGTTTTTGACTTTTCTACATTGCTGTGTTTTACATACCAGTTGATCTTTTCCCCTACATCGTTTTGCTGTTTGGACTTATATTTGTTTTGTATTGATGAAGAGTCTGTCAATAAATTTCTGTCAGTGAATCTATTTGTGGAGATGATAAATGCTTACATATCTCTTTCCAGGCCTCACATATGTGGATCTCATGAGGATATAAAGAGATAATCTGGACAAGACCTAGAATATGGTGGTAATTCACCTAAGGTCAAGGTGTGTTGAAAAAATTATGTTGAGGGTCATTAGGAGAGAACTTTTTTTTTTTAATTCCTGAATTGTTCATACTGTATCTCAGGATTATTTGAAATGTTATAGGCTAAGAGAGCTATGTAGATGCTGGAAGCAACTTTTGGTAGAAGAGATGATTGAATCATTTGAATTGTATGTCTTTGTATGTTTTATTTACTTTAATTATTGAGAATTTGGTAAAAATTATTGACACAAAAGATATACTCTACATGTATCTCTCTCTCTCTTAAGTTCACTCATAATAACAATTTTAAGTGTGAGTTTTAGCCCCTAATATTTGATTCAGTCCTGCAGAAATAGGGCCGCAAGGCTAACTTTCCGATCTGAAGTTAGTGATAGGGATCCTCATTTCATAGATACATTGATTATATGAAATGATAATGCAGTTAAAGCTAGAGATCTGTACTCAACAGAATTTTTTAAAAACATTAAAGTCCTTTAACAATAATGTGAATATGTAAAAATTATTAGATTATCTAGTATAATCAGACAACACATTTTATGGTTTTGCAAACTTAACAAGAAAAGAAAGTCACCTTCAAAAAACACAATGTGTGAGGACAACAAAGGATGATCCTTGATCACTTCTCTCTGACAAACATAAAGGTCAAAGTGAAAAAATGAACAGAATGCAAATATAGATCTTTTAGGCTTTCTTGAAAAATTAAAAATTACTAACATACAAATTGTGATATGTAAGATACTTCTGACCCCATTCTAGCCATTTGACATTAGACTTAGTAAGATAACAAAAAGTTATTACACGCAGGACTAGACTGAACCATAGATATGTATAAAAAAAATAACCCTACCACTTTTAACTATGTATGCAACATTAAATTGAATATCCAGGTGAAAAGTAACAGTCATACTGAAAGCTGTGTAACTGATTAAAAACTTTAAAAAATGTAACATACAAAAAGGTGGATTATTACCCTTGTTAAAATATATAATTGTAATTTTATGAAAATATATCATAAGAATATTAAAAGAAAATCGGTCTTCAAAATTAGTTAATGCCAAAAGATTGAAAACTTGTAAAGCAAACAAAATATACAATTTAGATTAAAGAAAAACAAAACACTGTAGATTATTTGTTTGAGTAAGTATCTTGCATTCATCTAGGGTCATGCACTAAGCAATCACAGTTCTGAAGGGGACAACATTATGATTATATATTTTATATTGATTTGTTATTTAACTGGGTGAGTGAAGGGGTCCAAAGACTATCTTCTCTCATGATCTGGACAAAAAAACATTTGAAATTTTGGGATGTGCTTCATTCGGTCTCATAACACAAAGACTGAAAGACCAAATAAAACGTAATTACATTTGCCATTTTTCTGAATATTATGTTTCTCTGAGGTATGGCAAACTCAGAGTTAGTATGTATAAGTCTGGGGGTAGGGGGCTTGCCTTGCACATAGGATCATAGGATCATAGGAGGTTACAAGGCTAATGGGCCTGGGGCCCTTCCAAGCATAGCCAAGAGTTTATCCCCAAAAAGAGACTTCAGTCAGCACCTGTCACCCCTGTCAATGAGGGACACAGATGGGATCCCTGAGACAAATTTGTGGTTTCCTATCCACTCATCAAGGTTGCACTTGAAGAGGGTAAGTGAGGTACTCTGTTTGGCATGTATCGGAAGTCTATTCCAGAGATGGGGCAGCCTCTGGGAGACAAACCTGTCTTTCCAGCAGGTTTTGTTGATGTTTCATATTAGGTTCATGCCTTTTGAGCAGGTAGTGTGCGAAGAGTTAGTCTTATGGATATTGAGCATCTCTAGTAAGGCAGGATCTGAGATTGCCTTGTAGACAAGACACAGGTCACCTCTGAGCAATCTGTACGATACTGAGTAGAGTGGTGTGATTTGAGCCTGTAAGCATAGGACAGGTGTTGGAGGCCATGTATTCTCTTTGTGAGGTATTTCAGTGGCCTTTCCAGTTGGTGCAGATGTTTGGAGAGGTACATCCCAAACTGGGCATTATACTCAATTATTGGTCTAATGAGGGAAGAGTACAGAGAGGTAATAACCTCCTTTTTTCTGGATGCAATCCCTTTACTTATGAGATGAACCAAGTAAAAGGCTTTGCTGATCACTGCCACTACACGATCGAATGTGAGGTTGTTATCAACCTGAGTGCCCAGGTCTCTCACCACAGATTGTGTGCTTAGGCGGTTGCCGTTGATGTGGTAATCAGTAGGGGTTGTGTTTTTGCCAAATGGTATGCTGATACATTTTTTGCATTTAGTTTGAAGCCATGATTTTGGCACCAGTCATTAGTTGCTGTGAGTCCCTCTTGCAGTATGTTAACATCATTTGGGAAGTCAAAGACAGCACCCAACTTACAGTCATCTGCAAACCTGGTCAGCCACAGGCCTTTTGTCTTTGTCTGGACCTCTGAGAAATAGATACCAAGCAATAGGGGTCCCAGGACAGATTCCTGGGAAACACCACTAGTGACAGGTCTGCTATCAGAGATGGAGGTGCCTATTTTGCCTTGGAGGGTCCTGCGGTGAGCCACTTGGCCACCCACCTAATGAGACAGGGATTTACGCCAAGTTGTGTTAGCTTTTCGATGATGCCTGAGTGGGTAATTGTGTCAAAGGCTTTGGCCAAGTCAAGGTAAGCTGTGTGTACTTTCCCTCATCCAGGGCCTTGGTGACAGTCTCAAAGAAGTCAACCAGGTTCAACAGGCAAGATCTGCCCTTTGCAAATCCAAACTGGGTGGGGTCATGTGCTTGGAGATTGCCTATGTCCTTGTTTATGAGATCCATAATAATATGTTCCATAGCTTTACAGATCAGACTTGTCAAGCTAATGGAGTGATAGTTTCCAGGGTCAGTAGTGGCACTTACCAAAGTGCAAGGAGATGAAAATGGCAGTTCTCCACTCTGCTGGAATGAAGCCAGTACTTAGGCTGTGGTTGAATAGGGTGCATGGGACTTGACCCTCTAAAAAACAGGTTCATGGAGAAGAGCAATGTTTGATATTCATTCTTCTGCATTTTTGGGAAGTTTTTTTGGCATTATGAGTGCTGACATTTCTAGAGAGCTCAAAATATAATATATTGACGAAAATCATTCCCAGTAGCAAAAATGAACACAGAGTAATTAAAGAATATAATTGAGATACACAATGTAACAACAAAAATAGCACAGCAGAAATTATGTCAAGTAAACTGAAATGCAAAGGAAAAATAATATTGAAGATTGCAAATATAAGATCATGGAACATATGTTAGAGAATGAGTGACCTGGAGATTACATCCTGATTGGAGAATTAATGGTCTCCAGCATGGGGTTAATCTACAGGTAATGCTCACTGAAAAATGAGTCTGCCACTTTACAGCACCATATTAAGCTGCCATGGAGCTCAGACCGAAAAAACCTTAACATCCGCCATTATTTTGCACTTGCTAAGCAGTGCTTTGCTGTTTAGCAAGTGTAAAATAAAAAAATAAAAAATAAATAAATTAAAGAGCATGTGTGTGAGAGGATATGTGTGTATGAGAGTAAGAGAGAGAGAGAGAGACTGATCGAGAAAAACAGACAAAAGTGTGTGTGTGCGTTTGTGTTTGAGGGTTTAAGTTTCTTTCTGCATATGTGAGTGAATTCGTGCATGAAAGCAGAAGAGACTGTGTGTGTGAGTGTCTGTATATGAGAGGGAGAGAATGAAGAGTGAGAGTGATTGAGTGATCCCCTGGCAGCAGTAGTGGTTAAGAGTTTTGTGTACCTCTCTACCTCTTAGATATACCTCTCAACCTCTTAGCACAAGAAATCTGGACAAAGCCTGACATAATCAGAGGACAAATGCTCAGAAATAGGGACACATTTAAAAAATCGCTTTTATAAACTTAGGAATTTGCTAGAATGGGTCTATAATAGAACATCGAAGTTTCAATACTTTGAATGTTCTAATATCGACCCCTATTCAGCTAAAGCTGAAAACATCGAACATACAGAACAGCAATTTTTTTCCTAGGGAAACAATTCACTGTTCCAAAACACATACACACAACACAAACACACCAAACAAATAGCAATGCACACACATACACCTAAAATCTCACACCTAACCCTACACTAAACTATACACACACCACTAACTATCCACTTACCTTAACCCAAACCCTAACCCTAAGGTCGTCACTATCATACACTCACCTCACCCGCACCCTAACCCTCGCATCCACACAATCGCACATTTACCTGACCCGCGACCTAACCCTAACTCACCTAGCCTGCCCTAACCCTCATATCTACACAATCGCACACCGCACCCTAACCCTAACTAACCTAACCCGCACTCAATCGCACACTTACCTGAACCCAACCCGTAACTTTCCACCACAGCACTGAAAATACTGAAGCAACAGAAATGGACAACTGAATTCTTTCCCTAGGAAAAAAATTGGTTTTCTGTTGCTTTGATATTTTCAGCTTTCGCTGAATAGGGGTCGATATTAGAATATTTGAAGTTTTGAAACTTCGATGTTCTAATATAGACCCGCTAGAACAACAGCATTTGTGTTATCATGCATTTTCTGAAAGACATGAAGTTTGAAACTCAAATGCATGCCATTATTTAGCACCTTTATTCAGATCATCTCAATGATTTATCAAAAAACACATTTTTTAATGAGGAACAGACAAGAAATATGAGGCAAAAATCTGGACATTCTACAAAAATCTGTACAATTGAGAGGTATATTTTTAGATCAAGGTATCTCGATAAGCCTAAAATAAACAGGGGACAAAGGCTCAGAATAGGAACATATTTTAAATGATTTGTGTTAGCATGCATTTTATGAAGCAAAGGGGAGAATGTGTGTGAGCATAACTCTGGACCTTTGAAGAAATTTGTATACAGCCTAAAATAAAGGGGGGGGCAAAGGCTCAAAAATATGAATAGATTTGAATTATGCCCCTATAAAATTGCAAACTTGCTTAAATAAAAGAATTTGTGTTAGCATGCATTTTCTGAAGGAAATAAAAGTCTTAAACTCAAATGTATGTCATTATTTAGTAAGTTCATTCTCTAGTGACTGGCAACAAACCAAACATTTTAGGAGTAAGGGGCCAAAAAATAAAGTAAATGCCTATATATTTTTAAAGTGTTAGATTTTGGATGTAAAATGCTTCTTCCAACACCATCAGCATATAGTATAGCAAGTTTGAAACCTTAGGCAGAGGAACTATTTTACATAAAAATGTTTAAAAATAATATAGTAATAAAAAAAGTAAGTAAAACACAACTATTTTCCAGACAAAACCATTCTCTAAGCACAATAATCCCTTCTAGGGTGTATATTATTGTGGAAATAACACTCTTTCAGGGGTGAAGAGAACACCTTTGGGTAAGCATTATTTCCACAATAACACACACCTTTTTGGGCATTATTGCTTGCTTATTATGTAATAAATGTTAATATGGAACAAATAATATAGGTAATCTGAAGGCTACTCAATAATAAATATACTCACAATTTGAATCATTGCCTAAACATTACCTATTGATATAATGACATACAGCTAGGATGAATTGTGTGTACCTAGCACTTTCTGGGTAAGGATCAGATAACATCAATTCTTATTTTCAAGAATGCATCACAATGAATTAATTTCATTAGTATACAGTATATGTCACAGCCAAGAAAGAACACTCTCATTGGCCAGAGCTACATACAAGCTATCTATAGCAGAAAAAGTCCTCTCCAGATTATGAGCAGATAGATGAAAGCATCTATCTACTGATATTAAAAAAACACATAAAATCATCAAATAATCAAATATTCAAAAAAGCTTAGACAGCTGTTACAAAACAAATCTATTTGCAGTGCTTTACTGACATAGGCTAAATCTGCAGCTTATTATGGTGGGGAGATATATGTGTAGAAATGCTTAACCTTGAAAATGTATATATATATATATATATATATATATATATATATATATATATATTCTTAATACACAGTCTTTCTTGTAACTGCATATTGCCTATTATACACCTGCAGTTATACCATTGTAAGGTATTTTACTGTACTGTTATACCCAGGTTGTGACTGAGAAGGGTCAGTAGACTAGCCCACTTATCCAGTTACCAAATTGCAAAAGAAAATAAGTAATAAATAGATATTAGATATACTGATTTAAATCCCTTACAAAGTAAATTGAGCTGCTAATTTATTTTAAGTCAGGACTTGTCTATCCATATTGCCATGCAAATGTTTGAGACAGCACAGAACAACTTCTCATTTTGTAACTAAGCCACCGCATGAAAAATGTTTCTTATTATATCACTCTATCTAGGCAATGTTTTTATAAAGTTCTCTTCTTTATTATATAGTTATTATGACTTTGAACTGTTGGACAAAATGTCATTAATATGCTTTTTTATCATGTTCAGTGTCATTCTCCGTGTTTTTACTTTGGCAAATTTAGCAGTAAAAATTTACAGCTATCTTCCATTCCTCTCTCTATATAACATCATTAAAATAGTTATAATCACACATTTTATTAAAACTAAATCATTACATCTTCATATATTCAATTATATTTATGTTTTTCAAGCTACAAGGTATATTAACAAATGCAGTTTCAGTCACTGAAGCCCACTGTTAAACAAATGGTTATATTTTGCTTGTTAAAAACATTTTTTAAATAAATGATGTCATTAATCAAATAATGCTTGATATTTCTAGGACACTTCTGGCAATGTGCCTCCTCATATTATAGCTGTAAAACTAAAGCAAACTCTGGAATTAAATATTTTGAGGTGGTTGACCCAAACTTTTTGCTTAAAAAAAGGCCTGACAAGATAAGGATTTCCTAATCGTATGACCATGGGATCAGTCTGCAAGAAATTATTTTTGTTTCCATGTAAATATCAGACACTGCAAGTAGGCAACTGGTTTATTCTCCATTTACAGATAATAGTATTTTATCCATAAATATTGGGAATCAGGCATTTTGTGGTTAATTGTTCCACAATCATCTTTTCAACCATGTGTTTGGGAGTGTATTTACAAGGCTTGATCAATTTTTGTCACAGTTCTTCAACTTGGTGAAGGGTCTCTATGACTATCACCAAGTATGAACAAATAAATACTGAATGCATGCCCCTTGCAAAGCTGAGAGCTGACCAGAGGTATCTGCCACCAGACACACATTTGTTTTTTTTCTGCTGTACAGTATCCTTCCATCTGCTTTTATTAAGGAAGTCACGCCATTGCTAGAATCTCTTTGTTCTGACTGAAGAGTGCTTCTCAAACAAATATAGCACTGATAAGTATATTTTTTGCACTTTTTAACTTTTCAGAGTTCTGTACTGTCTTAATTTTTGCTTGACTGAATTATTTATATATTTGCTGGCACTGTTTTCTGTTTCCTGATTTGTTCTGAAACTGGTATAGTTGGTGGCTTTGCAGTTGCCCATCTCTACTGTAAATTTGATTTGGGACATGCCTTCCAATCTAGTGTCATTAGCTCATTCTACCTAATACAGAGAGAACATTTGAGAAGGCCAACCCACTTGAATTATCTTCTGCTTCTCCTTTCTCCCTTTCCACTTTACCAAAAAAAAAAAAAAAAAAAAAAAAACACTTTGCTAATATGTCCTTGTGTTCTGACTGAGTGTGCTTCTCAGCTGAAAAGTATATTTTCTGGCACTTGTTAACTGTTCAGAGTTGAATAAAACAACAATTGAATTCAGTTCAGAAAACATTTTGAATAAATTGCATTTATTTAAACTGTATTTTCTTTAATACTGCTACACACTCAAGTGTGCTAGCTTGCACTGCACTTGAATTGTTTTTAGTGCTGTTTTAGCTGCTTTCTGAAAAAAAATTCTAAGCTTGTTTCCTGCCTTTCCTGTAACAAGTCTGGCCCAGATACAGATTTGCTGTATCCAGGACTGTCTGTAAGCTTCTGAGCCCCCCAAGCTTTTCTGTGTTGGAAGGAAGCCTTCTAGCTTGTCAGTGGTAAGCACTAGGTAGCCTATCTACCACAAGATGAGTGCTTTCTGGCCCAGAAATTGTAGCTTATTGGACATTTGGACAGTTTTTTCCATCTCTTTCAACTTTCTGGTTTAAAAGCCCACATTTGCACTTATTTCCCACCTTTCCTGCAACTAGTCTAGTCCAGATACAGATTTGCTGTATCCAGGACTGTTTGTAAGCTTCTGAGCAGTGCCACAGTCTGCTCTTCAAATTTTCCCTTATATCTGCTAGTTCTCGCCTCTCCTGCACTTTTACTAGCTTATTAGTCTAGCACTTTATCAGACTTCTTGTAGCAATTATTGTAGCACACAAAAGTGCTACCAGCACTAAACGTTCTACAAGGAAATAGCTCCAGTACTTATTATTAATGCCCACCCCTCCAGGCTTGTCTAAATGTCAGTTCCCCGTGCTTTCTTCTATTAACCTGGTGAACTTGAGCATCCTGAGGCAATGTAGCAACTGTCTCATGTACACTGATAACCCTCTCCTCTTACCTCCCAACACTCAGACTTGCGAGAGATGCACTTATATATCCAAACTGGAAGCCATGCACTCTCCAGCCAAGACCAGAATAGCTAGTCAAGAGGAGAAGGTCAACACTTGCACCACACCACATGGAACACATAGCCCTCCAGAACACACACCGGCACTGCCTTCACATAAAAACACAAATCACACACCCACCTTCACAGAAGCTTTCAATAAAAATCTACCCAAACAGCAGAGACCTCCAAGGCAGAAATGCACTTGACCACCACAACACTAATCATGGGACACATAACTCTCCTAAACAGTGTGCCTAAGGCAAAAAAGCATGCCCAACACACTAGTCATAAGTGACTCAATAGTGAGGCACACTGATGTCCCACTCACTAGGTTGAATAAGGAGAAAGTAACATTCAGCTGCCTGTCAGGCACCAGGATCTACCACATAACTCATGCACTCAGGTCCCTCAACAACAGGTACAAATATGACTCTGTAATTGTACATGTGAGTGTGAATAACCTGAGATGTACCTCCCTGAACTACATGAAAAGAGACATGGAGGAGCTCTCAGATTATGTAGCCCAGGCGGGTATGTCCCTAGCCCTGAGCAGCATCCTATCATCACCCAGAATGATACCACAGTACAAGCAGAAAATTATTGATTTCAACTGGCTAAGTTTCTGATGTCATTCTAAGGGGATCCAGTATCTGTCTGCCTGGGATGACATAATTGACAGACCTCAATGTTTTGCCAGAGATGGGCTGCATCTGTCACCCCTGGGCTTCCAGATACTGGCCAAGGCTCTTGCCACCTCTATAGTGACTTTTTTATGTGGTATTCCAAAGATCAAATTATCATCATAACAGCTACAAACAAATGCAATCTGAGGGTCATGCTGCTCAATGCTAGAAGTTAAAATGCACTCACTCGAAGCACTCCTTAAAATGGAGTACGTCAGCATTTGTGCTGTAACAGAGACCTGGTTCAAGGCAGCAGAAAGCACCCCCTGCTCTACCAAGCTATAACTCATTCCACAACTTTCCGCCCCAGAACTTGCACAAAGCTCCAAAGGTGGTGGTGTTTTCATATTCACAAAGGATGCGGACCATCATAATGCATCTGAGATACTTCAGGTGCAGCTAACATTGGGTAAGACAGTGATTCAGGTCATAGCCTGCTATAGGTCCCCAACCATGTCCCAAGACTCACACTCCACATTCCTAAGTACCCTGAAGAATATTAGGGTCCAACCTAATACTCTCATACTGGTCAACTTCAACTACCCCTCCATTAACTGGGAAAACTACTCATGTACCAATACACTTCCCGTTTCCTGGAATTCATTAATTCCAATGCCCTGGACCAGCTCATTCATACCACCACTAGAGGTAGCAACATCCTTGACCCGGTCATTACTAACATGAGCACCCATTGCTCTATACCAATAGTCAACTCATCCTTGGTTAGATCTAACCACAAACTAATCGCCTTGGAAATCCACATCCCTCCCACCCCACCCGCAAAGGTAACCACCATGAAAAACTTCTCCAAAGCTAACTCTGGGCTCCTAAAAACAGAGGTGGCTAACTTCATGGCACCCATGCAAATTGATAATAGCTGCATGACCACTGAATCATACACCCATATACTGTACAAAAACGTACACAAATGAATGGATCTTACCATACCCAATAGAACCAAGACACTTTACTCCAAAAAAAAGGAAGTCAATCTGGTGGTCCCCTGCCATAAACAAACTCTACAACAGAAAGAGGAAACTGATGTGGAATAAGGTGAAATCCCAAGACTGGAAAAACTCCCTTATCAGCCTCAACAAAAAGTTGAGATTCCTCATCAAATCCTCTAAAGCTAGCTATGAAAACAGAATTTGAGCATATAGTAAAGACAACCACAAGTCCTTCTATCGTTATGTAAAGAATCTCCACAGCAATACCCAGATTTGTTCTGAGCTACTGCACAATGGTACCTCCTATACTGAGCCAACAGATATTTCCAATGTACTGGCTGACATAGTCAGTGCCAACTTTACCTCTCTCTCCGCCCCAAAGGACCAATCACAATACCAGTAGATATCCAGGCACCCAGTAAACAGCACTGTCCAAGGCCAAGAATACAGCTTCTATGGGACCTGACAATATCCCTGGCTATGTTCTACATGAATTACAGAGTGAACTGGCACCTCACCTGTGTGCCCTGTTCAGTCACAGCCTCACCTCAGGCTTTGTCCCTACCAAATGGCCCACTGCTACAGTCATCCCTCTCCAAAAGGGAGGAGGAGTGACTACAGACCCTGGGAACTATCACCACATTAGCCTGATGAGTCTGATATGCAGAGCTATGGAACACATCATCATGGACCCAATAATCAAGGATATAGGGAATCTCTAAACTCTGGATCCCTCACAGTTTGGTTTTGTGAAGGGTAGATCATGCCTGCTCAACTTGGTCGACTTCTTTGAGTCAGTCACCAGAGCAGTGGATGAAGGCAAAGTGGGTTATACAGCCTACCTTGATCTGGCCAAGGCCTTTGATACCATTCCACACTGAGGAATCATAGAAAAACTCACTAAACTAGACATCAACCCCTATATCACTAGGTGTGTTGCAAACTGGTTTACAGATTGAAACCACAGTGTGAAAGTAGCTGACTCCAAGTCAGACTGTTGACCAGTCATGAGTGGAGTCCCACAGGGTTTGGTCCTGGGTTCTCTCCTGATTGGTATCCACTTCTCTGAAGTCGAGGCCAACATGAAGGGACTCTGGCTGACAAAATTTGCAGACAATTGCAAGTTGGGAGCTATTATTAATTCCCCAAGTGATGTTGACATCCTACAGAAAGGCCTCACTGAGATCAACGACTACTGTCAGAACCATGGCCTTAAGCTTAATGGCAAAAATGTGTCATCATCCTTGTGGTGATAGCTAAAGGCTGCCAACCTAGCCAGATAAAATTTTGTAGATAATTCTGTCATTTGTAAATATTAATGCAAGCCACAGGCTTGTTCTCTTAAATGAGAAAAGACTGCATTGGATATTGCACCGCAGAAATGCAACAACAGTGCACTCTGCTGTAAGAAAGCTATCTCAAGCATTTTATGACTGTCTTTGATGTCAAAGTTTGGAGTCCATATGTTTGAATGAAGGAATGCTGCCTATTGATTTGAGGCCAGAGTCAATGGCTAGAATTTGCATCCATAATTCCTTTTATTGCTCTGGTTCCTGACCAGCTGCAAGATAAAAGGGGCCTTAACCTCTGGGTTTTGTTAGCCTGAGAACCAGAAAGAAATGATGTAATCTGAAATGAATCAGTGGTACTGTGTTATCAATTTAAGGACAGACAGAATCAAAGCATGAGAGCATGTGTCTTAAGAACATCCATCTCACCACTCTACCTGTTTTCTACATGTAAGTAGGATCTTAGACTTTAGTGTTTCTCTTAGATATAGCTAGGAAATAGGAAGATTAGACTGGTTTGTTTTTCTGTGATGTCAGAATCTTTCTACGGTATTATTTTAAACATTTCAATATGATCTCTGAACTCTTGATTAGCACTGTGTAGTAAGAAGTATTGTCTTGTGTTTTTATTATTTATTATTAAATATTTTAAACCTTTTAACTGTGGCTGTTTTATGTAGAGTTAATTTAAGTTCTAGATTACATTGCATGTATATAGTGATACTGTACCAAGTCACTCTAATAAGCCTTGACTGTTCAGTCACACTTACTATTTGGATAATAATATTGCACGGTAATAATTGGACACCATTTCAGAAGGGCCTTTGAGTAGCTGATATTAGTGGGTGGTGGCAGCTGGTAGCACCTTTCAGACTGGGCAGAAAAGGGGCACAGCTGGAGTACCTGTGCCAGCCTTCCCCAGGAGTGTCTGTGTCATTGTATATAACTCTTATCTCAAAGTGTGTGTGTGTGTGTGTGTGTGTGTGTGTGTGTGTGTGTGTGTGTGTGTGTGTGTGTGTGTGTGTGTGTGTCAGCTATGTGGGCAGGGACACAAAGCACTGGTTGGACAGAGAGGGTGCTGGAGGTTTTAGCTTGTCCACTAGGCTGAGATCTGGACCTTATAGCTGTGCCATTGGGGAGTCTTATTGGAGACCTGGAGAAAAAGAGATCAACCAGCCCCAGACTGACTGTGATCTCTGTGTGCTCATAAGGGAAATTGTACTTTACTGTGTCTGTATTTATTATCCTTTCCCTATATGGACACCCCTCACTGGTGTTAGTGGTGAGGACTGAGGCTCCTTGATTGCTGGGCCAGTGCACGGGTGTCACATATTAATTGTTCGACAGTGGTGGGATATCCACACCACATATTAATTGGTTGGCAAATACTAATTGGTTTGTAGTGTTCTGGGTAGAGTAAATTCCTGTAGCTTGTGTACAGTGATCACTGAAGGCATTTTTTGTACTCTAAATTAGCTATGCAGTGAATACTCAGAGTTCAGATCACAATTGTTTTATTTCTTTTGTTAGCTTAGTTATTCAGGGAGAGCAGGCAGCATGTCAGCAGAGGAGTATGGAAAGCTGACAAGGAGGCAGCTCGCTGAGATGTGCCAAGCTAGGGGACTGGTGCACAGAAATCTGACTAAGGCAGACCTGATTGCAGCCTTGGTCACAGCTGCATCAGAAAACAGCAACCAGGAGGATGATCAAGCTGGCAGTGGAGATGTACCACACTCCGAGAATGCACAGCTTTCTGCAGAGGTCTTAAAAATCCATCTGGAGCTAAAGAGACTTGAGTCGGAGGCCAGGCATTTTGAAATAGAAGCAGCTAAAAGACTGAGGTGTCTAGAGTGTGAGGACCAGGGCAAACTGTGACATTTGCAGGCTGAGGAGAATGATAAACTGGTATGCCTGAAAGCTGAGGAAAAGCAGAAGCAGAGGCAACATAAGAAAGAGATGCTGTCTCTTCACCAGAGTCATGGAGGCAATGAGGACGGGAGTAACTGGATTCCAGAAGCACAAAAGGTCAGTAAATTTCTTCCGCAGTTTAAAGAGGGGGGATAATTTTGATAGTTTATTCATATGTTTGAGAGGGTATGTAAACAATATGATGTTGAACAAAGGCACTGGATACGGTTCCTGACCCCCTTACTCCATGCTAAAGCTGTAACTGTGTTGACTAAACTTGCTGATTGTCAATATTTTTGTTATACAGTAAAAAGCCAACCAACAAAACTGCAACGAACGGAGCAAATACCTTGCCGCTGCTGAAATAAATAATGAAAAATTATGAAAATCCACCAACAAAGAAAGCAGCACAGGCAACCACGGACTTTATAAAAAGCCACTGTCCACTGTTGTAAAAAAGAGAATAGCAGTTTATTGTGCACAACAGTACAAATGGTGAGTGCTTTCACTATCGCTTCATCAGACCAGGTGGCAAATGCTTTGTTAAAGATTTTCAGCAGGGTAGGTTTCCCAAAAGAAATACTGACCGACAGAGGTGCCAATTTCATGCTAGACCTGCTGACTTCTCTGTGGAAGTCCTGTGGGGTGAAGCACCTGAAGACCACCACCTACCATCCCCAGACTAATGGCCTGGTTGAGAGGTGAAACTCTATGATCAAGTCCATGCTACAGGCATTTGCAGACAAGTTTAAGAGGGCGTGGGACAATTATTTGCCCCATCTGTTGTTTGCTTACATAGACGTTTTTCACCATTTGAGTTGCTGTATGGGCATAGGGTGAGGGGACCTCCAGATTTAATTTGAGATGAGTGGGAATGTGAGTGTGTACCTCACAAGGAGTCTGTTGGGGCATATATCCTAAACCTCAGGCCAAGGCTCAGGGAATTTATTGGCCTGCCCCAGGCGAACCTAGCAGAAGCCCAACAACAGAAAAAGGTGTAGCATGACAGGAATGCTCAAGCTAAAGAGTATGCTGTAGGGCAACAGGTAATGGTTCTCATTCCTGTCAGACACAACAAGCTGCAAGCAGCTTGGGAGGGACCCTACAAGGTAGTAAGAAAGTTAAGTGATGTTAACTACATGGTGGAACTGCTAGGCAAGGAGGCAGGGGCACAAATTGTACCATGTTAACATGATGAAACCTTGCCATGAGAGGGTAGCCCTTGTGCTGAGCATTTGCAGTGGATTGCAGGAGGAATCTGAGGGAGATCTGGTGACTGATCTTCTCAGTGAGGCTCGGACTGACACCTCAGTGGAAGGGGTAGCAATGTCCCAGCAGCTATCTCCTACCCAAGTTTGAGAAATCCGAGCAGTGTTAAAGGAGCTTGGGGACATGTTCACTGGGAGACCAGGGTGCACCCACCTGGTACAGCACAAATTAGATACAGGGCCCCAAAGGCCTATTAGGCAGGCCCCTTATAGGGTGCCTGAGATAGTCAAACAGACTTTGAGGGAGGAAATACAGGAAATATTGTAACTAGGAGTGACTCAAGAATCCAACAGTCCCTTGGCCTCCCCAGTGGTGCTTGTGCCAAAGAAGGATGGCAGCACCAGGTTCTGTGTGGACTACAGGAAATGAAATAGTCGCACAGAGTCAGATCCTTAACATATGCCTAGGACAGATGAGGCCTTAGAGCAGCTGGGTGGGGCTAAGTATCTTACAACCACTGATCTTACTGGTTTCTGGCAGGTGCCTTTGACTCCCATTGCTAAAGAGAAGTCAGCCTTTGTGACTCCTTTTGGCTTGTATGGGTTCACAAAGATGCTCTTTGGGATGAAAAATGCCCCAGTGACTTTCTAGAGGCTGGTAGATCATATCCTAGGAGGAGCAGGAGGGTTTGCCCTTGCTTACCTAGATGATATTGCCATCTACAGCCATTCCTGGCAAGAGCACCTTCAGCATGTCAGGGAGGAGCTGTGCAGACTACAGAGGGCAGAGATGACCATTAAGCCCAGCAAATGTCAGGTGGGTATAGCAGAGGTCTCCTACCTGGGACATAGAGTGAGGAGTGGTAAGATCAGGTCAGAATCTTCCAAAGTAGAAGCTATTCAGGCATGGCTTGCACCTGTTACCAAAAAGCAGGTGAGGGCATTCTTAGGGACAGCAGGGTACTGCAGAAAGTTTGTCCCCAGTTATAGTACCATAGCTGCTCCCCTCACAGACCTGACAAGGAAGAACAGGCCAGATAAGGTAGTGTTGACCCCAGCATGTTGACAGGCATTCCAGAAGCTAAAGAAGCCTTGGGAGGATCCCTGTGTTAGCCAGTCCAGATTTCAGCAAATAATTTGTTGTGCAGGTGGATGCTTCAAACTATGGGGTGGGGGATGTACTTAGCCAGATTTCTTCAGAGGAAGAAGAGCACCCAGTGGTTTATCTCAGTTGTAGGCTCCGACCCAGGGAGGAATGCTATGCAGCTGTAGAAAAGGAATGTCTAGCCATAGTGTGGGCACTGCAGAAACGTCAGCCTTATCTGTATGGAAGAAAATTCACTGTAGTGACAGATCACAACCTCCTGACATGGTTACCCAGAGCCAGCCAGCAAAATGGAGCCTAGGGTTGCAAGCATATGATATGTCAGTACAGCACTGCAGTGGGATTAGCAATGATAATGCAAATGGGCTCTCAAGACAGGGAATGGGGTAAGGTATACTCAGATAGACCTAACCCTCTCAAGTAACTTTCTCAAGGGTAACTTGAAAAACTAGCTTGAGTTCTTTAGGGCAGGAGATGTGTGAAGATAGGTGAAGGCTGCCAACCTAGCCAGACAGAATTTTGTAGATAATTCTGTCATTTGTAAATATTAATGTAAGCCACATGCTTGTTCTCTTAAATGTAAAAAGACTGCATTGGATATTGAATTGCAAAACATGTAACAACAGTGCACTCTGCTGTAAGAAAGCTAACTCAAGCATTTTATGACTGTCTTTGATGTCACAGTTCGGAGCAGATATGTCTGGATGAAGGAAGTCTGCCTATTGTTTTGAGGCCAGAGTTAATGGCTAGAATTTGCATGTGTAATTTTTTTTTATTGCTCTGGTTCCTGACCAGCTGCAAGATCAAAGGGGCCATTAACCTCTGAGTTCTGCTAGCCTGAGAATCAGAAAGAAATGATGTAATCTGAAATGAATCAGTGGTACTGTGTTATCAATTTAAGGACAGAGAGAATCAGAGCATGAGACCATTTGTCTTGAGAACATCCAACTCACCACTCTGCCTGTTTTCTACATGTAAGTAGGATCTTAGACTTTAGTGTTTCTCTTAGATATAGCTAGGAAATAGGAAGATTATACTAATTTGTTTTTTCTGTGATGTCAGAACTTTTCTACGGTATTATTTTAATAATTTCTCTGTGATCTCTAAATTCTTGATTAGCACCGTGTAGTAAGAAGTATTGTCTTGTGTTTTTATTATTTATTATTAAATATTTTTAAACATTTCAACTGTGTCTTATGTAGAGTTAATTTAAGCTCTAGAGTACATTGCATGTATATAGTGATAATGTACCAAGTCACTCTAATAAGCCTTGACAGTTCAGTCACACTTACTATTTGGATAATAATATTGCACAGTAATAACTGGGCACCATTTCAGAAGGGCCTTTGAGTAGCTGATATTAGTGGGTGGTGGCAGCTGGTACTAGCTTTTAGACTGGGCAGAAAAGGTTCACAGCTGGAGAACCTGTGCCAGCCTTCCTCAGGAGTGTCTGTGTGGTTGTATATAACTCTTATCTCAAAGTGTGTGTTTGTCAGCTACTTGGGCAGGGACATGAAGCACTGGTTGGACAGAGAGGGTGCTGGAGGTTTTAGTTTGCCCTCTAGGCTGAGATCTGGACCCTATAGCTGTGCCAGTGGGGAGTCTTATTGGGGACCTGGAGAGAAAGGGAGCAACCAGCCCCAGACTGACTGTGATCTCTGTGTGCTCTTAAGGGAAACTGTACTTTACTGTGTATGTATTTATTATACTTTCCCTATATGGACACCCCTCACTGGTGAGGCTTGAGGCTCCTTGATTGCTGGGCCAGTGCACGGGCATCACAATCCTCCTTGGGAAAAACCCATTTCCCCTTGAACTACCACATCGATGGTAGTCCACTGAACACAGAAGGCATTATAAGAGATCTGGGAACACAGGTTGACAGCAACCTCTCTTTTGACCACCACATTGCCACTGTGGTCAGAAAGACCTTCTATCTCATTAAGAAGGGTTTTGCATCCAGCAAGAAAGAGATCATTGTTTCCCTCTACTCTTCACTAATTAGGCCAATCATCGAGTACCATGGCTCATTTGGCATGTACCTCACTAGACACCTGCAACAACTGGAGAGGCCACAAAAGTACCTCACAAAGAGGATCCAAGGCCTTAATCACTTGTCTTATATGGGCAGACTCAAAAAACACCAACTATTCTCTATCTCATATCGCCTACTTTGAGGCAATCGCTGTTTGACTTACAAAGCCATGTCTGACCAAGCTCTGTTAGAAATGCTACATCTAAAGAAATCCAAATCCCTGCACACCACACACTCAAGAGACCTCAACCTCATTAGGACAATCAACAGAACACGCTGGAGGGACAGGCTCATAACCCAGAGACTGCACATGCTACAGAATAGACTTCCCATACATGTCAAGCATAGCATCTCACTGGCTCTCTTCAAGAGAAATCTTGATGAGTGGATGGGATATAGAAAATTCACCCCGGGGATCACTCCAGTGGCTCTACTTGACAGAGACACTGGCAATTAATGTCCGGTGGCATGATGCCAGGGTAATCCTATGGACTAGGCTTGTAAAGGTTCCAGGGCCATTAGCCTAGTACACACCTATGAACCTATGAATCTATGAACTGCCTGAGAATCTGCTTTCAATCCCCAATGCATACATTTAAGAGTATAGTATAATTGCTTCCAGGGTATGAAACTATTTGTTCTGCTGTATTTCACAGAAGTCATGTAAATCGGTTGTAGCTTATGTCAGCACTTATGTGTGGTGTGCATGTCCATATACTTACTGCTAAGGTCACTGTGAAGTTACCTTTGTAAAAACTGTACTTCCACAACCAATCTTACCTCATACAATGAACCTTCCTCAACAGAAAGGGTTCAGATTACAGACAAGCAGACTACCTCCTTTCCCCCAGGAAGGGCAAGCTAGCACTGGCTGCTCACCCATACCCTTTCCCATCAGGTTACTTCAATGCTATATTTACTAATCCATTATAGGTAATCTGGGTTATACATAGGTTTAGCTTTTTGTGCCAAATAGATGACTTGTGTCTGAACATTTTGTTGTACAATCATGCTAGGTTAGGATTGCTTTCTCAGTATTCATAAGGTGATAATGTATCCGCATGCAAGCTATTTTTTTCTGACATCAGTCATACTGATTGCTTGATCACTGGTTCCATGTCCACTGATATGGAGTGGTCTGTCATTCAAATGATGCAAGTAGTACTTTTTGTGTTATCTATTAACCTGAGGAAGGTAATATCTTTGTGGGGGGCCTGTACGAATGTGGAAGACTTGCTCAAACTGAGGGAGCCTTATATATGTTGTGGTGCCAGCACTGTTCTGCTTATTTGTTCTTCATACCTTATCTTTTAGATGCTGGCTGCATTGCTAATTGACTGACATGTTTCAACATTCTATCATGGTCAGATTATTCCACAGTGGGCTCTCCTCCTTTTTTATTACTACTTTTTTCATCATCTTCTCCTTTGTTTTCAGTCTTCTCCATTTCTTGCTTGTGCTTTGAAACTAGACCTTGATAAAATGTTCTTAATATTTCTGCTAGCTTTATTTGGGTAACAATCTACCATGCTATACAGCTGTATCATTAGCCAATTCTCCTCAGTTCTCCTTTGTACTGCATGTGATGATTTGCATAGTTGGCCTAGCTCATTACCGACAACAAACATGAGACTCTCTGATAGAGAGAACACATACCACAATATAAAATTTTAAGTTTCAAGTTTTTATTCAAAACATTAAAGACAAAACAGCAACACTGTATAAGTGCACTAGAAATATATTTCATTAAATTCCAAACATGTCAAGTTTGTAATATTTTCCCTCATCACACTATCATTTTTACTAAAGTTTTAAATAAGGAGAGTATAATAAATGCATACAAAACAAAAATTATATTTGCTAGAAAGACTGTGTCTAAAAATCAGATTTCACCAATAAAATAAAATGCACAGTAAACTATGCATCCAATAGGACTGGCTCATATATTTTAAAAATAGTGCCAGACTGAGGTGATTATTGAACACCCCTTTTTGCTATTCACCTCTAATGTTAATTGAGGTTTGTCTTCCTCTCTTGCTGTCTCACTTTTTTTTTTCTTTTGCCAGTATGTTGTCAAAATTTCTACTCTTTTGAAGGACTTCCTAGTAGGAGCTCAATTAAAATGACTAATCCATCCACAGTTTCACAATAATCCAGTCAGAATTAGAAAAGGAAGGTGAATATACCCCTAAAAATCAAGGCACAATGACAAGACCATGTAAGGTAACAAAAATGTGTATAGAAGGCAGAATCAAAAATAGAAATCCTGGCAGATATGAAATGCATAGTAAAGGTGAAACAGAATCTGGGATATGGAATTCATTAATAGATCCACTGAATGAATGAATTCATTAACAGATCCCCTATTCAACCAAAGCCTGAGTATTGGCCTTGTCCCAGCTGAGTGTAGGACAGGCACTGTCATCCCTGTGCACAAAAGTGGAGCATCTACTGATACAGGAAATTATAAACCCATCAGCCTAACTAGCCTGATTTGCAAGGCTGTGGAATGGATTATCATGGACCCCATTAGCAAGGACATTGGCAACCTCCAAACACTCGATTCCACACAGTTTGGCTTTGTCAAGAGGAGGACATGTCTGTTAAATTTGGTTGACTTTTAAGACAGTCACCAAAGCCATGGACAAGGAGAAGATGGTGCACACCACCTACCATGACCTGGCCAAAGCCTTCAACACTATTCCCTACTTGGGCATAATAGATAAACTCTCTCAACTAGCCATCAATCCATATGTTACCAGATGGGTAGTTAACTGGTTCACTGACAGAACCCACCTAGTCAAAATACAGGAAGCCACCTCAAGCAGTAGATCCATATTGAGTGGAGTACCCCAAGGTTTGGTCTTGGGGCCTCTGTTATTTGGGATATAATTTTCTGAGTTGCAGGTCAAAAGCAGTGGGTTATGGCTGACCAAGTTTGCAGATGACTGTAAGCTGGCCACTGTCATCAATTCCCCTAGTGACGTGGACATCCTCCAAGAGGGTCTCACCCGCAACAAATGACTGGTGCCAGAAACATGGCCTCAAGCTGAATACCAAAAAAATACATCATCACCCCGTTTGGGGAGAGTCACATCCTCACAAACTGTCACATTAATAACAACATCCAGAGCATGCAATCAGTCATGAGGGATTTGGGCAACCAGATCGATAGCAACCTGACTTTTGACCACCATGATGCTTCCATTCTATGGAAAGCTTTCTACATGATCCACCTCATAAGTAAGGGTATCTCATCCAGGGAAAAGAAGGTCATAACATCCATGTATTTTCCCCTATAAGGCCCATTGTTGAGTACAATGTCCCATTTGGTATGTATCTCGCAAAGCACATGCAGCAGCTGTAGAGACCACAGAGGTTCCTCACCAGGAGAATCCAGGGCCTCAAAAATCTACCATATACAGATAGGCTAAAAGCCCTATCCCTCTACTCAGTTTCATACAGACTCCTCAGAAGTGACCTCTGTCTGGCATGCAAGGCAATTTCGGACCCTGCCTTGGTTGGGATTGCTGCATATCCACAAGTCAAGCTCCACTCAAGCAACCCATACGTACGGCCTCAATCTGGTCTGTGACATCAATAGGACTTGTCGGCAGGACAGATTTGTGTCCCAGAGACTCCTCCATCTGTGGAATAGACTCCTTCTCCACGTCAAGCAGAGTACCTCTTTACCCCTTTTTAAGCGCAAACTGGACAACTGGATGGGAAATAGAAAATATATCTATGGAATTCCAACCTTGTCCCTGCTGGACAGGATCACTGGAAGCTGATTTGTCTAAACATGGGCTAAACTCTTAGCTAGGCATATAAGGGCCTCGGGGCTAATAGCCTAGTAACTTCCTATGATCCTAAGGGCAAAACAATCTGAATATAGCAGGAAAACTATGAAAGTAAAGAAAGGATGCAAAGAAGAGAAAATATGTGCACATCATGTGCTGTATATATAATAATCATGGAGATGGTGTACAAAAAGTGAAAGAAAAAAATGCACAGTCAGAAAAACAGATAAAAAAGTCAAATATAAGGATAGACAGTCTACCTGAACAAATGAGGGAGAAACAGCTGTAATTTTTTTTTTTTTTTTTTTTTTTTTGCAGCTGTAATCCAAAGAGTCCTGAATCCTTAGAATGTTCTGGATTGGGAAACTGAGAAGGAAGATCCATATTACTGTGATGAAAATGGAGTCAGAAGGGTAATCAGGACATATGTTTACCAGCAGCAGCACTTCATATTAAAAGAATGGATCCTCTTAAAAGCAAGCAATGTATAACTGAAAGGGTAGATAGAAGAGCCTTAAACATTGTGATGAATTATTGACCTTATATCATGCCAAAGAGGAAGGAAAACAATGTATTCCATGATGAGTTGAAAAGAAAGAATGCAACTAGTAGATTGCAATATCTCACGAAGCTGATCATATTAACAGAGGGACATCAAAATCATTTGAAAAGCCAGAAGTAAGCCTAGGAGCTAATTAAAAAAATAATATACACGAAGCAATGAAGATAAAACATGGCTGGTGAAGAACAACAGCCTGGAAGGGGTCTGACTATAGAAATAAAAGAAAGCTGATCAAGAAGAAAGTGAAAATTACTCTTCCACATACAAAAATTAACACCAGGAAAAGCCAAATGCCATTAACCTGAGGAGAGTAAAGGATACACTTGGAGAGTCAGACTGCAGCAACTGGATTGCAATCACAGTCAAGGCAGTGCAGACTGAAAAGAAAGAAAGTACATCAAAATTAATAAAAAGGTGGGCTGCATAAACTGGCCTGAGACCTTCAGCTAATACTCAAACAGACTGAGGGGATTCTAGGATAAGGACCAGCATTGCAAGGCAAACCAGAAATCAGATGTAGGGGTAAAGTAAGATGCTACAAATGGGAGAGCTGGTTGGACTAATCATAAGAGGATGATACATTATTTTCCCCTGTGCTGGCTAGTGATAGAATGATCTGATCAGTATAGGGATCTCCATCAAAGACAGAGATGGAGAAAATTATGATTAGATATCTGCATACTGCTTAAGGAAAAAGATCAAGGGGAAAGCAGACTAACTGACTTCACCAATCAGAAAACATTGGGCTGTAGGATACACAGTGATTGTACTAGAAGCTACAAAAGGAACAATATTAAAGGTACAGTGGTCATGCATGCATTAAATATTTGCAGCATTCAAAGGTGTGGATGTAGAAAATAGAGACCAAAGAACAGAGCAGAAATGATGTGAAGACCTGAAAAACTAAAAAGTAAAGAAAGGATAAGTGAGGTAAAAATTCAAAAGAGTAAATTCAGACACAGTTCTGGACAGTGGATGTGAACTGTTAATTATTTAAGAGGAGAGACATAGGAACACATAAATAAAGACTGATGGAGGCCTGGATGTGAATTAGATTTCAAGGTGAGATGACCCCTCTCTGGGCCAGTAATCTGGGATCCTGAATCCTCACCACTGACACTGTTAAGAGACACTCACTTGGAATACAAATGGATACACACAGTATTTCCAGATTTAACTCACTGCATCAAGCACAATTTCCCTTAAGAGCACACAGGGAACACAATCAGCCCATGGTCTGGATTTCTCTATATCTGTCTCCCTCCAGGTCCCAATAAGACTCCCCACTGATACAATTGTAGGGTTAGGTCCTCAGCTGAGTGTCCAAGCCACGTCCTCCAGCACCCCTCTGTTAAACCAGTGCTTTGTTCCCCTGCTTCAAGTAGCTGATGTATAGACACACACACCTGGGAAAGGCTGTCACAGATTTACCTGCTGTGCCCTTTTCTGCACAAAGTATAAGGTAGTTATCAAATTCGCCAGGCAATCCACAGTTAGCTACTCTAAGCTCCTTAACAAAGGGGTGTCCAAGTATACTGTGTAATATTAATACTAATACAAATGTAATAGTTAACCATGACAGCCAGGCCTTCAGGAGTGGCCCACACAGTGTCAGCAAATAAATATAAGCACTCCCAAAGGTTAAATAGTTTCTAAAATGATCAGACACAATAAAAGTTTTAAATATATTTAATAAGAAATAATAAAAGAATGCAAAAATACTGAATATATATTTACAGTAAACCACATAGTTCAAATCACAGGGAATATTGAAAATAACATTGATGAACAGACAGACAAATATAGAAAAACAATATCTAAACTAAGCTTCACTATATTTTCCTGACTGAATCTATGAGAATCAGTATTCCATGCTTACTTAATAGAGCAAAGCAGATGATGTGGTGAATGCTCCTTCTTGCTGTCAGACCCAAGACAGAATACTTGGTACTGAGAGATTTCTCTTTGTGATATCTAACATTTTCAAGATGGCTGGAGAATGACCTCATCTGGTCACCTGGCTCTAGGTTCTCACAGTATTCCCCTTTGAAGCTTGAGACAGGATGTTAGCATAGATGTAATACGATGCATATCTAAAGTTTTGCTAATGTTTATGGAGGTGCCTGGGGCTTCCCCTCTTTTTACTGAGCTAATGAACAAAGGCTTCTTCTAGACATGCCATTTCCTGTCCTATTCACAGATGTAAGATAAGCACTTCCATGACTCAACAGGTGGTCCAATTAGCAGTATTTTTCTTAAAGTAAGAAGTAAATTAGCTGTTTAACCCTTTCTCTTCCAGTGTAATTTGCTAACATATATACATGCAGTCTCACATACAGTCTCACATGTATAGTCCTTCTTGGTCAGCGGGACCCACTGTTGATACATTTTTAACACTAGCAATTTTACAAACACATTTTGATTTTCAAATGACATACATTTGTAACATAAGCATCTGTACAAATCATTTTGATATTCAAATGCCATACAGTTCTAATACATTTGTAACACTAGTATCTTATATAAATCAGTTTGATATTCAAAGGATATCATTCTTTACAGAAGTCCAGCTGGCTATGCTGACACTAGCCTATATTATCACACAAAGGAACAAAGTAAAACCTATTTGAAAGTAATATGAATGAAAGACTAAACATTAAAGATGGAAGGGAGGCATAATTTGTTAAATTTAGAGAAATCCAAGAAATCTATTGTAAAGGAAGAATTGAGTAAAGTTCATTGAATCTATATAAGAGAAAGATGAGCAAGCTAATAAATTATAATGGAGGGCAGCTAAGTTAGAAGAAGTGACCAAAATAGCAGGGAGTCTCCATGCCACAGGTAAGAATGAAGATTATGGAGAAAGGGGACAAGGTGATATAGTAAAAGAGACAGAAGACCTAAAGACGAGTACCAGTAGGTGGGGCAGGGAGTCTAGAAAAACTGCAGAGACTGCAGCAAAGTGAGAGGTCAGATACTAGGAAGGAAGGAACAGTGGGGATATATAGGGAGAAGGAAAAAGGCAGAAGCATGGATTATATAAGCAAAAGACAAAAGATGAGACAGAAAAAAGGGCAAGAAGAGAGGAGTTGAAGAGAAAGGACCACTGAGTCAGAAGAAGCAGGCAATCATAAACCTTAATGCTGGTTGCAACACAATAAGTTACCAAGGACATCCACCTAGCCCAAGGAGGAAACAGCAGTATGGGGTTAAGGAGATGTAATGGTACTGACATAAAGCATTGTGGGAATCTCCAACCCAATAAAATGTAGCAGAATATTTAAAACGTGCAGTACAGAAGAAGTAAAAAGTTTCCTGCTACAAGAAATAAAATATGTTACCAGAAAAGGGAAATGCTAACAGTAAAGGATAACCTTGTAACAATAATGAAGAATGTCAAGAGAGACTGGATGGTGGCAGCAATACTATTTTGAAAAGACCTAGGAATATAAGAACTGGGGTTAATAAAATGTGAAAGACAGAGATAAATAATTTGGAATCGGAAACTAGAAGAGGAATGTTTGGAAACTGGAAACTTGATTAATAAAGGGGAAACATTCTTATTATTCTTCAAGGAATGAGAAACAGCAACAAGAGAATATACAGGGGAAAATCTGACTGAGGGAGCTACAATGTCTCAATGAGGGAAAGAGTGAGGCATCATAATAAAATGAAAAATAAGAGATTAACAGTAAATGTAAAATGGAGATTGGGTAGACCTATACAGACAAAATCACTTGGGGCAGACAGCACATCATTTTCATGCCAGTGTCTGTGTTAAAGGAGCTGACTGATTCTTGATGTAAGGCAAGGGCAGTGAAGAAGTGGAAGGAAACAAATAAATGAAAGAGCTGCATATCAGTAAATATTGGTGAAAATAAGGACAAAAGGCAAAACACAGTTAATTACTCAGGTAGTCTGGAACTGGGGAGGGGGGGTTAGAGAGAGAGAGAGACAGCAGAGACCAGTATACACTGAGAAGATGGGTTGCATGGAACAAGAGAAGGTAGGGCTATCAATGGTGACATGGAATAAAACCACTGTAACAGTGTGACTGATGTGGGAGGCAGGAAAGCATAGAAAAAGGCAGTAAGAAACAGTAAATGAGACTGAGAAATGTTTAAGATTGTGCAAAAGAAAACTGACAGTGAAGATATGAAGAGCTAGAAGTAGAGCTTATTATGCAACATTGCAAAAGTGGAAAGAACTAGTACAGAGAAAGAGATGTTGAGAAAAATTATTTCAGGTGGGTTGGGTAAAGGCTGGAAAGGATGCCAGTCTGAAGACTAAAGGAAATGAGGTAATCAGTGGCAATTTGGAACCTAAGAACAGATCAAAGGATAGAAGTAGGAAACAAGTCCAGAAAAAAAGAGAGGAGAAAAAAGTAAATATTTAAGGGAAATGTATGACCCAGCACACAAGAGTAAGACAGTGCAGGAATCTGGGAAGAAGGAAAAGACACTGACAGAGGTAGAACAAGAAGAATTGGTCAAACAAATCATATCAGAAGTAGTAGGATAGGTTACAAGGCAGCTAAATTCAGAAAGAGTGCCAAGGATGGTGTGTGTGTGTGTGTGTGTGTGTGTGTGTGTGTGTGTGTGTGTGTGTGTGTGTGTGTGTGTGTGCGTGTGTGTGTGTGTGTGTGTGTGTGTGTGTGTGTGTGTGTGGGGGGGGGGGTTATCTGATATAATTTTACAAATTAGCGGTAAAAGAAGTAAAAAGGGAACCAACTTCTATTAGGGGCAAGAGAATGTAAGCTACTCAAGCCAATGAAGGTAATACCCTTTGGATGGGGTGTTAAACCAGAGCCTCATCTGCTTGAGTTGGTGGTAGCTCAGATGGATTTAAAAGATGGCATGACACCTATCGAAAAGATTACGGGAAGTTCTGCATACCAAGGTCACATTTTCCCTCTTTTACACCTCTGATATCTTCCATGAAAAGGGGCTACTAGCCTAATGGGACTAACCCAGTCAACAAAGGATAAATAAAATAAAAAAATAAACAGAGATAACCAATATGAGGGCACAGAGGCCAGCATCTTTAATAAAAGAAAATGCAAAAGTCCAAGCAAAAATGTCAGCAAATAGGTTAGAAAAAATAATCAAAGCATCAAAGTGGGTCAGTTACAGTTTATACAGAGGAAGATATTGGATACCAGTTAATGGCATATAATGCACTGTAATACATAGCCTAGAAGTATCAATGCATGCATCGGTTTTGTTGGGTTAATCATGGCCCATAGTTGTTGACTAGATGTCATCTCTTTGCCATTGCCATAGCTTATTATGAACACTTCTGTCTTGTATTAGGACCCACTTCCTCAGTTCTACAGTCTCCACCTATTGTAACAGTTTTTACATCACCCTGTTGTACAACATGGTACAAACCACAAATATTTAGCTGCATGGCTCTGAGGCATACTGCAGTGTACTACCAGATGTATCCAAGCAGCAAAAGTAAGACTTCTGCAGTACAAATGCATATTTAATAAACACCTACTGCTTAATGCTCATTTGCCAGCCACTGCTGCCAATATGTCAAATCACAGACACCTAGCTGTGTGGTAAGAAAGGACAGCCCTTAGGATTCTGGATACTGGCTAAGGCTCTTGCCACCCCTATAGTGCCTTTTTTAGGCAAGGTTCAAATGACAAATAAACCACCGTAACAGGTACAAGCAAGCAAAATCTGAGGGTAATGCTACTCAATGCTAGAAGTCTAAACCTCAAAATGCTCTCACTCGAGGCACTCCTTAAAATGGAGAACATTGACATCTGTGCAGTGACAGAGACCTGGTTCAAAGCTCCAGAGAGCACCCCTGCATTACCAGGCTTCAATTCATACCACACCTTTTGGCCACCTAACCCAGAAAGAAACACTAAAGGTGGAGGCGTGTACATATTCATTAAGGATATCCACACTTTCAGGTTAGTTGCACAGCATAATGCATCCGAGATTATCCAAGTGCAACTAACTCTGGGCAAGACCGCAATCCAAATTGTAGCTTGCTACAGACCCCCCACCATGCCCTAGTATTCACACTCCTCATTTCCTGATACACTGGAAAGTATTAGGGTACAACCCAACACCCTAATAATGGGCAATTTCAACTACCCCACCATTAACTGGGAAAACTACTCATGTACCAACTCTTTTGCTCAACATTTTGTAGAATTCATAAATTCCAACACCTTGGATCAACTTATTCACACCCCCACCAGGGGCAGCAATATCCTAGACCTGGTCATTACCAACATGGGAAACCGGTGTTCCACACCAGAGGTCAATTCCTCATTGGTCAGATCCGACCACAAGCCAATCAGCCTAGAAATCCACATCCCACCCCCACCCCCAATTAGGGAAACCATCGTAAAAAACTTCTCCAAAGCCAACTTCACACTTCTTAAGACAGAAGTGGACAATTTATTTTTTGAAGTACACATTTTGTGGTATATGAGCCAACCCCTCTTCATTCTCTTATTGGCAACTGAGCTTTTAAGAACATGATGTGAGTGCATCTTAGCCAACTATTCTGCCCTCCTTCTATTGGCATTATATAGAATTGTTTTACTGTTCTCCTGCTACTGCAGTTGTGTATTGTACCAAGCTATACTTGTGTACTAATGCATTTCATTTAATTATCTCTTCAGCCTTTTTACTTTGTCATTATACTGAATCTGTGTGCTGTACCAAACTATAGCTGTGCATTTCTCTTGTATTAGACTATATTATATAGTGTCAGCAAATCTTTGCCTCACCTTACACCTATGCTCCACAGTTCTCTGCCTGCTGTCACAATTTGGTCAGTGCATCATTACTGCCTTCGGTAATTCAGCCCACCTTTCAGACATGAAAACCCAATCTTCCTGTGTCACGTGTTGCCAATGTCATTGCTCTTGTTATTCTCAAACAGTGGAGGAGCTGCCTAATGCTCACTGGCACCCAATTAAGTGTAGACCAACATTTCACATTTTGTAAGAGGGGTAATTGTCTATCGAAGACCACACATTCATGTACAAAGAGAGTCAGTAAACAATGCATAAACTTACTTATACCTCCACAAGATCAAACTAAACCAATAAATGCTGGGGCTCCCCAAGCATCAATGAAATAGGACTAAAGAGGCCTGTCAATAATTTGATTAAGTATCTTCACCAAACTTAACTCAGTAATGCAATAACATAGCTTTACCATATTTATATAACTCAGTGTGACACCAGGCTGCAGACCTAAACCTTCCACTGCCACTAAATCTGCATGTCTAAGTAGAAGCGTCCTACTAATGTTGGCTTTATACTCAAGCACACTGACTGTACATTTACTATGTTGGACAATATCAGGATTACAGTTGGCTGCCTTACTAATAACAAGTTCCTTTGACATCATGAGGACCAAGCAGTCCTTCAAGCAAGACAAGTAAGTCTATGACCTTGTGGTTGGCCGGTGGCTTATGTAGATGTAAATGAACTGAGGTACTCAACCCAGAAGAGCATGCATAGAGAACACTGAAACTTGTTATGCGTGTGTCAAATGCAGGTAATACTTTGTCCCTGAGTGGAATTCTGTCCTCACCCAGAATGATGCCCAGATACAAGGAAAATATAATTTGCTTTCACAACTGTCTAAGTAGAAGGTGTAACTCAAGTGAATCCAATATGTGTCATCTATGGATGAGATGAAGGACAGCCTAACTTGCTTATCCAAAATTAGCCTGCACCTTAAATTCCATGGCAAAAGCTCTTTCTCCACCCAAAGTGTCTCTTCAGATAATGACCACCTTCCGGACATTGCAACAAGACAAAAAGGTTTGCAGTAAAGTGCAATGCTGACACATCAAGTCCTTTCTCAGTGTTAAAAGTATAGGCAATAACTTACTGGATATCATGATTCACATGCAACTTGACCAGATCTATATCAGTGCTGTAACAGAAGCTTGGTTTCAGTTTGAAGACAACAGTCCCTCTTTACTGGATTTTAGAACCTGCCTTGCCTTCAGTCCTACTGAAAGTTTTGAAGGAGTATCAATATTTCCCATAGAAACAATTATCTCTAGACAGATTCCCTTTGACTATTTGATGAACCAACACTTAGGTCTACCGCTTTCACCTCTACCATAAATTCAAATGATGGCACAATAATCTCCCCTGACCCTTCTACAAAACTATTAGGTGTCATCATAGATAATAATCTAAAATTTGATCTACATGTTAACTAAACTATCAAAACCATCAATAAAAAACTAGGGTCATTTTACAGAATAAAAGCCTTCCTAACCCCTCCAGCTAAAATTGCCATAGTTCGCTCTCACCTTCTTTCAACCCTTCTGTGTGGATCCCCTCTACTCTCGAATCTAAACAAGACTGTCCTTAACAAACTCTCAATTTGCTACAACCACATTGCCAGGTTTGCCACTGGGCTGCCATTTAGGACACATCATTGCATCAACCTAAACCAGCTTGGGTGGCTTGAACTACCCAGCCTAATCCAGTATAACCAACTGGTTATGGCCTATAAAATCCTCTATAATCTGGACAATACTCCTGCACTTAAAAATATTATCACCCCCCTATAACAATCCTAGACTGATTTGATCCTCTAACAAACTACTAATTCAGACTAGCAAAATTAATAACACAGCCGGTGACTCTCTATTTGCAAACTCTGTAAGTAGATCCTGGAACTTTCTTCCAGCTGATATTACCTTACTTTCCACCTTAGGTCAATTTAAAACTAGACTCAAACAACATTTGTCACTTAACTGGCTATGTCACTGTATCAAGCCTGGCTAGCTCTCTCTAAATTGTGTAAAAATCTGTTAACCATCTTACTGTGTAATTTAATTTAATCCTGACTTATGCTCAGGATTAACTCTAACCTGTGGAACTTGTTTAACTTGCTTACTTATGTAATCTCTGTAAACAGTCTGTTTGTAATATGTAATGCTGGTATTATGTAATGCTGTATCTGATTACGCTTGGAGCTTTTCTCCCCGGGCCTCTGCTGAAAATGGACATGCATCCAGTCAGACTATCCCGGTCAACAAATGTAAAATAAATAAAAATCAATAAAATGAAAGGGCATTTGTCAAAAGTGTTTAATTTTGCAGTAATATGAATTTGTTACCATTGTCTTTGAGGTATCTGTGTGTGTTTTTACTGTAGTTATTGGTTTTTGGTAACTATAAGCAGGATTTTCAGATCTTGTTGTGAATCAGAAAAACAACTTGTTGAGGGGCGTGGCCAAGGATAAACACAGGATAGCAGCAGATTTCTTCAGCTCCACCAATTTCACTGCACTGACAGGAAATAATTACTTTAAAATTAATTTATGAAGTAATTTTCTTTCTAAATATGTTTGGTTTATATATTTCTTGAATAATATCTAAAAAAGAAAGAAAATTTTAATAATATTCCTGTCAGAAATCACCTTGGAAATTTCCCTGTCAGTTTCTCTGTTTGAAATGAGTTCCAGTAAGACAAATTCTCAGGATTCCAGCATCAAGAAAGAACTTCAGTCTCTGATATCTACAATCCAGCAACTTACTGCTAAGATGGATAAACTGGATACTAAAATTGATACCTTCATAGAAAAAACTACAAAACAAATAGACTTGTTACATATAGACTTGCAACAACAGAAGACCCAGATTACAGGCATAGAAGAGACTGTAAATGACATGGAGAATAGAATCCAAGAAGAGGAAATCAACATTGAGTTTTTGCTGAAACAAAATACACATCTACAAACAAAGCTGGATGACCTGGAAAATAGATCTAGGCGCAATAACATTAGGATTTTTGGACTTCCAGAAAATATTGAAGGTAACAATATTACTTCCTTTTTAACTACATGGCTCCCTAAAACTTTAGACTTGCCAGAAGCATTTTCTTTTGGTATCGAAAGAGCCCATAGATCTATAGCTAATACTAACTCTAACAAAAAGTATCCTAGATCAGTTATAGTTAGATTTCTATCATCTTTTGATAAAGAGATGGTACTTAAATCTGCTTGGGCTAAAGCTCCTGTTAAAATTAATGAGACAACTGTGCGTTTTGACAATGATTATTCTTCCTTGGTAATAACTAAAAGAAAAGTTTTTCTGCCATTAATAAGGGAGCTTAAGAAAGCACAGTTTAAAACTTACCTTCTGTTTCCTGCCAAGCTAAAAATCTTCCTTCCTGATGGTCCTAAAATTTTTGAGGACTTAGACTCTGCATTGCTGTTTATCAAAAAAAATAAGATTTTGGATAAAATAGAGGAAATGGAATGGGCTAGTCCTTCATTAAAGAGGTTGGCAACAGAAACTTCATGGAAGACTTCAGAGAAGAAAAAGAGACTAAAAAACAAATGACTTGTTCTATGTTTTTTCTTTTTTTTTTCCTCTCTCTTTTTTTCTTCATTATTAATCTTTTTAAATATAGTTACTACATTTTCAGAAAGCCACAAATATTCTGAAAAACATTTAATCAAAGTTATTTTCTGTGTACAAAGAACTGTTTTTGTTTCATAATCAGTCAAATTATCTGAGGAACTAATAACAAGCTATCATTCAATATGTTTCTCTTTCTGACAAAGAGAACCAAGGTTAGTAACTTGATACATTTTTTTTTATTTTTCTTCTTTTCTTTTATTTTAAATAATGACATTCTATTTAGATTATGCAGTGGGTAAGGGGTGGGGGAGGGCAGAGAGAGAAGTGTAATGAAAATATGATAAATGGAATAATAACTTATTTATTCCTTGTAAAAAAGTATATATGTTGTTTAATTGCTATTGCTATTTATACTTCCTTGATTATATTGCTTATGCTTGTTTACAAATAACTTGTCATGCTTTAATTAATAATAATTAGAACTAGATAGTAGTAAATAATATGTTTCATATTCATCTTTATTAATATAAACAGCAAGTAATATTCCACTGTAGATACTTTTTATAGCTTCCTTTTTTATTTTTTTTTTTATATTTTCTCTTACTCTCTTTTTATTTTCTACTTTCTTTTTTTTTCTCTCTGCTCTCTCTCTTTATTTTCTTTCATATTAGTATATTCACATGCTTTTGATCATACTGATACAGTAAATAATAAGATTTGTATAAAAATTGGATTGGGGCATAAATAATTAGTTCTATTACATATTAATAACTGTGGGCTTAGTTTCACTTTTATAGAGGCTGTAATAACTTGTAAAATACTTCGCGAAGGTTTTGCTTTGTTTAGCTTCATTTATATTGCTAAATGAATGTCAGTCACTTGTTTTTAACAAAATTCCCGCCAGAATGTTAAGGGAGACAATTTGGGATGCGGGTTACCTCGTGAATAGTGTCCTCAAGTTGTTTTAAAGGCTTCAACACTCAGAATTCATGCAGAGAAGCTGAATGCAGTCAATTTGAACTTTGACCTCTGAATTCACACTGACACATCGCAGATTCAAGAAGAACACTCTACCAGGAAGTAGAACTGCTGCAAAAGCGACTCTGCGATGGAAAATAAACTCTATAACATTTAAATGTGAGTTATCTTTTATAACTACTTATTTATTCATGTTATAATTTATAAAATATGAAAGTTATAATGATTTTAAATGATTCAGTATCCCATAGTAAGCAAATGTGACATTTTAGAAGGCATAGAAAGTGAAACATTTATGCATCTGTTTTTGAAAGTTTACTTGACTGCAACATATTAATGTATGTAAAAAACTTATGATTTAAACATATATATTGCTATAATTCATTTGATTTATCTGAATGACAAGCATAAATATCTTTATGACTCTATCTTGGAAGAAGTTGTCATGTGACATATTTTAAAGCAGCAGTTCAGATATACAAAATACAGATGGCTTTCTTCACACTATTGCAAGTATATCTGAGAATTTACATAGCTATGCAGTATGATTTATAACAATTTCTATAAATATAATATTTTATTTTATTGGCAATAATAAGTATGAGAAAAAATCTTTAATATAAGTAATTTAAAGTCTCTTGGGAACTGTTAACTGCATTTCTATGACAGAAAATAGGTACATTTTAACATATGTAATGTCTGAACCATAATAGCCTAAGTTATTGATTTTAAATGAACATTAGAACTTATTTTTACAAACTTTAATATGTAGATATGCCCTCTTTTTTTCTTTTTTTTTTCTCTCTCTCTCTCCCTCTCTCACTTCTTTTATTTCTTTCTCTCTTCTTGGTTCCTGATATCAAATTTATTTGAATGCTATTTGATTATAAATGTATTATATTAAATAAATGTACATAGCAGTAATAATTGTTTTTAAAAGTTTCTATCTGTTTATATGATGCTGATTTATCAAATGTGTAGCTTTGTCTTACCAGATAATCTAATTGAAAGTTGTTAATTTAAGTTAATAATAACTAGTATTAAATTGACAAGGTGGCAGCTGAGGTACTGCTGATTAGGGTAGGGGGTTAACTTGAGTAGTATGTGCTACTCTAAGTTGGAGTTTTTAACTCCAGGCTGGGTGCAAGGTTTAATCCTTACATTATTTTCTTTTGTTCACTGTTGTATGTATATAGTTCTGACATCCACAATACATTTTGTAAGCTCATTGTCACTACAAACAAAATTGAATCTTATACAAAATCCCATAAGAGATTCAATAAATACAGCTATATTTAAAGGTACACATAAAGGAGGAGGTATAACATTATTTATTTTGTTAACTGTTATTTTGATTATAAGTCTTATATGTTTTAAAAATACCAAATGACTTCTCTAAAAGGAATTTCTATAAACATTAATGGACTGAATAACCCATGTAAAAGGGCAAGCTTAATAAGATACATTAATTTACATAAGGCCAACTTAGTATTCCTTCAAGAAACACATCTCCTGAAAAAAGATATTGATAAATTAGCCACAAATAAATATACAGTATTGGTTAGTTCAGAGCGCACTCAGAAAAAAAGAGGAGTGGCTATTTTATGGAATAAAAGTATGCCCATTCCTAAAACTATTAAGTCTTATCAAGATGATAAAGGAATGTTTTGTATGGTTACAATAGAAATTAATGGGAAGACTTATACATTAATCAATGTATATTGGATACCTGGAATTGGTATTAATACAGTGAAATACCATCTTAATAAGATCATATCATTCTCTATAGGAGATATTATTTTGGCAGATGACTTTAATTGTATCCTACATGAAAATGATACTACTACTATAGGAAAAAGGAAAATTACATCTAATGCAAAACATTTAAAGGATTTTGTTAATTCTTATCAGTTAAATGATATTAATAATCAGATAGACTCAAAATCATTACCATACACCTTTTTTCTAACAGATACAAAACTTATTCAAAAATAGATAGAGTCTTTATTTCTAACCAGATGGTAACAGAATTAATTAACTCTAAAATCATTTCATGTCCTATATCTGATCATAATTCAATTGTTTTTGAGTTCATGATAAAAAATACTTACAATGTTCAGATCAAAAGGATACCAGCATACTTAACTCAACTAAAAGACTATAAAGAATATATACTTTCAGAAGTACAATATTTTCTAGACATAAATAACACTCCTGAAGTCTCCATTGTTTATGTTTGGGATGCTTTAAAATCATATCTATATGGACAAAGTATCAGATGGTATAATAACAAAAGGAAATCTTGGGATAAGGAATTGTTAGATATTCAAAGTAAATTAGACTCTTATAAACATAATAATAAAGAAAATATTATGGATAAGAAAGTCATTGAAGAAATAAACAAACTAAATGAGAAATACAAAGAAATTTTAACTCATAAAGTTAAAATAACTTTAGAGAAATACAAGTTTTTGTCTTACTCAGTAAGCCCCAAATACTTACATAGACTTAAAAACAAAACAAAAAGGTTGAATAAGCAAAATCATATCAAAGAAATTTTCTCTCTAAGGAAAAAGAAGAATGTTTCTAGTCTACCAGAAATACTAGATGAATTTAGAAATCACTTTCACAAAATTAATCATAATAACATTAACATGGAACCTAAAGATAAAATAAAGGAATTTATAACTACAAACATGAATAAAAAACTTAATAAACAACAGATTAAACTATTGGATAAAAGTATTTCATATACAGAGGTTGTTACACAAATAAACAAGCTTAAATCAAACAAAGCACCAGGTAATGATGGTATTATACCAGAGATATATAAAATGCTTTCTAAAAGTACATACTCATTAATAAATAAGGTTTTTATTTTGGCCCAAAATGAGCTAATAACCCCCCCATCTTGGCAATACACATTTATTTCGCCAATTTTAAAACCTAATAAAGACCCAACTAGATGTACTTCATATCGACCCATTTTATTACTTAATGTTGATTATAAAATGTTTATGAGTATTTTTGCTGATAGATTGAAGACAATCATCCCAGGCATTATAGATATAGATCAGACAGGCTTCATTGTAAATAGAAACACTTTTGATAATATAAGGAGGACTTTAACATTAATTGATTTTGCAAATAGGAGAAAGAAAGATTTAACACTTATTAGTCTTGATATAAGTTCAGCATTTGATTCAGTAAGTTGGGACTACTTGTTTACCTTACTGAAGTGCACAAACTTCTCAGATGCATTTGTAAATCTAATTGAGCATCTATACAAAGGAGCATTGGCTTATATTAAGATAAGAACATATGTCTCACAAAAAATACCCATTTTTAAAGGTACAAAACAAGGGTGTCCACTCTCTCCACTATTATTCACTTTAATAATGGAGCCTTGGGCTAATCTGATCAGAAATAGTACTGATATAGAGGGATTTGAAATAGATGAAAATACAACATCTAAAATTCAACTTTTTGCAGATGATGTTCTAATTACATCAGCAGGATCTAATTCTTCTATGCAGTCTCTATTTGATAAAATGATGAATTTTAAAAGTATTTCTGGTTTAATATTCAATGAAGAAAAAACTAAAATACTACCTATATATACACGAAAAAATGTTCTCATTAGTGATTTTAGTAAATATGTACCCAATTCAGGTCAGATAACTTATCTAGGTATAATATTAACTAAATATATTAAATCTATTATACATAATAACTATAATACCTGTCTTCTTAATATACAAAATCTTTTCAATTCCTGGAATAATATGTTTTTTACTATGGAAGAGAGACTTACAATTATTAAAATGATAATATTCCCCAAGATATTATACTTAATACAATCAATAATACTCCCACCTACAAAAATAATTATCAAGAAATTAAATGCACGAATGTTAAATTTCCTATGGGCACCTAATAGACCTAGGATTGCATTAAAGAAACATACTAATAGCTGGTCTCAAGGGGGTATTTCTTTTCCAGACTTTAACTTATATACTATCTCTTCTATTATAAAAGTTATTACTTTGCTAATAGATCAGTCATATGTTGCAAAATGGAAAGATTACTGGGAACTAATTAGTATTCACTTCATGAAAATCTCCTTAACACATAAAAACATGATTGTAAATAACTCCATGATATGGTTACTAAAATAATTTTGTACTTCACCTATTACACCTAAATATATAGTTAGTTATCCATTAAACAGTATTATTAGTTATCGTAATTTTATATTCATGCATCCTAAATATAAGGAATGGAATTTTATTATATTCCCTATAATGTATACTCGAGGTATGCTTTTGTCATCCACTTCTGAAAGAACTCATTTAGATACAGATAATGATCTAAAGTACTGGTATCAGTTGCTATCTGATAATAAAGTTAAAAATCTAGACTTCTTAAAACAAGAATTTGATCTGAGAGAAACTTGTTGGTTAGAAGTTCAGACCTTTAGACAACATCTCATTAATAAAATTGATTTAATGTCTATAACAGTTAAAGAATCTATTCCAACACTGATTGATTACTTGATATTAAATTTACAACATAAAGTTTCTGATAAAGGTAAGCTTTCATACATACATAAAATTATCAGACAAGAAACTTTTTACAGTGTAGATACCTACTGGAATTATTTCACTTCCATTAATGGTGACCCACCAAATCAACTAGATAAACAATATATATTGGAATCTGCCTATAAAACTACTTCTTCCATTGTCTGGAGACTTTTTACATGGAAATTTTTACATAGATCCTTTTATACACCTTTGATGATGAATAAAATAAATAATAAAGATAATCTATGTAGAATATGTAATGTAGAAATTAATGCTGACTGGGCTCATATGTTATATGACTGTATAAAATTGAAAGAATATTGGAAGTCAATCAATGATTTTTTGCAGGCTCTTTTTACAGATAATTTCATTATTTCTAAATCTCTTATATTATTCAACACACCTGTACCTCAAAGTGTTAAAAAGGTTAAGCTTCCCTTGTTATGGTCTATTCTAGCAGTGGCTAGAAAAATAATAACCAGAAATTGGATTTCAGATACACCTCCTTCATTCAATGAATTTAAAAATGTTATGACTATAGTGTGCCATATGGAATTGATTACAATAAAATCAAGAACTACTAGAAAAACATCTTATTATATTATATGGGATACTTTACAAAACTTGTTAAAAAAATCTTAACTTCAATAGCATGGTATTTTAGTTTAATTAATTGATCTGATTGTAGTGGATGTCTTTGTAAATACTTTGGTTATTTTTGTTGAATGTTATAATCATATCTATTTTAATTACTTGTATAAAATTGTTATGATATTTCTTTTGTATGTTAAAAACAATAAACTTGTTTAAAAAAAAAGAAAAACAACTTGTTGAACTTTAAATTACCATAAACAGGAGAAATTATCAATTTATATCCTATTGCTGGGTTAGCTTCCATGTCAACTGGGGAACACAAAAGACTTCTAAATGTGTTTCATGAACTATCCACAAATAAATAAAAATATTTTTGATGAATGATTTCAACTATCCATTAATTAACTGAAGTAACTGAACCACAAATGTTGAGTATGTCCAAATATTCATAGACTCAGCAAATGTTAACTGCCTCGCACAAATACTTAATCAGCCCACTAGGGGTCAAAGTCATCTTGGCCTTGCACCCATGTTCATTGTACTTACTTGGACTACTCATGCAATATCCTCATCTCTGGTGAAATCTAATGACAAATCAGTATCTTATCCTTTTAGACATCTAAACTCACCAAAGTCGACACATCTGAATTTAATGACTTAAGACAAACTTTAAAACTATAGGATAAACTATCAATGTTCATCTTTAAGATTTCTACCCCTCATGTTTCCTCAGCTGTCAATTTTGCCAATAAATCCATCTAAACAAATAGCACACAGTGAGTGGTCCTCTGAACCAAATACACTGAGTAATATTAAAGTAAACTACTTTGTTGGAATGTAAGTATTAGTATGCTCCGAAATAAAAGAAAACAACTAACTGATGCCTCCAATAAATGAAAGTCTAACCACATTAAAGACTCTTACTAAAAATGTGAAAAATACTATAAGAAAGATCAAAGTGAAAAAGCAAATTAAATTGGCATCTGAAACTAAGGATAATCATAAATCCTTTTTAAACTGTATCAGAATATTAAGAGAAAACACACAGTAATGCTCTGAATTAATTCATAATGGTGTTATCAACTTTCAGCCTAAAGATATTTCTATGTAGTTGAGATAGATTTAGTACCAGTATCACCCCAGAACCATTTTCCTTACTACCCCATGATTATTGTGGACTATGTCCCAAGTGCACTCCCTAAAGTTAAAAATATCATCTTTCTGAGCCCCTACAATATAGCTAGTTGATTAAGCATCATTGTCAAACATGCCTTTCTCAAACCTCTTCTAAAACTTTTCAACAGAAACATGTTCTTGAGATAAGGAAAACAACTATTGTTTTGCCACTCCATAAATGAAGCCATTGTCAGCTCCTGGGAGCTATAGACTCCGTCGTCTAAAATGCCAAATTTTCACATATTATATCTGATTTCATTAGCTCTGGATTAAAAAAAAACTTATTGCTAAAGACCCAAAAACAAAAGACAAAAAAAGGTAGAATTCCTCTGGACTCCACATAGATCAGACCAATTATAGAATTCAATGCATCTTTTAGTATGTATCTATTCAATCACATTTTGCAGCAAGAAAGACCTTAGAGCTTCATAACTTAAATGATCACTGGGCTAAGGACCCTCAGCTATGAATACAGGGTGGAATCTATGTCTCATGTATCCTGCCTTTTACTGAAACCTGTGCAGTGATTTAAGTCTAGCATTCCACGCTGTTAAGCAGTCATCTGTCCTTGATCTCCCTACATCTCCACAAAGCAAATGCCTCCACAAACTCTTGAACTAAAGCCTGGAGTCTCAATCTACAAATAAATCAGACACACCAAAGAGAAAAAAAAATGCTGCTCAGTGTTTTAATCTCTGGAATAATCTCCTGTTCTTAAAAAGAGTTGCATCCTCTCTTTCTTTAGGGCAAACTTTGTTGATGGGATGCTTTCCCATGAATTTATCCTAGACATTACTTATTCTGCTCTTTTGATAGTAGAATGTTCTCTGTGAGAATGACTATTGATTAGGTGTTTTTGGTCCATGGTCTGACTCTGCCTTGCAAACTCTATGACTGTAAATTAATTAATTAAAATGGATAAATGTATATATATTTTTACTTATCTCTGTGTAATTGAGACATATTCTTTTTGCCATTATGCTTGGTTCAGGACCAATAAGGGTCCAAAACTGGTTATGTACCTGGTTATCAAATAAACTGAAATAAAAATAAAATTAATAAAATCAATTGAAAAAGGAAGTCTGTGGCAAATAAAATAAGAAATGGTATGACTGGATGCTAAAAGGAAGTATGCACAGGTATGCTAACAAAGGTACTGACTTTGTGTCTGAGCTGTCACATGGTTTTCCTAAAATCTGTCACATGGTACTCCTGAAGCCTTGTGAAGGTCAATAGAGGCTGTCTGGTTGCAATGGATGAAAGTGCAGTTGCGTAAGTTGCACTTCCAGTAACAGTAGATGTTCAAATTACTTACTGCTACAGTAGCCTACAACTATTTGTGTCATATCCTGCCCAGGATATAACATCCAGACAGTGTTTGAAAGTTACAAGTGTACTATAGTCATCATTCTCAGTGCTACAGTAGCCTATAGCTATTTGGGTAGATTACCACATGTTATCCATTCTGCTGCTTTAGCCTACAACTATTTGGGTAGATCAACACAGGTTATCCATATTGCTGCAGAAGCCTATAACTATTTGGGTAGATTACCACAGTTTATCTACTCTCCTGCAGTAGGCTATAACTATTTGGGTAGGTTACCACAGGTTATTAATTCTGCTGCAGTGGCCTATAGCTATTTGGGTAGATTACCACAGGTTATCCATTCTGCTGCAGTATCCTATAGCTATTTGTTTAAATTACCACAGGTTATCCATTCTACTGCAGTAGCCTATAGCTATTTGGGTAGATTACCATAAGTTATCCATTCTGCTGCAGTAGCCTATAACTATTTGGGTAGGTTACCATGGGTTATGTATTCTACTGCAGTAGCCTATAGACATTTGGGTAGAGTACTACAGGTTATCCATTCTGTTGCAGTAGCCTATTGCTGTTTGGATAGATTATTATAGTTTATCCATCCCTTGTATAGGCTATAGCTGTTTGTGTAGATTACTGCAGGTTTGCCCTCCTGTGAGAAGGAAGTATTAGGTTCAAGAGTATGGTTCTAGTAAAAGCTGTCCTTGACCTGGAAAAGGGACAAAGTTTTTTTAATGCTTTATAAAAGTTTATGCAGAGAACCAAGCAGCTCATTCTAGAATAGTTCTAGAGTACAGTCCTTTCTAATATGCCATCAAAGAATGTAAGGCTCTAGTAGATTCTGCCTTGATTTTGGCTGGAAAAGTTTTGTCATAGTCTGATTTACAATGTGCACGCTGACCAATCAGCATGCACATTTTGGAATATTAATGGGGGGTTTGTTGTATAATATAGGTTATCCATCCCTTGTATAGGCTATAGCTGTTTGTGTAGATTACTGCAGGTTTGCCCTCCTGTGAGAAGGAAGTATTAGGTTCAAGAGTATGTTTCTAGTAAAACCTGTCCTTGACCTGGAGAAGGAACAAAGTTTTTTTAATGCTTTAGAAAAGTTTATACAGAGAACCAAGCAGCTAATTCTAGAATAGTTCTAGAGTACCCTCAGAAAATGTAAGGCTCTAGTAGAATGTGCCTTGATTTTGTCTGGAAAAGATTTGTCATAGTGGGAATAACCAAAAGCAAAGGTCAACCATCTTGAAATAGTCTATTTTGATACAAGTTGCTCTTTCATTGTCCCGTCATAGGAGATATACCATTTGTTCAGCTTTCCTAAATTAATTTGATCTGTAAAAGTAATACCCAAGTTACCTGTGGATGTCCAGAATTGGAAGAATCCTTTATTCATGATTTTTAGGATTTGTATGTAAAAAAACAGGAAGACTGAGAGATTGATTAAAAGTAAGCTCTGAAACAACTTTTGGAATAATGAGGGATTTGTTTGTAAAGTAACCCAGTCTCTATGGATTGTTCACAAGCAGTACATACACTTCCAATTCCACATGCAGTTCCCCAAAATTCAGAAATATAAGAGCATTAGCAATGGACTTTAGTCCCTGCAATTCAGAAGTCCTTTTCCACTGAAAGTATCACTGAATTAGTTAAAAAAAAGTTGTCATGCGGGTGTGGCCAAGATGGTAAGCAGTTGACAACTCTGTAAACTCAAATTTAACATTTCAAAATGTTATAGATTTATAGTTAAACAGCTGCAGAAAAAATTCTACAAAAAATTTTTGAAACATTTTTCATTGTTTTTTCCTGTCAAGAAAATTAGAAAGTACTGTCTCAGAATGAGCCACTCTAAGCCCAGTGTACAGGACTGTACAATGAAAAGAGACCAGTCTATACTCAGGTCAATTAGCTATCCATGAAGATAGATAAACTAGAAAGCAAATGAACAATATTAAAGAGGGTTATAAAAAATAGACGTGCTGAGTGAAGCTCTTAAGCAATCATCATCACAAATCTCAAGTATAAAAGATACAGCGTCTGATTTTGATATAAAAATGCTTGGAAATAATAATAATACTGACTTTCTCCTGAAACAAAACAACTTATTCCAGGAAAAAAATTAGAAGACTTAGAAAACAGTTCCAGAAGAAACAACATCAGGATTTACAGAATTCCTGAAAAAGAAGAGGGTGACAGTATGGCTCAATTCCTTAATACCTGGCAGCTTATGACTTTGAACCTGCTTGAAGCTTTTTTCCTTTGTTACTGAAAGAGTACAAAGATCACTTTCCAACATGTCTTTAAAAAAAATAAAACACCTTTGCCAAGGTTAATGATCATAAGATTTTTCTCACATCAAGATAAGGATTTTGATTTAAAAGCAACATAGAGTAATTAGCCAGTTAAAATGAAAGAAAACATTATAACATTTGACAATGATTATTCAACATTAGTTATGTCTAAAAGAAAAGCATGTGCGCCACTTGTTAAAAACTTAAAGAAAAACAATATTAAAGCATAAATCTTGTTTCCAGCACAAATAAGGATTTACCTTACAGAAGGAAAGAAGATTTTTAACACATTGGAAGATACAATGGATATTCTACAGAAAAATTAAAGCCTAGAAAAACTGACAAAATGGACTGGAATTTATCATCATCTTTGAAGAAAAATGCAACAAGGACTGGATGGTTAGTAAAGGACAAAAAACAGTAAAAAGATGAAGGACAAATGAAACTGAATGTATTTCATTGCTATGAATGTTTAGTAATTTAAAGAAGTACTTGAATAGTAAGGAGTATGTGCTAAATATTACTTTTTACAAGGTAAATTATTTTTTTTCTTTACTTCAAATGCTTACTACTTCCCTTTTTAATATGATAAAGCTTAATTCTTTTAGCTATACATGAAATTAAAGCCATTTATTTTCATTTAAAGTATAAGTAGTTAAACCATTCATATAATTAAAAGTTAATCATTAATATGAAGAAGCACACTTTTTGATATTTTAACATGATTTGGCAATGTACTATTAAATATAATACTAAAAACCCAAAATGACACTAAAGAGGCATGTTAAGTTGCATACTCATTTACAAAACATGTTCATAGGTTCATAGCTAGGTACTAAGCGATTGACCCTAGGGCCTATATAAGCTTAGCCAAAAAAGGTACCCTGGCTTTCGCCACCCAAGAAAATTAATTTCCTGTGCCCCTGTCAAGCAGAGCCACAGAAGTGATCCCGGGGTGAATTTCCTATTTCCCATCCAATCATTGAGATTTTTCTTAAAGAGTGCTAATGAGAAGCTCTGTTTGACATAGATATGTAGTCTGTTCCAGAGTATGGGATGTCTCTGGGACAGGAATCTATCCCTCCAGCATGTTCTGTTTATTGTGGTGACAAGGTTTAGGTCCCCAGCGCATGTAGCTCGGAGGAATTGAGATTTCTTTAAGTGGAGCATGTCTAACAGCTCTGGGTTTGACATAGCTTTGTATGTTAGGCAGAGATCGCCTCTGAGTAGGCGATATGCAATGGAGTAAAGCTGGAGTTTTTTTGAGATGGTCTGTGTAGGGCATCTGTTTGAGGCCAGTAATCCTCTTTGTGAGATATTTCTGTGGCCTTTACAGTTGTTGTAGATGTCTTGTGAGGAACATACCAAAAGGGGCATGTACTCTATAATGGGTCTAATGAGTGATGGGCAGAGGGGAACAATGACCTCTTTTTTTCCGGATGAGAAACCTTTTGTAATGAGGTGTGCCATGTAGAAGGATTTCCTGACCACTGTGGCAATGTGACTTTCAAAGGAGAGACTACTGTCCATCTGTGTCCCAAGTTCTCTTATCACACTTTCAGTGTTAAGTAGACTGCCGCCTATGTGGTAGTTCATGGGTACAGAGTTTTTACCAAAGGGGATGACAATGCACTTTTTGGCATTGAGCTTGAGGCCATGGCTTTGACACCAGGCATCTGTGTCAGTGAGGCCCTTTTGTAGGATGTCCACATCATTAGAAGTTTTGATTATGGCTCCTAGTTTGCAGTCATCTGCAAACATAGTTAGCCAAAGATCTTCTGTGCTAGCCAATACTTCAGAGAAGTAGATACCAAACAGGAGACGACCCACGATTGAACCCTGTGGTACTCCACTTGTCAGTGGTCTGAAGTCGGATTTGAAGTCTGCTACTTTCACAGTGTGGGTTTTTCTGTCAGTAAGCCAGTTGGCAAGCCACCTTGTGACATAGGGATTTATATTTAGTTTAGTGAGTTTATCTATAATTGTTGCTGATTACATATACAAAAGAGAATATGGGAATGATATCAAATATTCAGCACTTCTTAGACATTCTCACAAGTTAAAGTCTGTTCTCAAATAACGCGCACTTTTTTAATGAAAGTTTAAAGAATGACAGTATGCTTCATCTAAAACAATTCATAGTAAAACCTGAGAATATAAAAACATATGTGATGTTAATAATTAATTTTATATAAACGTTAAGGAGCCATCCTATTTATACCACTAAATGTAAATCATTAATGAGTTAAAACTTGTGTAGTTTACTATGATTTTTGGGATCTTAAAGTGGTTCAGTAGTGTGCTACTGATATAATACTTGACATGCAAAAGAACGTAGGAAAGACATACTATGTTATATACTAAAGTACAAAAAATAAGGCAGTTTATATATATATAAAAGCTATTACTGGAATGACATCAAATAATTAGAGTAACACTGACACTCTTACAAGTTAAACTTGGATCACACATAATTGTCATTCTTTTAATACAAGCTTAAATGTTATGTCTTCTTTAAAGATTGACAGTATGCTTTATCTGAAACAACATGTGAAAATCTTGAAAATATAACTACATATCTGATATTAAAGGCACTGCTGTATCTTTGATTGAGCTTTACTATAGTGTGGATATAATAGTTAGTGGTTATTTATGTTTTAATTAGCTTAGTATGCCTTCTGTAGTGAAGCAAAGGTAAAAAATGGATGGTGCAGTGGTGCAGCGGTAGCATTGTTGCCTCACAGCAAAAGGTTCTCCAATTAAGTTTTTCACTGGAGTGCCTTCTGTGTAGTGTCAGCATGTCCTCCCAAACTTTCATGTGGGCTTTCTCTGGGTACTCCGGTTTCCTCACATGTTACAAAGGCGTGCGTCTGGAGCATTTCTCCCTGAGCCTCTGCTGAAAATTGGCTTTGTTTCAAGTTGTACTTTCCCAGTAAACAAATGTTAAATAAAAACAAACACTTGCGAGTGCTGCAAGTATATCAGTGCTTATAGAATCATTTAAATGTTATTCATTTACATAAAGCAGATTTTTAAGGGTTAAAATGCATTGGAATGATTTTTATTGTTTTTTAATGGTTTGGAAAGGTTTGACGAATTAATGAATCCTATAGAAGTGGCTTAAATTCACTCATGAATGTCACAAGTGTTTTTATTTGAGTTATAACAGATAAATCATTTTCCTGCTCTTAACATGAGTACTAGCTTAAAACTTTTGAAAGGCTTTGAGAGCTTTGAAAATTCTATAAAATAGCCAGATTACTTCTTCCTGTCTAAAAGTGGAAGCTGACATTTCAATTCACCCTATGAACTGGAAGTGACACATTCAGTGGCGGCTGGTGAGTTCTGCAGGAGACAGATGACTATGTGGGACCAAGGGGAAGGGGTGTGGCCAACTAGTACCGGGCAGAGCTATGCTCACAACTACAAACACTGGGACTTTAAATACGCTACCCTGGGTGCCAAACTGTCATTATGAGAGTCCAATCAAGACAAAATGAAGTGTAGAAGAAAAAAATATATTTTAATGCATTGGCTACATGACAGCTCACTTAATATCTAAATGAAAACAAACAGGTTGTGAGGCATTAAAATACTTTTTAAATACATTACTGGAATGCCAGTCAAAATAAAGTATAAAAAACACGCAGCACTCAACTCAAACCACTTCTCCTTGCACTGCAGTTCTAATTATAATTTATATTCAGCTTTATAAAAGTACCAAATAACATGCTGAAAGTAGCAATCTCTGTGATATCCCTATTTGTAAAAATATTTCTTATCCCAAAAAGACCTACTGCCTGACAACAACTATCTGCTTGTTTCATGGGGAAAACATGATCCAAGTAAAAACTGAAATGCAAACAAGAAACAAGCTCAAGATAAATTGCTTAAAGGATTGCTGCACAGGTTATGGACCACACATGATAGATTGGCATTCTGTTTAGTTTATGGGTAAAGCCTACAAGGATGACTGCAAGCCTCCCAACAAAGGTAATGAGCTTCTGAAAATACTGTAATCCTGTCCTTTATTACAAATACTGTCATATGCATTTCAATACCTAAGGTTTATACGTTATATAGTTATGTAAATATTTTCTGCATGGCAACAACAAAAAGGCTTTCAGTGTTGGTAATTCTTTAACAGTATGCTTATTAAAGCTTACTTGCATCTTACAATCTCAGACAAGTTTACCTGATGGCCATTAAAAAAACTGCTACTTAAACACAGGGCAACAGGCACTGCAACAGAATTTTTATTTTATTTATTTATTTTATTTGCAGTTGGTTTACCAGGATAGTCCATAGGGCAAAGAAGAACCCATTTTCAATGGAGTCCTGGGGAGAAAAGCTCCGAAAAGAAACATGTATTTTCTGAATAAGAAGAAGCATAAGTCAACCACATAAAAATATGACAGAAAACCAGAGCATTCTGCAAAATCAAGGATAAATGAAAAGCCACTGTAGTACTTGTGTCTCCCTTGGATGAGGGGATACTCTGCACACTTACACTACATAACTGCTCCTTGCCTTGTTTGGACACATCCAGAGTCACTACATGGGGGAGTGGGGGGTGCAAAACTTATGTCACAATTTGAAATATCTCTGGCTGACAGTGATGGGTCTGACACATTTGTCATACCTATTAACCTCAGAGCAAGAAAAATGGACAAAACCATAAACAGAAGTGGGACAGAGGCCCAAAAATAAGGGCAAATTTTAAATATTGTTTTTATAAACTTAGAAAGATAATAGTAGGTCTTGCATTAGTATGCATTTTCTGAAGGGTATGAAATCTGAAACTCAAATGTCTGTCATTATTTTCTAACTTCAATCTTTAATGATTTGCACTAATTTGCCAGAAAACCATCATTTTATGAAAAACAGACCACAAATGTGATGCAAAAATACAAAACAGCCACACAATACAGCTGGGAACCTGTCAAAGAAGGGACACTTTTTTAATATTAGTGTTAAGTTGAGCAGCTGACAAAATAAGAGAATCTACATGCATTTCTGAAATAAAAGTAATCTATAACACTGATCATTGCAATTATTTATTAATTGTAAACCCTCCGTGTTTTCTTCCAAAATTGCCATTTTGCTGAGGGATTATTAGGGGGAGAGCAGCATTTTGAGCCAAAATCAGGGACAGCAGAGAGGTTTGGATATATATAATTCTATAAAGTGATTTATTTGGTTGTACCTCTTAATGCAGGAAATCTGGACAAGGCTAAATATATTGAGGAAACATACAAACAGTACTAAAAACTGTTCTTTTATACATTTAGACAGTTGACATAATAAGAGATCTTGCTTTTGCAATCATTTTTCTGAAGGGTATGAAGTCTGAAACTCAATGTCTGTCATTAGTGAACTCATTCCTAAATGATTTTCCAGAAAACCACATATTTTATGATAAACAAACCATAAATAAGCAAAAATCTATTCATTCTGTGAAAATATGGACAATTGAGAAGTATAGTTCAGCCGGGGCTGTCTGAGTTTGCCACCCTTCCCCACTCACAAAATCATGGTCGAATGGGGCCTCCCCCTGCAGCCATTCAAATGTCCCATTACTTGTCTATTTCACCCCATTTACCATAAACACTGTAATGTGCATATTGCTTTACTTCTATGATGATTTGAATTTCAGTTAAAAGTTTTATTTTACATTTTACAGCACAAACACTAATAGACATCTGCAAAACAAAGCAATGCAGTCTCACAATGAAAATAGACTTAGCATTAAAACTTATCTGGCCTTGAAACTCACATTCATTGAAACAGCATTGAAACCCACACTCAAAGAAAATACATCTGGCCAGTGGCAGATAAAGATCAACTTTGGGCTGTTTTCAAATCATAGGCCCCTTGCACACGAAACATGCATGTGTTCTTTGATACACCTTCCTGATTATATTAAATTATACTGTATAATATGGTACAGTTGTTAGAGGGCATTTTAAATTTATTGTTTTGAACATTTTCCCAGTAAACAATGAAACAAAATATATGCACCAACAATGACAAAACTGCTCAATTCAGAACATTTCCATCATAAAAGTCTACTCAAACTTCTACAATCCACCAGTCATCTAAATAATTCCACATTAAAGAGAGCTGCAACTAATGAAGAGGTTACTGCTAGCAAACAACTTTATATTTCATTGTTTCATCTACAAATAAAGTGCCTGTTGCCCTTGATGAATACATTGCCTATGTTACACTAAAAAATGATAAGCTAGTAATATTGCAATAGAAACTGGATGACAAACTGATGACAGGTTCATAGTTACTAGGTATCTCCACCAAAGAGGACATTCTCAGGACTGCAGCACCCAACCCCTTTAAAAGTACAACACAGTACAGTATCAGCAAAGCAGCTACATACTGAGTGAGTAGAACCCACTGCCTTCTGCATCAAAAGCAAGTACGCTACATGTTGTGCAATTAACAAAGCAAGCAGACTCAGCATAAGCAGCACTAAACACCTCTCCCCCTGAAGCTCTCAGCTCCTTGTAAAATCCACTCGACACTCAACTGTATATCTCAACTTTGTAGCACAAGAAATCTGGAAAAATGCCAAAATTTATTGTGGGGGGATAGCAAAAGCCCAAAAACCAGGGACACATTTTAAACATTGCTTACATAATCTTGGAAAGTTGTTAGAATAAAATGCTGTGTGACCACCATGCATTTTGCTGCCAAGTCTTGAAACTAGGACCCTGTCTACTGCAGTCAGAGCAATATACACTATGCCAAATTATCTGTTTCTGCAAAGACAGGAAGACTGAAACTTAAATGGTTATCATTTAGTGAATTCAGTTCTCACCATAGCTCTCAACCTCTTAGCACAAAACACCAGTACAAAGCAAATAATGGGTGAATACAGCCCCCAAACATATTCAGTGAATTCAGTTCTCAACTGTCGGGCGCCTGTCGGGCGCTAGAATCCGCCACATAACGCAAGCACTCAGGTCTCTCAACAGCAGGTACAAATACGACTCAGTCATTGTCCACGCTGGTGTAAACGACCTGAGAAGTACCTCCTTGGACTACATGAAAAGAGACATTGAGGAGCTCTCTGATTATGTAGCCCAGGCAGGTATGACCCTGACCTTGAGCAGTATCCTACCTTCACCAAGAATGATGCCACAATACAGAGATAAGATGATCAGCTTTAACAATTGGCTTAAACTCTGGTGACATTCAAAGGGGATCCAATGTCTGTCTGCCTAGGATGACATGCTGGACAAGCCACGCTGCATGAGGGACGGCTTGCACCTGTCACCCTGGGATTCCGGATATTGGCAAAGGCTCTTGCCACCCCATAGTGCCTTTTTTAGGCAAGGCTCAAATTCTAAACCTACCACCCTAGAACACAAAAATGGAAAAAAGCTAAGGGTAATGCTGCTCAATGCCAGAAGTCTCAATCTCAAAATGCACGCACTCGAGGCCCTTCTCAGTATGGAGAACATCGATGTCTGTGCTGTGACAGAAACCTGGTTCAAGGCTCCTGAGAGCACCCCAGCACTATCAGGTTTTACCTCATACCATGCGTTCCGGCCCCAAAATCCAGACAATACCAAGAAAGGAGGGGGGGTATCCTTATTCATCAAGGACACCCACACCTCAAGATTGGTGGCAACGCACGATGCATCGGAGACCATCCAGGTGCAATTAACCATAGGCAAGACTGCTCTGCAAATTGTAGCATGTTACAGGCCACCCTCACAAACTCAGGAACCTCACATGGCTTTCCTGAAAACACTGGAGGGGATAAATGTATCTCCAAACACCATCATACTAGGTGACTTCAACTAGCCTAATATAGACTGGGAACACTACTCAAGCCCAAATACCCTAGCCCAAAGGTTCCTGGAATTCATAAACTCAAACGCCATGGAACAACTGGTCACCATCCCCACAAGAGGAGAAAACATACTTGATCTCATCATCACGAACATGGGAGCACAATGTTCAACACCGGAAGTATACCCCTCACTGGTGAGATCAGATCACAAACTAATCTCGCTGGAGGTCCTCATCCCACCCCCACCTGAAATAAAAAAGACCACAGTAAAGAACTACTCGAAAGCCGACTTCACACTTCTAAAGACTAGTGTGGTCTCCTTTAAGGCCCCCGAGCCAGCGGAAAACTGTACCCAAGCCGCTGAATCACTTACAAATGCCTTCTACCAGCACCTACAGGACTGCATGGATAAGGCAATCCCAAGCAAAACAAAGACTCTTTGTACCAAAGGTAAGCATCCAGTCTGGTGGACCCCAGCCATAAACAAACTCTACAACAAAAGGAGGAAGCTACTACAAGATAGAGCAAAATCCTTAAAAGGTAAGACACCTTTGATCACTACAAGTAAAAAACTAAGAGCTCTCATAAAATCATCCAAAGCAAACTTTGAGAGAAAAATAGCTAAAGACTCAAAAGACAATCATAAGACCTTCTTCAGCTATGTTAGAAACCTGGGAGGAAACTCCCAGGTATGCTCAGAACTAGTTCAAAATGATGTGAAGATTACTGATCCTACAGACATTGCCAACATACTGGCTGACAGGTTCAGTGCAAACTCCCCCCCCCCAAAAGGTGAGATATCTATACCAAATGATTGTAGCCCCCCAAACATCTCTAACGCCCAAGTGAGAACTGCTCTCTCCAAAGCAAAAAACACAGCATCCATGGGACCTGATGGCGTCCCCGGCTGTGTGCTCCACGAACTCAACGAGGAATTAAACCCACAGCTAGGACAGCTGTTTAATCATAGTCTCACCTCTGGATACGTACCCAGGGAGTGGCGCACTGTGACAGTGGTCCCACTTCATAAAGGCGGTGCCTCCACCGACCCAGGAAATTACCGGCCCATTAGCTTGACAAGCCTTATCTGCAAAGCCATGGAGAGGATCATAATGGATCTCATAAACAATGACATAGGGAATTTGCAGACTTTGGATCCAACCCAGTTTGGCTTTGTCAAAGGCAGATCATGCCTTTTAAACTTGGTTGACTTTTTCGAAACAGTCACCAAAGCCATTGATGAGGGAAAAGCAGTCCATACAGCATACCTCGATCTGGCGAAAGCTTTCGATACAATACCCCACTCGGGTATCATTGAAAAACTCATCAGCTTAAATGTTAACCCATACATCACAAGATGGGTTGCAAACTGGCTGAGCGACAGAACCCACAGGGTCAGAGTTGCTGGCGCCATGTCAGACTCTAAGCCTGTCACAAGTGGTGTCCCACAGGGCTCAGTTCTGGGCCCACTCTTGTTTGGCATCTACTTCTCCGAAGTACAAGCAAACACAGGAGGGTTATGGCTGACAAAGTTTGCAGATGACTGCAAACTGGGCGCCGTGTTAAAACACATCTGACACAGATATCCTTCAGAAAGGTCTCACAGAAACGGATAACTGGTGCCAGAGCCATGGCCTAAAGTTAAATGCCAAAAAATGCATAGTCATACCCTTCGGGAAAAACAAGGTTACCCCTAGCTACCTCATAGGTGGCAATCCACTGAGCACAGAAGAAGTTATTAGGGACCTGGGGACCCAGGTTGACAGTAGCCTGTCATTCGACACCCATGTAGCTAAAGTAGTTAGGAAGACCTTCTACATTGCCCACCTTATCATGAAGGGATTCACATCTAGATCAAGGGAGGTCATAGTTTCCCTGTACTCATCACTCATCAGACCAATGATTGAGTACAATGCCCCATTCGGAATGTATCTGACCCGACACTTGCAGCAGCTGGAGAGGCCACAAAAGTTCCTCACCAAAAGGATAAAGGGTCTCAAAAATCTGTCCTATGCTGCCCGACTGAAAGAACTTCAGCTCTATTCAGTCGCTTACCACTTGCTCAGAGGTGACCTGTGCCTGACATACAAGGCCATGTCAAGCCCAGATTTGATGAATATGCTTCACCTCAATAAATCTAGATCCATCAGAGCCACAAGGGCGGGAGACTTAAACCTCGACACGGCTATTAATAGGACGTGCTGGAGGGATAGATTCATCACCCAAAGACTCCCTATGCTGTGGAACAAAATCCCGGTATATGTGAGGCAGAGCACCTCGCTGGCCTTGTTCAAGAGAAATCTTGACCAATGGATGGGAGATCGCAGATATATCCCAGGGATTACCTCAGTGTCACTGCTCGACAGAGGCACAGCAAAATAATGGGTATAGTTCCCCATACTAAAGGGGTGGCGTAAGCCACAAAACTATGGGCTAGGCTTGTAAATGCCCTCGGGCAGATAGCCTAGTATAAACCTATGAACCTATGAACCTCAGCACAAAAACCTGGACAAAGTGAATAATGGGGGAATACAGCCCCCAAATAGGGACACATTTCAAATATTGATCTTATAAACTTAGAGAATTGCTAGAATAAAAGATTTTGTGTTATCATGTACCTTCTGAAGAACATGAAGTCTGAAATTCAAATGCTTATCAGTGAATTAAAATCCAGAAAACCATAGATTTTATGAGGAAAAGAACAAAAATATGATGCAAAACTCTGAAATATTTTTACAAGTGGTAGTGGGTAGGGAATTCAGGCTCTTGCTAACTGCATCCAAAGTACAGTGTTTGAGCCTGTCTCTAACCACCAGGTGTACACACACACACACACACACACACACACACACACACACACACACACACACACACACACACACACACACTTTGTAGTTTTTCACCTACTGCCACACATATGACGACTGCTTCACACATCAGTCTCTAAGTCAGTAAACATTTCATGTAGTGTAATATTTATATAATCTGCCTCTGGTTAGCCTCTAGTTCTTTACAACTTTTGAGGAAATGGAGTCCCCAGAACAGTGCTCCTTAAGCTAGTGGGAGCTCCCTAACAGTTGAGAGAGAGAAAGAGAGAGAGAGAGAGAGAGAAAATGGATTGGTGTTTCATACCTGCAAAGTCTCAAAGTGTATATACAGACATTTGCCCCAAAACCTCCTGCAGTTCATAAAAAAGCTGTGAAATATGCTGTTAATACACTTAGGTATAGTCCTTGACAATAGTAAACCCCCTTTTCAATACTTCATAGACTAAGTCAGCATAATGTCCTGCACTTTAATTGCTTTATTATTATTTATTTTTGAAATATTTTCATGCATTTTTTGTTATGTAACATTTAAAAGCAGAAAAAATAGGTGTCAATTAATGTAATATGTTGCATAAATTCTAATGGAAAGCAATGTGTATGGCAATTGTTAAATCATGAAGACTTACATGTACACATTGCATATCTTTTCAAACCAGCAAATGCATATGCTCACATCGAGTGTAAATAAATCAATTCTCATCTCTTTCACTCTACAAGAGATACAGTTCAAGTACATAAATAAAAGTCAGTTTTGCCAAAATTATCCAAATTTGCCAAAATCATCCACAAGTAGTAAGACACTAAAATTTGCCTTCGTAGCATTACAGAAAAAGTACAATCAAACCTCAGCTCAATAATCTATGTTAAGGAGAAATTATTACACCACAGCCTTTTAGACAACCACACAATTCTTGTTCAGAACAGCTTTGAATTTCAGTCAAATTTTAAAACTCTACAGATTAACAAAAATATGAGGATTTATTTTTATATTTTCAACCCAGCTGAACAAACATCATGATATTGTGCCATAGAGTAGATGCAGTCCTTCTTTCTATAAAAAGTAATAAGGCACACGTACACACACATGCACACACACACACACACACACACACACACACACACACACACACACACACACACACACACACACACACACACACACACACACACATATATACACACACACACACACACACACACACACAAACGGTTCCGTAGTCTGTGAAAGTAACTTCAAAAGTTCTACCTGAAGTACGGTCCTTACAAATGCAACAAATCAAGCAACTACACACACCTCTTCCATTCAAATGGCTCCATAGTACATGAAAGTAACTTACGGTCCTTGCAAATGTAATAAATCAAGTAACTTCAACATACACCTCTGCCATTCAAATGGCTCTGTAATCCGTGAAAGTAACTTCAAAAGATCTACCTGAAGTACAGTCCTTGCAAATGCAATGAATCAAGTAACTACACACACCTCTTCCATTCAGAGGACTCCGTAGTCTGTGAAAGTAACTTATGGTCCTTGAAAATGCAATAAATCAGGTAACTTCAACACACACCTCTTCCATTCAAATGGCTCCGTAACTTTAAAAGCTCTACTTGAAGTACTTGCAATGAATCAAGTAACTTCAACACACACCTCTTCCATTCAAACGGCTCCTTGCAATAAATCCTGTAGTCCGTGAAAGTAACTTTAAAAGCTTTACCTGAAGTACAGTCCTTGCAATGAATCCCAGTCCTCCATAGTAGTCAAAATTAACTCTGTCCGTGAAATGAAAGTCTGTGAGACACAAAAGTTATTAAGGCTATTTGTATGGCTGAAAAACATAGCAGAAAAACCTGAGCCATGTGTAAAGTTTCACCTGGTCCTGCAAGAGCAGCAGCTACAGGTTTACAGCTATCCAGCTTGCAGATGTTGCAGTCCGATCTCCTTCTGGGGCATCTGCAGTCTGATGCCTTGTTTCACAATTCGGACTGCTGTTTAACCATTCCAAGTTTGGAAACACTCACTCTAAATTATTTATTTATTTTTTTACAGCAGTGTGAGTGCAGGAAACAGTCCAGACACTCTAAATTTATTTTTTTCTTTTTGCAGCAGTCTGAGATCACGGACACTAAATTATTTTAATTTTCTTTTTACAGCTGGGGGGCTGCAGTCCTGCAGTTCAATAGCATGAGCTGCCACTGGACACATTAGAATGTTAAAACATGAATTACAAGGTATTTTGACTGTGAGAGCTGGTAATACAACTTAAACAATACATATTAGATGAATAAACATACTGTCTTGAATAATATGCTAAGAGATTAATAAATGCTTGTTAGATAATAAGTAAAAGGCAGCAGATTGCATTTTAAAACCACTAATAACTATCCAATAGTTTTGAATGTTTGCAGTATAGCAAGAAGATATATATTAGCTTACAGAAAGACACTTCTGGTAAAACATTAGGATTGTATTTCTTTGTTATTGTTTCTTTTTAATGATAACTAAATTTAAAATCTCAAGACAATCTGTCTTGGAAAGTTTGAATCTTTAAGGGAAGAGTTGTCAGATGTTTGTTCAAACACTCTTAGATGTAACATATAAAGAAGAAATAAGACTTATTCTAACAGTAGAGTTAGATTAACGATTATCAGATAACTAAGGGAAAACATAACTGTTCTATTAAATAGCACTCTATACTAGGATTATAACTAAACTACAGAACTTAGGAATATAGCAATAGTGTAAGATATAATATACAAACAGAAATAGAAAGATATCAGGATAAGTATATATGTATATAGTTAGAACATTTTTATGTCAACAACTGTACACATACCAAATAAAATGGAAAAAATATGAAATCACCTGACCTATAAATTAATAAGTATGAAAATAACAACTGACTTCCTCCCTATAGCAGATCAGGGAGATGAGAGGTTACAGGGAAAGATGATTGTGACACCCCTGCACTGGCCCAGTAATCAAGGAGTTTCAATCCTCACCACTAGCACCAGTGAGGGATGTGCACATTGGGAGGATGACAAGTACACACACAGTAAAGTACAATTTCCCTTAAGAGCACACAGATCACAAACAAGAAAAAGAAAAACGATCTGGTTCCACACAGCAGTGAAAATCAATATGTCGTTTATTGTAGTAAGTAAAGGACATATTGATTTTCACTGCTGTGTGGAACCAGATCATTTTTTTCTTTTTCTTGTATTCTCTGGTTTTTGCATCTGATTCCTTATTTGGTTCAATGACTGTTTTCATTTAGAGATCACAGACAGTCTGGGGCTGTTTTTTCTCTCTCTCTCTTGATCTCCAATAAGACTCCCCAATGGCACAGCTATAGGGTTATGATCTCAGCCGAGTTGCCAAGCTAAGAGCTCTAGCACCCTCTCTGTCCAGCCAGTGCATCATGTTCCTGCCTAAGTAGCTGACACACACACACACACACACACACACACACACACACACACACACACACACACACACACACACACACACACACACAAACTCACACACTTTGAGGTTTGATTGATATACACACACACACACCTAGAAAAGGCTAGCACAGGTTTACTAGCTATGCCCCCTTCTGCCCAGACTATAAGGTAGTAACAGAGGCCATCAGCCATCTTTACTTATCAGCTACTATTAAGGCCCTTACCAAAGGGTACCCAATCTTACTGTGTAATGTTACTGTTTTCCAAATGGTAAGTGTGAGCAATACTTTCAAGGCTATTTAGAAGTGGTCTGTACAGTGCCACCAAATACATATGCAAGTACTGTAAGAGCTTAAATATCTCTAAACAAACCAGCCACAAATAAAAGGTTTAAATATATTTAATAATAAATAATAAAAGAACAAGCCAATATTTAATAACTCAGCACAGTGACTACAGAGTTCAGAATTGCAGTAAATATTTTTAAACAACATTGCAGGACAGTCTGAAATAAATACAGAAAACATCGAATCTAATCTAATATTTTCTATATTCCTATCTGTATCTAAGAGAGATTACTGTACCCTGCTTTCTTACTATTAGCAAGGCAAGTGCTGATAACAGGATGCTTACAGGTCCAAAGACAAATATAAAATGCACAGACTCAATCTCTGAGATAGTTATTAAATTAATAATATACATTACTGCTGGGTTAGCCAGGATGACATCACTCTTTGTCACCTGCCTTCAGTTCCCAGGCTAACAGCAACTGACATATTTTTAACACCTCTATGGGAGAAGCACATATCTCTCAGATGTTTGCCTAGAACTGCAAGTCATAAACAATTAACACTTTTACATTTGAAACCTAGTAATTATTTCTGTTTAAGACAATAGAAAGAAACTTTTAGCTGTAGACATCCTGTTTGCTTGCTGCACTGAAACACAAGCGTAACAAACTTTACTTTTCAACTTATTTTCTTGAGGGTTTTCAAGTTAACTCTGTATGTTCCAGCTTCTACCATGAAAACTCACATTTGCACAGGCACATAATCCATATACATTTCTGTTCTTTTCCAGTAGGGTACACTGTGGTCACATTCTTGAAGCTCAGTAGATAACATATAGTTCAATACACACTTTTGCACCAGTAGTTTAATATACATATAACATATAGATCTCTTACGTTTGTAAAACAAGCCTATGGATCATATTAATAATCACAAATGACATATGATTATTTATAAAATTCCAGATAGCTGGGCTAGCAGTTTCACATTTTTATATAAATCATATTAATAGTTTTAAGTGACATATAATTATTTACAAAATTCCAGATAGCTGGGCTGGCAACATATTGGTTTGTCACAATGATAATAGGGATAGTCTGTCTGGCTGACTTAAAAAGAAAGAATCTAAGCAGCTCTTTAACCTTTCTCATTCATACTAACTCAATAACAGATTTTTTTAATATTATACATATTAAAAATATGAGGCACATTAACATGAAACAGAAGTATGAGCTAGGCGCTGATAATGTAATCTGGAGGTTGAGAAGTAGTTTGTTTTTCAACAAACAAGGAATATGTTATTCCATGGTAGAATGTTTTAGGGTTATATTATTAGTTCATTTTTATTTGTTTCAAAAGTTGTTTCCTTAGCTGAAGATTTCATATTGTTATTTATAAATTATATAATACGTTCTGTACATAAATATAATTTTATAATATCTGTTTTTTTTCTTGTATATCTGTCTGATTTTAAATGTATATCTGTTAACATTACGGGATTAAATAATCCAAGAAAGAGGAGGAGTCTACTCAAATACTTGCGGTTACATAAAGCTCAAATCGCATTTCTACAGGAAATGCATTTACTTAATAAGGATGTAGCAGTACCAAACTATAGCTGTGTATTTCTCTTGTATTAGACTGTATTATACAGTTTCTTCCCTGTAGGATCAAGTAGTTATTGCAATAGTGTCAGCAAATCTTTGCCTCACCTTACACCTATCCTCCACAGTTCTCTGCCTGCTGTCAGAATTTGGTCAATACATCATTCCTGCCTTCGGTAATTCAGCCCACCTTTCAGACATGAAAACCCAATCTTCCTGTGTCACTTGTTGCCAGCTTCATTGCTCTTGTTATTCTCAAACAGTGGAGGAGTTGCCTAATGCTCACTGGAACCCAATTAAGTGTAGAACAACATTTCACATTTTGTAAGGGAGTAATTGTCTATCGAAGACCACACATTTGTGTACAAAGAGAGTCAGTAAACAATGCATGAACTTACTTATACCTCTGCAAGATCAAATTAAACCAATAAATGCTGGGACTCCCCAAGCATCAATGAAATAGGACTAAAGAGGCCTGTCAATAATTTGATGAAGTATCTTCACCATACGTAACTCAGTAATGCAATAACATAGCTCTACCATATTTATATAACTCAGTATGACACCAGGCTGCCGACCTAAACCTTCCACTGCCACTAAATCTGCATGTCTAACTAGAAGCGTCCTACTAATGTTGGTTTTATACTCAGGCACACTGACTGTACATTTACTATGGTGGACAATATCAGGGTTACAGTTGGCTGCCTTACTAATAACACATTCCTTTGACATCATAAGGACCATACAGTCCTTCAAGCAAGACAAGTAAGTCTATGACCTTGTGGTTGGCCAGTGGCTTATGTAGATGTAAATGAACTGAGGTACTCAACCCAGAAGAGCATGCATAGAGAACGTTGAAACTTGTTATGCATGTGTCAAATACAGGTAAGACCCTGTCCCTGAGTGGAATTCTGTCCTCACCCAGAATAATGCCCAGATACAAGGAAAATATAATTTGCTTTCACAACTGTGTAAGTAGAAGGTGTCACTCTAGTGGATCCAATATGTGTTACCTGTGGATGAGATGAAGGACAGCATAACTTGCTTATCCAAAATTAGCCTGCACCTCAAATTCCATTGCAAAAGTTCTTTCTCCACCCAAGGTGTCTCTTTAGATAACGACCACCTTCTAGACATTGCAACACGACAAAAAGGTTTGCAGTAAAGTGTAATGCTAACACATCAAGTCTTTTCTCAGTGTTTGAAGTATAAGCAATAACTTAATGGATCTCATGACTCACATGCAACTTGACCAAATCTATATCAATGCTGTAACAGTGGCTTGGTTTCAGTTTGAAGACAACCATCCCTCTTAACTGGATTTTAGAACCTGCCCTGCTTTCAGACCTGATGAATGTTTTGAAGGAGTATCAATAATTCCCATAGAAGCAATTATTTCTTGACAGATTCCCTTTGACTATTTGATGAAAGGGCATTTGTCAAAAGTGTTTAATTTTGCAGTAATATGAATTTGTTACCATTTTCTTTGAGGTATCTGTGTGTGTTTTTACTGTAGCTATTGGTTTTTGCTAACTATAAGCAGGATTTTCAGATCTTATTGTGAATCAGAAAAACAACCTGCTGAACTTTAAATTACCCTAAACAATAGAAATTATCAATTTATATCCTATTGCTGAGTTAGCTACTATGTCAACTGGGGAACACAAAATAAACTATCTATAAATAAATAAAAATATATTTGATGGATGATTTCAACTATCCATTAATTAACTGAAGTAACTGAACCACAAATGTTGAGTATGTCCAAATATTCATAGACTCAGCAAATGTTAAGTGCCTCGCACAAATACTTAATCAGCCCACTAGAGGTCAAAGTCATCTTGGCCTTGCACACACGTTCATTGTACCTACTTGGACTACTCATGCAATATCCTCATCTCTAGTGAAATCTAATGACAAATCAGTATCTTATCCTTTTAGACATCTAAACCCATCAAAGTCGACACATCTGAATTTAATGACTTAAGACAAACTTTAAAACTATAGGATAAACTCTCAATGTTCATCTTTAAGATTTCTACCCCTCATGTTTCCTCAGCTATCACTTTTGCCAATAAATCCATCTAAACAAATAGCACACAGCAAGTGGTCCTCAGAACCAAATATACTGAGTAATATGAAAGTAAAGTACGTTGTTGGAATGTCAGTATTAGTATGCTCTGAAATAAAAGAAAACAACTACTTGATGCCTACAATAAATTAAAGTCTAACCACATTAAAGACTCTTACTAAAAATGTGAAAAATACTGAAAGAAAGATCAGAGTGAAAAAGCAAATTAAATTGGCATCTGAAACTTAGGATAATCATAAACCCTTTTTAAACTATGTCAGAATATTAAGAGAAAACACACAGTAATGCTCTGAATTAATTCATAATGGTGTTATCAACTTTCGACCTAAAGATATTTCTATGTACTTGAGATAGATTTAGTACCAGTATCACACCAGAACCATTTCCCTTACTACCTCATGATTATTGTGGACTATGTCCCAAATGCACTCCCTAAAGTTAAAAATATCATCTTTCTGAGTCCCTGCAATGTAACTAGTTGAGTAAGCATCATTGTCAAACATGCCTTTCTCAAACTTCTTCTAAAACTATTCAACAGAAACATAACCACAGGTCATGTTCTTGAGGTAAGGAAAACAACTATTGTTTTGCCACTCCATAAAGGAAGCCATTGTCAGCTCCTGGGAGCTATAGACTCCTCGGTCTAAAATGCCAAATTTTCAGTACCATGGAATGTATTATATCTGATTTCATTATCTCTGGATTAAAAAAAAACTTATTGCTAAAGACCCAAAAACAAAAGACAAAAAAAGGTAGTATTCCTCTGGACTCCACACAGATCAGACCAATTATAGAATTCAATGCATCTTTTAGTATGTATCTATTCAAACACATTTTGCAGCAAGAAAGACCTTAGAGCTTCATAACTTAAATGATCACTGGGCGAAGGACCCTCAGTTATAAATACAGGGTTGAATCTATGTCTTCTGTATCCTGCTTTTACAGAAACCTGTGCAGTGATTAAAGTCTATCATCTCATGCTGTTAAGCAGTCATCTGTCCTTGATCTCCCTACACCTCCACAAAGCAAATGTTTCCACAAACTCTTGAACTAAAGCCTGGAGTCTCAATCTACAAATAAAGTAGACACACTGAAGAGAAAAAAATTGCTGCTCAGTGTTTTAATCTCTGGAATAATCTTTGGTTCTGAAAAATATTTGCATTCTCTCTTTCTTTAGGGCAAACTTTGTTGATGGGATGTGTTCCCATGAATTTATCCTAGACGTTACTTATTCTGCTCTTTTGATAGTAGAATGTGCCCTGTGAGGATGGCTATTGATAAGGTGTTTTTGGTCCATGGTCTGACTCTGCCTTGCAAACTCTATGAGTGTAAATTAATTAATTAAAATGGATACATTTATATTTTTCTTACTTATCTTTGTGTAATTAAGACATTCTTTTTGTCATTATGCTTGGTTCAGGACCAATAAGGTCGAACACTGGTTATGTACCTGATTAGCAAATAAACTGAAATAAAAACAAAATTAATAAAATCAATTGAAAAAGGAAGTCTGTGGCAAATAAAATAAGAAACGGTATAACTGTATGCTAAAAGGAAGTATGCACAGGTACGCTGACAAAGGTGTTGACATTGTGTCCGAGCTGTCACATGGTTTTCCTAAAATCTGTCACACGGTACTCCTAAAGCCTTGTGAAGGTCAAGAGAGGCTGTCTGGTTGCAGTGGATGAAAGTGCAGTTGCGTAAGTTGCACTTCCAATAACAGTAGATGTTCAAATTACTCACTGCTACAGTAGCCTACAACTATTTGTGTCATATCCTGCCCAGGATATAACATTCAGACAGTGTTTGAAAGTTACAAGTGTACTATAGTCATCATTCTCAGTGCTACAGCAGCCTATAGCTATTTGGGTAGATTACTACAGGTTTTCCATTCTGCTGCATTAGCCTATAACTAATTGGGTAGCTCAACACAGGTTATCCATATCGCTGCAGAAGCCTATAACTATTTGGGTAGATTACCACAGTTTATCTATTCTGCTGCAGTAGCCTATAACTATTTGGGTAGGTTACCACAGGTTATTAATTCTGCTGCAGTGGCCTATAGCTATTTGGGTAGATTACCACAGGTTATCCTTTCTGCTGCAGTAGCCTATAGCTATTTGGGTAGATTACCATAAGTTATCCATTCTGCTGCAGTAGCCTATAACTATTTGGGTAGGTTACCACAGGTTACTTATTCTACTGCAGTAGCCTATAGACATTTATGTAGAGTACTACCAGTGTTGTGCTAGTTACTTATAAAAGTCCAAATACAAAATACACCTCACAGCCAAGGTCCTCCAAACGCAAAACACAGTTTATTCACAGATAAAAATGGTTAAGCGCTTTCATCAATAGTCTTCATCAGAACCATACTTGCATGCAAAACACTCACTTAAATATAAAAACCTTAATCATAATTAAATGAACAGGTGACCAATAATTGAAATAATCTGTCCTTAAAGTGGAAAATCCAAATGAAGAAAGTGATGAAATGAATGATAAAAATGACAATAACATACTATATACATTACTTTAAAAATACTGCCACATTAATGCAATAGAAAAATTATTGCCCTATGATATACTGAAGAATTTTTGTTATATCATTGAAGCACTAAAACATGAAACATAAAAACATGTACTGTGAACATGAATAGGCTGAAATAAAACAAATATAGATGGTACAACTGCTATCCCACAATTCAAATGTTACTAATTGTAAGGATGTTAGTGTATAAACATATGAATACAATAATATTATAAAAGTAATAAGTTACTATTACTAGTTACTATTACTTATTACTTTTCTAAAAAAGTAATATATTACCATTACTAGTTGCACTGGCGGTGCTGCAGTAGCGTTGTCAGCTCACAATTAAACGCTGCCCATTCGATTCTCAGTTAGAGCATCTTCTGTGTAGCGACATGCGTGAACTGGCATTCCTTCGTTGAAGGTTGTGCGTTAGGCCCGGCAAGCCAGTACGTAAAAATCTACTGCCAATCATTAGCGGACCGGAGTTCCACTGTGGCGACCCCTAACTGGGAAAAGCAGAAAGACACAAACAAACAAACTAGTTGCAAACTAAAGTAACTAGTTACTGTTGAGTTACTTTTACTTAAGTATAGTTTATCAATTCTCATATTCAGATATACTCACATAGTACTTGTGTGTGAGGAATACATGCTTACTGGACATGAATATGAGTTTATTAAAGTTGTATACACAGTGTTACAATAATGATGAATAGCATTTTACAGTTTACAAAGTGCCACAGGCTAGTCTTTATAGTCAGAGAGTCACAATGTAATACTTAAACCAAAGTACGCACAGCCAGCAACACAAGACCGATAACAAGTTACAACCCATCAAATTTTCAACAATGTACATTAGGCTAATCTGCTAAAACAATTGCTCAGGATGCAAAAATGCTTACAGAAAATGTTGTTATAAGTCTAACAAGACTGTTAACTCAACAATGTCAACCAAAATATCACTTTATATAACTATTCATAATGACTACACATTTCTGTTGACTCGAAGAAGGAGCAACTTTTCAAAGTATTCATCAGTGAGTCTATTTATTCTTGCAGTCAGCACTTGTCCACCAAGACTGAATAGGCATTCAATAGATGCACTAGATGGCAGAGCTGTATTAGTGTTCAGAAATATCTTCTTGACTACAGGGTAATTGTGGAGAGAAGATATTTCTCTGGAAGGGTCAGCCAGATACACGTCCATCTGAGAAGATATGCTGACATTGACTGGCTTAGACTCTTTGAAGCTGAAGAAGCTGTCTTCAGCAGTTAATGCAGATGCTTCAGATGACCTATGTGCAGGTTCATCCAGTTTCTGTATGGCATCAAGGAGCAGAGCCTTGCATCTGAGTTTCTAGTCTTTAGTGCCCATCCATCGCAAACGGAACTGTGGATGCACTATGCTAGCCAGAATGAGCTCTTCACGCTCCAGAAGGTGATTAACCAAGCCTCAGTGCCTTTAAGAAGAGCATCAACTTGTGGCACAACAAGCTTGACAGACTGCCTGACTTTGGCCAGTTTGTTTTTCAGGCACATAATGGTGGGGATCAGGATTCCCATTAAGCTTTTCAGCTCTGACTGCAGGATGTCAAAGCCATTGCCAATGGCTGCATTGCTTACACAAACTCAGTGACAAAGGTAATTTCTGCAGGCCTGAAGATGATAATTCCAATCTGTTCACATATGTCATTCAGCAAGCCTTCACCCTGAGTTGCAATGAGCTGAATTCTCTCCATCGTGTAGAAAGTGGGATTCCATTGTGTTGCATTGGGAGTAATCAATGCCAGATCTCACTTATTTCGGGCCACCTAAGCAGCTTGGGTACTGTGACTAGCCTTGTTCCAAGCAGCATAGCATTTGGCCATGGTGCTTCGCATGATCTTTTTATACTGTGCATCATTACAAGCAGATTCAGCATCTTGCATGGCAACTAGATTCAATGTGTATGCTGCACATCTCAGATGGGGAGGCAATGAATAGGTGTTCTTGCTTTGCCCTGACTGACTCAGCACCGATGTCATGCTGTTGTAAGTCACTCCACCATCATCATCCTCATCTTAGGACAGAATGCTTATAGTCTCAAATCTCTCACATTCTGAGAAGACGGAGAAAGCCTTTTCAAAATTGCTGCCATTGTCAGTAATTGTTGCACACACCTTTTTATCTATCTTGTACTTGATGGAAATGCTCTCAAGAGTTGATGCTATGAGATCATATGTATGCCTGCCCTGTAATCTGCAGCATGACAAAGCAGTTGACTTTCTTTGAAGTGTCACAGTCAATACAGTGAGTGGTGACACCAAAGAAACTACAATTCTGATGGGTCCAAATGTCAACCGTAGTGTGCTGCATACTATCAAAATTCATGCTGGAAGAAGCTGCAAGCATGTTCTTATCATTCATAAGAATATTTATGTACTTTTCTGTAAGATCATATATCTGCCAAATCTCTGTGTTTTTGCTTAAAGTTAAATTACTGTCTCAAAGCAAAATCTTTCTCACTGCATCATTATTAGCACCACGCACAAGCTTGTCTTTTATCAATTCATCTCTCAGATCACCAAATCTGCACATTTTTTACTTGTTCCTCAAGCCAGTTATATATGCTGCAAAAGTTTCACCAGGCTTTTGATCTCTTGTGTGAAATAGTGCCTGTCCACTATAATATTGTTTCAGGGGTGTGGTTACATGAAACAAGGATAAAATTTATTCTTAAGCGCTTTCGTCACAGATTACAGTTGACTTCTTCAGAAAAAACAGAGTGCCTTCACCCCACTCCTTAAATACTCATTACAAACACATTCCAAACCAATTTGTAAAAAACACCATAGGCATTTAAAGGTACAGACTCCCTATTTGCTCCACAATTATACATGCAAGAGAAAAACAAACTAACTATAAAACATGATTCAACATGCACTTTAAACTTAGTATTTTGACAAAAATCATAAAGTGAACAATTGAATAAAAAAATCAACAAGTAGAGGAAAAAAATCAACAATTAGATAAAAAAATTAGATAAAAAAAATCAGCTTTTAACCTCAAAAAGCTGGTTATTGAAACCATTTCATTCAACCCTGGAAAAATATTGGCGTTGACCCTAATTGCCATAACAGTTCTTTGTAGTCAAGCCAGTAATCCATAGGACCTCCTCTCTCATCCATAGTCAGTTGTTCAAGAACTGTGAATTTAAAATTGTGACCTGGGTAGGTATTGACGTGCTTGGCCAGTGAATTTTTTAGGTTCATTTTCCTAATGTCATATAAATGCTGGCAAATACTTGTACGAAAGGCATTTTTGGTCTTGCCTATATAAAAACAGGCACACTTCTGACAAATACCAGCATATATGACATTCTTACTGCTACAGCTGTACCTATACTGAAATTTCACCCATCCATATCCGTTAAGAAAAACACTGTCACCTTCCAAAATATACTTGCAGTGAGTACACTGCTTGCATTTGGACATTCTCCCTAATGCTTCAGCCGTATTGACACCTTTCCTCCTCTCTAAGATATTTTTAACACTGGTGTCCTTTCTGTACACTACCACAGGGGCTTCCCCTACTCTTTCTCTTATGGCATTGTCTCCTGCCAAAATATCTGCTTTTTCTGAAGAAGTCAACTGTAATCTGTGACGAAAGTACTTAAGAATAAATTTTATCCTTGTTTCTTGTAACACCAGCCTGCTTTGTGATTTCTCAGTTTGTGTTACTTGGTTGGGGTATTTAGTATTGTTTCAGGGTTGCACATTTCTCTAAAATTACATTTTAAGCACTCAGAGTCTTTCCGCATTTCAGCCTGTATCACAATATGGCAGTCTTCCCCCTTCTCTGCATAAACAGCAGGTGCATACACAAATGAATGTTCTCTCTCAGTGGCTTCTGAACCAGCTAAAGTGAGCAGAATAAATGCCTTTGTATGTGCATCTTTATCAGAAAAAGCAACCTGTATGAAAATATCATATTCTTGCTCAAACACTCTCCCATTTTCAGCAATATTATTATCGATCTCAAGCATATCAGGTCTGTGAAATCCCTCTGCCATGCCAAATAAGTGTCAAACATACACCAAGTACTTGTAATTATATTCAGCTGTACAACAGACTCTTTGAAATAACTGGACTCTTTGAAAAGACTGTACTGTAATACTGCACACACTGCCAACACTTTGCACACTTTAGATACCTTGAATAGCTTTATATAATGGGAAAAAAGTAGTACATTGTGAAAAAATACATCTGTTTTCTCTTTTTTAATATTTTATATGATTCTGATATTGTTTCTAATGTTTTCGTAATTATTTCAAGTAAATTTTTCCGTATGTCGCAATTTTGAACATTTTGTTTATTCAGTAATTTGTTTGTAAAGCTTTCCTTTATATTCAATGAGGAAAAAATAATTTAAATGAGTTTAAGAACCTGGAAATAGTTTCTGACCTGTTTAAAAGTCGTTTGCAGTCATTTGAGCTACTCTTGCATATTCTTCCATTTCTGACTATGCGCCTCATCGTTTTAAGAAGTTTTGACTTTGGATCCCATTCTGAGAACATGTCACTCTTCTTGTATATTCAAATTAGATGAAGAGGCTTGTGTGTTCATTTAAGATATTTATTACACACAAACACATCAGGATAGATGACTGGAACATAAAACGTAAGTGAACTAGCTAACTGACTGACTGCTATACACATACATGCTTTCACTCCAGCTGCTTACACAAAATGGCACTCTGCTTGCACGTGCTCAGTACTTTCTGTGGACGTGCCCATGAACTACAGTGGCTTTAAAAGTACAACACACAAACTATGATCTACATTCCCTGTGTTCGAGTGGGTTTCCTCATGGTGTTCCAGTTTCCTCCCACATTCCCAAGACATGCTGCAGTTGGATTAGACATTCTAAATTGGGCTTTAGGTGTAAGTGTGTGCATGCATGTGCCTTCTGAAGAAGGTTGAATGCTGGGCTGGCAACTCAATGTAAAACTCCACTGCCACGAGTTCTGCAGACTGATGATCCACCATGGTGATCCCTAATGGGCACAGCTGAAAGGAGTAGAAGAAGTCTAGTCTTTATAGCTAGAGAGTCACAGATAATAATTAATCCAAACCAGCCAACAGCACAAGACCTATAAAAACCTATGACATTTTGTCTATTTTCAACAACTAAAAATAGGAATCTGAAAAGAATTTTAAATAGAACACAGATAAATATTGTCAGGACAAAAGTTGGTTGATCATAGATCCACTTGAAGCGTCCCGCTTGGTGCTGTGGATTGGGGCATCGGGTGCTCAACTGATGAGTGATGAGTTTGATTCCGACTGATGGTGGTATGACGAACCAATGCCATTTATTATACTGCTAGTTAAGGATATTATCTCTACCAGGCTGGAATTGTACAGTGTTAGGGAATATTTTAGTGGGTGAGAGTCCCACAGTACCAAAGCAGGGCTGGAGTCTGGACATCATTAGCTTTTACCTCCTTGCAGTGCAAAAAAAAAAAAATTAAGTAAATTTTGCTCCAGACTAATTCTAATGATCTATTATGAATGCTATGTGCTATGAGCTGTGCCAACATTATTTTGTAACTTTTTTATACAAATTGCCACTTCAAAGTGTCTATTACCTCCTAACATCTGACTATGTAGGTTCCCCGGAAGTTTTACATCCCTCTTTAGGAGGCTATATCACCCACATTGAGAACCACTGGTTTAAGCAAAAGTAACTCAAAAGTAACTCACATTTAAGTTACTAGTTACTAAAAATGTAATATAATACCATTACTAGTTACTGTTTTGAAAAAGTAACTAGTTATATTACTAGTTACTAGAAATTGTAATATATTACAGTAATATATTACTTATTGTAATAGATTACTCCCATCACTGAGTACTACAGGTTATCCATTCTGCTGCAGTAGCCTATTGCTGTTTGGATAGATTATTATAGTAATAACCCATGTCTGGGTGTGGGTAATGCTGGATTTACCCACGGTTGGTGTGGTTTGGTCATGAGGGTGAAGCCTGAGTGGCCAAACAAAGACAACAGTGGGTAAATCCAACGTTACCCACACGCAGAAGTGGGTTATTGCTATTATACAATGGCATTATTTAAGAACAGAAATACTTACTTTTCTTAAATAATGGCATTGTATAATGCCTCCTTGCTGCCCTTCTGCAGCTGTCTGGTATTCTGCGGCAGTTCTGATGTACTGCACATGCGTATGCTTACGCAGTACATCAGAGATGTGGGTGGAAGCAACGGAAAAAGCAAGATCTCCATTGCTTTTTACAAAGTATCTCGCTATGTTAAAGGAGTTTAATATAGTGAGACAGCTTTAAAAAAAGCAACGGAGAATCTACGTTGCTTTTTTTAAAGCTGTCTCGCTATGTTAAACCCATTTAACATAGCGAGACAGCTTTCTAAAAGCAACGGAGAATGGAATATTTCAGTTACTTTTTTTAAAGCTGTCTCGCAATGTTAAACTCCTTTAACATAGCGAGACAGTGTCTAAACAGCAACGGAGATCTTGCGTTCTCCGTTGCTATAAAAAAAGACTTATACTAATGAAAAAAGTCCGGGCGACGGGACCTTTTTCCATTAGTATAAGTCTGATTTACAATGTGCACGCTGACCAATCAGCATGCACGTTTTGGAATATTAATGGGGGGGGTTGTTGTATAATATAGGTTATCCATCCCTTGTATAGGCTATAGCTGTTTGTGTAGATTACTGCAGGTTTGCCCTCCTGTGAGAAGGAAGTATTAGGTTCAAGAGTATGTTTCTAGTAAAACCTGTCCTTGACCCGGAGAAGGAACAAAGTTTTTTAATGCTTTAGAAAAGTTTATGCAGAGAACCAAGCAGCTAATTCTAGAATAGTTCTAGAGTACCCTCAAAAAATGTAAAGCTCTAGTAGAATGTGCCTTGATTTTGTCTGGAAAAAATTTGTCATAGTGGGAATAACCAAAAGCAAAGGTCAACCATCTTGAAATAGTCTTTTTTGATACAAGTTGCCCTTTCATTGTCCAATCATAGGAGATATACCGTTGTTCAGCTTTCCTAAATTAATTTGTTCTCTAAAGGTAATACCCAAGTTACCTGTGGATGTCCAGAATAGGAAGAATCCTTTCTTTCTGATTTTTAGGATTTGTATGAAAAAAAAAAACAGGAGGACTGAGAGCTTGATTAAAAGTAAGCTCTGAAACAACTTTTGGAATAATGAGGGATTTGTTTGTAAAGTATCCCAGTCTCTATGGATTGTTCATAAGCAGTACATACACTTCCACTTCCACATGCAGTTCCCCAAAAATCAAAAATATAAGAGCATAAGCAATGCATTTTAGTCCCTGCAATTCAGGAGTCCATTTTCACTGAAAGTATCACTGAATTAATTAAAAAAAAGTTGTCATGGGGCTGTGGCCAAGATGTTAAGCAGTTGATAACACTGTTTTAGCTGTGATTCATTTTAACATTTCTGACAGGAATTTTACTGAAAAACACAAACAGAACATTTCAAACTTTGATAGATTTGTAGTTAAACAGCTGCCAAAAAATGTTCTACAAAAAAATTTTGAAACTTTTTTCATTGTTTTTTCCTGTCAAGAAAATTAGAAAGTACTGTCTCAGAATGAGCCACTCGAAGCCCAGTGTACAGGACTATACAATGAAAAGAGACATACAGTCTATACTCAGATCAGTTAGCTATCCATGAAGATAGATAAACTAGAAAGCAAATGAACAATATTAAAGAGGACTGTAAAAAATAGAAGTGCTGAGTGAAGCTCTTAAGCAACCATCATCACAAATTTCAAGTATAAAAGATACAGTGTCTGATTTTGATATAAAAATGCTTGAAAATACGAATAATACTGAATTTCTCCTGAAACAAAATAACTTATACCAGGAAAAAAATTAGAAGACTTAGAAAACAGTTCCAGAAGAAACAACACCAGGATTTGCAGAATTCCTGAAAAAGAAGAGGGTGACAGTATGGTTCAATTCCTTAGTACCTCTCTGCTTATGACTTTGAACCTGCTTGAAGATTTTTTCCTTTGTTACTGAAAGGGCACATAGATCACTTTCCAACATGTCTTTTTAAAAAAAAAACACTTTCACAAAGTTCAATGATCATAAGATATTTTTCAAATCAAAATAAGGACTTTAATTTAAAAGCAACATAGACTAATTAGCAAGTTAAAACGAAAAAAAAATGATAACATTTGACAATGATTATTCAACATTAGTTATGTCTAAAAGAAAAGCATGTGTGCCACTTGTTAAAAACTTAAAGAAAAACAGTATTAAAGCATAAAGCTTGTTTCCAGCAAAAATAAGGATTTACCTTACAGAAGGAGAAAAGATTTTTAACACATTGGAAGATGCAATGGATGTTCTACAGAAAAATAAAAGCCTAGAAAAACAGACAAAATGGATTGGAATCTATCATCATCTTTGAAGAAAAATGCAACAAGGACTGGATGGTTAGTAAAGGACAAAAAAGCAGTAAAAAGCTGAAGGTCAAATGAAAATTAATGTATTTCATTGTTGTGAATGTTTAGTAATTTAAAGAAGTATTTGAATAGTAAGGAGCATGTGCTAAATATTACTTTTTACAAGGTTAATTATTTTTTTTCTGTACTTCAAATGCTTACTACATCCCTATACATGAAATTAAAGCCATTTGTTTTCATTTAAAGTATAAGTGGTTAAACCATTTATATAATTAAAAGTTGCAAAGAAAACAAAATGAGATGGCTGACCAAAGGTCCACAAATTACATGAAAATCCTTTTAGTGAAAAAAAACAATGTAGACCACCACTGTTTCAACGATAAAACACTAGTTTAATATAACACATATACAAACAGGCAAGATAAAACTGATAAGCGCTTTCGGGCTCTGCCCTTCTTCAGATAAAGGAAAAACAGTTTGAACCATATTTAAATATCTAATTAAAACACTGCACCAATTAGCATTTGTATTGCACCATCCTATCTTTGAGGGCAGGTTTCATGGGAACAAAATCATTCAATCCAGGTGTCCTATGGGCTAATAGTTCTATTGCCCATCTTGCTTCTTCTCTCTCTGTGGCATCTACTAAACTACCCCTTCTCATATTAGGAAAAACATTAATAATTGCCCTAAACTTGAACTGATGGCCATTGTTAACTTCAGTATGTTTGTAAAGTGCATTATGTATATTTTTAGTTTTTATACATGAGAGATGTTGCAAAATTCAAACTTTGAACATATTATTGTTTTTTCCCACATAAAACGCCATACATTGCTGACACTCAGCCAAATATACTATGTTCTTAGTTCTACAATTGGCTTTAGCTTTAAAATAAAACTATTTTCCTGTTACTGGGTGTTTAAAAACAATCTCTTTATTAATGTGGTGACATGCTTTACATGATCCACATGGCTTCGTACCTACTTGACAAATACCCCTTTTCTTTTGACTATTTTTCTCTTGTGTCAGTATGTCTTTTAAATTTTTGTAATGAAACCAGATTTTTCTTGTTTGATTCTCACATCCAAAAAATCTATAACATCATCTGAGCATGTAGGGGAAAATTTAAAGAAAACAGTGGTTTGTCCCAAATACTCTATAAAGAGCAAAAGTTCACTTTTTTCCCCTTCCCATAAATTAGATTTTTTTGGATGTGAGAATCAAACAAGAAACATCTGGTTTCATCACTTCATTATTTCGGAAAGATTGTTGGAAGAATAATTTACTTACTTATGATAGTATGCATCCTAGACACACGTACAAGAACATAGTAAGAGGTCAGATAAGTAGAGCCTCGAGGCTATGTACTAAAGATGGTGATTTTGAAGAAGAGATGTTGAATATGGAACAAAATTTCAGAAAAAGAGGATACAATGAGAAGCTATTAACTAATGAATTATGTCAGGGGAATGCCCATAGAAAATCAACATCCACATTCAAATCTAATCCATCTGAGGAGAAACAATGTCAAAAAACAGCACCCATTAGAATGACATTTACTTACAGTAATAATATACATGGAGTTTGTGATATAATAAAGAAAAACTGGTTTATACTTTCATCTGATGACAGTATGAAAGAAATTGTGGGGGTAGAACCTAGTTTTGGGTTTAGAAGAAACAGAAATTTAAAAGACATATCGACACAAGAGAAAAATAGTCAAAAGAAAAGGGGTATTTGTCAAGTAGGTACGAAGCCATGTGGATCATGTAAAGCATGTCACCACATTAATAAAGAGATTGTTTTTAAACACCCAGTAACAGGAAAATTGTTTTATTTTAAAGCTAAAGCCAATTGTAGAACTAAGAACATAGTATATTTGGCTGAGTGTCAGCAATGTATGGCGTTTTATGTGGGAAAAAACAATAATATGTTCAAAGTTAGAATTTTGCAACATCTTTCATGTATAAGAACTAAAAATATACATAATACACTTTACAAACATACTGAAGTTAGCAATGGCCATCAGTTCAAATTTATGGCAATTATTAATGTTTTTCCCAATATGAGAAGGGGTAGTTTAGTAGATGCCACAGAGAGAGAAGAAGCAAGTTGGATAATAGAACTATTAGCCCATAGGACACCTGGATTGAATGATTTTGTTCCCATGAAACCTGCCCTCAAAGATAGGAGGGTGCAATACAAATGCTGATTGGTACAGTGTTTTAATTAGATATTTAAATATGGTTCAAACTGTTTTTCCTTTATCTGAAGAAGGGCAGAGCCCGAAAGCGCTTATCAGTTTTATCTTGCCTGTTTGTATATGTATTATATTAAACTAGTGTTTTATCGTTGAAACAGTGGTGGTCTACATTGGTTTTTTCGCTAAAAAAATATAATTAAAAGTTAATTAATATGATGAAGCTTCTGTTAAGTGGCACACCTTTTGATATTTTAACATGGTTTGGCAATGTACTATTAAATATAATACTAGAAACCCAAAATGACACTTTAGGGGCATGTTAAGTTACATACTCATTTACAAAACATGTTCATAGGTTCATAGGTTCATAGCTAGGTACTAGGCTATTGGACCTAGGGCCTATATAAGCCTAGCCAAAAAGGTACCCTGGCTTTTGCCACCCAAGAAAATAATTTTCCTGTGCCCCTGTCAAACAGAGCCATAGAAGTGATCCCCAGCGTGAATTTCCTATTTCAGATCCAATCATGAAGATTTTTCTTGAAGAGTGCTAATGAGGAGCTCTATTTGACATAGATAGGTAGTATGTTCCAGAGTATGGGAAGTCTCTGGACAGGAATCTATCCCTCCAGCATGTTCTGTTTATTGTGGTGACAAAGTTTAGGTCCCTAGAGCGTGTAGCTTGGAGGGATTGGGATTTCTTTAAGTGGAGCATGTCCAACAGCTCTGGGTTTGACATAGCTTTGTATGTTAGGCAGAGATTGCCTCTGAGTAGGCGATATGCGATGGAGTAAAGCTGCAGCTTTTTGAGACGGTCTGTGTAAGGCATCTGTTTAAGGCCAGTAATCCTCTTTGTGAGGTATTTCTGTGGCCTTTCCAGTTGTTGTAGATGTCTTTTGTGGTACATACCAAAAGGGGTGTTGCACTCTATAATGGGTCTAATGAGTGATGAGTAGAGGGGAACAATTTCCTTTTGTAGGATGTCCACATCGTTAGGTGTTTCAATTATGGCCCCTAGTTTGCAGTCATCTCTGAACTTAGTTAGCCAAAGACCTTCTGTGTTAGCCTGTACTTCAGAAAAGTAGGTACCAAACAGGAGAGGACCCAGGACTGAACCCTGTGGTACTCCACTTGTCATTGGTCTGAAGTCGGATTTGGAGTCTGCTACTTTCATAGTGTGGATTCTGTCAGTAAGCCAACTGCCAACCCATCTTGTGACACAGAAATGTATACCTAGTTTAGTGAGTTTATCTATAATTGTTGCTGATTACATATACAAAAGAGAATATGGGAATGATATCAAATATTCAGCACTTCTTAAACATTCTCACAAGTTAAAGTCTGTTCTCAAATAACTTGCACTTTTTTAATGAAAGTTTAAATGTTATGTCTTCTAAAGAATGACAGTATGCTTCATCTAAAACAATTCATATTAAAACTTGAGAATATAAAAACATATGTGATTTTAATAATTAATGTTATATAAAGTTTTAGGAGTCATCCCATTTATACCACTAAAAGTAAATAATTAATGAGATAAAGCTTGTGTAGTTTACTATGCTTTTTGGTATCTTAAAATGGCTCAGTAGTGTGCTACTGATATAATACTTGACATGCAAAAAAACCTAGGAAAGACATGCTATGTTATATACTAAAGTACAAAAAAATAAGGCAGTATATATATATATATATATATATATATATATATATATATATATATAAGCTATTACTGGAATGACATCAAATAATTAGAGTTAACACTGACACTCTGACAAGTTAAACTTGGATCACAAATAACCATCATTCTTTTAATACAAGCTTAAATGTTATGTCTTCTTTAAAGATTGACAGTATGCTTTATATGAAACAACACGTGAAAATCTTGAAAATATAACTGCATATCTGATATTAAAGGCACTGTTGTATCTTTGATTGAGGTTTACTATAGTGTGGATATAATAGTTAGTGGTTATTTATGTTTAAATTAGCTTAGTATGCCTTCTGTAGTGAAGCAAAGGTAAAAAATGGATAGTGCAGTGGTGCAGCTGTAGCATTGTTGCCTCACAGCAAGAGGTTCTCCAGTTCAGTTCTTGGCTGGAGTGCCTTCTGTGTGGAGTCTGCATGTCCTCCCAGCATTCATGTGGGCTTTCTCTGGGTACTCCGGTTTCCTCACACTTTACAAAGACATGCATCTGGAGCATTTCTCTCTGGGCCTCTGCTGAAAATTGACTTTGTTTCAAGTCGTTCTTTCCCAGTAAACAAATGTTAAATAAAAACAAACACTTGTGAATGCTGCAAGTATATTAGTGCTTATAGAATCATATAAATGTTATTCCTTTACATATAGCAGCTTTTTAAGGGTTAAAATGCATTGGAATGATTTTTATTGTTTTTTAATGGTTTGGAAAGATTTGACGAATTAACGAATACTGTAGAAGTGGCTTAAATTCACTCATGAATGTCACAAGTGTTTTTATGTGAGTTATAACAGATAAATCATTTTCGTGCTCTTAACATGAATACTAGCTTAAAACAAGCTAATTACTGAGTCCTGGGTATTTTTGAAAGGCTTTGAGAGCTTTGAAAATTCTATAAAATAGCCAGATTATTTCTTCCTGTCTAAAAATGAAAGCTGACATTTCAAGTCACCCTCTGAACTGGAAGTGACACATTAGAATGTTAAAACATGAATTACAAGGTATTTTGACTGTGAAAGCTAGTAATACAGCTTAAACAGTACATATTAGATGAATAAACATACTGTCTTGAATAATATGCTAAGAGATTAATAAATGCTTGTTAGATAATAAGTAAAAGGCAGCAGATTGCATTTTAAAACCACTAATAACTATCCAATAGTTTTGAATGCTTGCAATATAGCAAGAAGATATATATTAGCTTACAGAAAGACACTTCTGATAAAGCATTAGGATTGTATTTCTTTGTTATTGTTTCTTTTTAATGATAACTAATTTTAAAATCTCAAGACAATCTATTTTGGAAAGTTTGAATCTTAAAGGGAAGATCTGTCAGATGTTTGTTCAAACACTCTTAGATGTAACATATAAAGAAGAAATAGGACTGATTCTAACAGCAGAGCTAGATTAACGATTATCAGATAAATAAGGGAAAACATAATTGTTCTATTAAATAGCACTCTATACTAGGATTATAACTAAACTACAGAAGTTATGAATATAGCAATAGTGTAAGATATAATATACAAACAGAAATAGAAAGATATCAGGATAAGTATATATGTATATAGTTAGAATATTTTTATGTCAACAACTGTACACATACCAAATAAAATAGAAAAAATATGAAATCACCTGACCTATAAATTAATAAGTATGAAAATAACAACTGACTTCCTCCCTATAGTAGATCAGGGAGATGAGAGGTTACAGGGAAAGATGATTGCGACACCCCTGCATTTGCCCAGTAATCAAGGAGTCTCTATCCTCACCACTAGCACTATTGAGGGATGTGCACATTGGGAGGATGACAAGTACACACACAATAAAGTACAATGTCCCATAATAACACACAGAGATCACAGACAGTCTTGGGCTGTTTTTTCTCTCTCTCTCTCTCTCCAGATCTCCAATAAGACTCCCCACTGGCACAGCTATAAGGTTAAGATCTCAGCCGCGTGGCCAAGCTAAGACCTCTAGAACTCTATCTGTCCAATCAGTGCTTTGTGTCCCTGCCCAAGTTGCTGACACATACACACACACACACACACACACACACACACACACACACACACACACACACACACACACACACACACACACTTTGAGATTTGATTGATATACAAACACACACACACCTGGGAAAGGCTGGCACAGGTTTACTAGCTATGCCCCCTTCTTTCTAGACTATAAGGTAGAACCAGCTGCCATCAGCCACCTTTACTTATCAGCTACTATTAAGGCCCTTACCAAAGGGTACCCAATCTTACTGTGCAATGTTACTATTTTCCAAATGGTAAGTGTGACCAATACTTTCAAGGCTATTTAGAAGTGGCCTGTACAGTGTCACCAAATACATATGCAAGTACTCTAAGAGCTTAAATATCTCTAAACAAACCAGCCACAAATAAAAGGTTTAAATATATTTAATAATAAATAATAAAAGAACAAGACAATGTTCAATAACTCAGCACAGTGACTACAGAGTTTAGAATCACAGTAAATATTTTAAAACAACATTGCAGGACAGTTTGACATAAATACAGAAAACATCTAATCTAATATTTTCTATATTCCTATCTATATCTAAGAGAGATTACTGTTCTTTGGTTACTTACTATTAGCAAGGCAAGTGCTGATGAGAGGTTGTTTCCAGGTCCAAAGACAAATACAAAATGCACAGACTCAATCTCTGAGATAATTATTAAATTAATAATACACATTACTGCTGGGTTAGCTAGGATGACATCACTCTTTGCACCTGCCTTCAGTTCCCAGGCTAACAGAAACTAACATACTTTTTGACATCTCTATGGAAAAAGCATATATCTCTCAGAAGTTTGCCTAGAATTGGAAGTCGTAAAACAATTAACACTTTTACATTTGAAACCTAGTTCTCTTACATTTGTAAGACAAGCCTATGGATCATATTAATATTCACAAATGACATACAATTATTTACAAAATTCCAAATAGCTGGGCTAGCAGTGTCACATGTTTATATAAATCATATTATTATTTTTAAGTGACATAATTATTTAGAAAATTCCAGCTAGCTGGGCTGGCAACATTTCGGTTTGTCACAGTGAAAATAGTGATAATCTGTCTGGCTGACTATTTATAAAGAAAGAATCTAAGTAGCTTTTTAACCTTTCTCATTCATAATAACTCAATGACAGACTTTTTTAAGATTATACATATTAAAAATATGAGGCACATTAACATGAAACAGAATTACGAGCTAGGCATTGATAGTCTAATCTGGAAGTTGAAAAGTAGTTTGTTTTTCAGCAAACAAGGAATATGTTATTCCATGGTAGAATGTTTTAGGGTTATATTATTTGTTTCAAAAGTTTTTTCCTTAGTTGAAGATTTCATATTGTTATTTTTAAATTATATAACGTTATGTACATAAATATGATTTTATAATATCTGTTTTTTTTTCTTGTATAAGTGTCTGATTTTAAATGTATATCTGTTAACATTACTGGATTAAATAATCCAGGAAAGAGGAGGAGTCTACTCAAATACTTACGGTTACATAAAGCTGCAATCGTATTTCTGCAGGAAATGCATTTACTTAATAAGGATGTAAATATACTATCATTAAAGATGTATTTGCTTTTAGCAGGTTCTGGTTTTCAAGCTAAAAGAAGAGTCATTCTCATTCTATGGAAGACCTCATCGGTAATGCCTAAAGTAAACGATACCTATGTTGGTAAAATGGTATGTTAAGCATTGTTACAATTGAATGGAATAGTAAGCTATATACATTATCAAACTGTTACTGGATTCCAGTGGTCAGATCTAAAGATGCAAATTATTTAGACTCTATAGCCTATAACATGAAAGGTGAAGTCATTATGGGTGGTGATTTTAATTACATTTTATCAGACAAAGACACCACTGCAGACAGGAAACTGAAAATCACATTTTCAGCCAAATACTTATTAAATTTTGTAAATCTAATGAACTTAAAGGATATATATGAGCTAAGAAAAATAAACTCACTTCAATGTATTTATTATTCATATAGATATGGAACACAAACAAATATTGATAAAATTTTTGTCACAAACAATCTGTTATCACAAATTAGAGAAGTTTCAATAGTGTCATGTCCACTATCAGATCACAATGCTATAATTTTCAATATTATATTAAAAACTGACAACTTAATTCACCATAGGAGATTACTAGCATACACTGTTAAAATAAAAGGATTTAAGGTGTGGTATGTTAAAGGGATCAAACATTTCCTACAAATAAACACGAATGCTGAAGTATCTGATATTTTCCTTTGGGATTCACTAAAGGCTTACTTAAATGTAAGAGTTACAAGTTGGTAGATTAGTAAAACAAGAGAATAGGACAAAAAATTGACTACAGGCCAAAACACATAAAGTTAAATCTAAAACCAAATGATATTATTAGTCAGTCAAAACTTAAAATCTTAACTACAAAATATGTTGAAATTCTAAATCATCAATTTTCATTTACCTGGAGAAACCTAAGCTTCAAGCATATCATTAACCCATTAAGCTTACATAAACTTGCTATTAGATCAAAGAAAAGGAATAAACTAAGGCTGGGATTCAATAAAGCAAAATTTACATGTTAAAATAGTGTAGCAGCTTCTACATGGACTATGGCCACCGAGCAATCCAGTAAACAAGGCTGGAGGCGTGCAGGAGCTTGCCAGCACTATTCTGACATGGACACCACTGAATAATGTTAATTACTTCCTTTGCTGGTGAAAACCATGCACATGAGGTGAATTAGTGATTCAGTAAGCAGGCAGGTATCCGTGTCAGGGCATTATCCACTGTAGAAATGTATTCAGTTACTAACTGTGTACATTTCTGCAAAAATCAAAACTGGGGCATGACAGCTCAAAGTAAAGCATGTATCATGAGTATTATGCATGCCAATGGTCAAAAATATGCCCACTGGCATGGAAACCAGTTGCAAAATTATAAAAATCAAAGTTTTTTTTTTTGCCAATTTTGGCTGTTTAAGCATAGCGCAGTGGCTTGCAAATGAGACAATTCTACATGAAATATGACTTTTGTCATTATAGTGGGTAGCATGCAGGACCAAAACAATAACAGGTAACACTGGTAGCTAAGGAGATATGCTACGGTGTAGTGGTGTAACAAGGGACTAAGACAGTGGGGTGTGCAAATGAGCTAAATTTATTGAATAGCAAAATGGGAGACCATATCCACCTGCACCTAACCGTGAAGGAGCTATAATTCTGCGGTGTAAGCAGGAGAGGCAGCTGACATGAAAAGAGGGTGTGCCATGCTAGGTGTAAGCACATTGGAGCTCCACTGCCTCTATTTGCAGTTAGCTAAGCACAGCTAAGCAAGGGGGGTGTCTGAGGTACTTTAAAAAATGCTGAGCATGTTCACATCCCTGGGAGCATCCTTTCTGCTCAAAACAGTTTACTATAGCTGCAGGAGTCTCTGCGGTACACTGCAGGGCTTAAAAAAACAGAAATAATAAAAAAAAAAAAAAACAACAGGAACCGGCAGAAGTGTGCATTTGAGCAGTGGGTTTGCACGGCACACTGTGGGACTTAGAAGGGACAGAAATAGGAAGAAAAAAATAAATAAAGGCACTCAAGTGCAAATATATATAGCTGGCAGATGGAATTTATCATAGTCAGCCAATCACACTGGCAGCATCTGCAGCACACCAGTATAATCTATGCAAACAACTTTCAGTCTGTTTTTTTCCCACCGTACACACTCGGGGGAATTTTAACTGACAAGATATTAGGGGCTGCTGTCACTTTGATACATCAGTATATGCTAGATGCTGAAGGTGGTGAGGAGGATAATGCTGACAACCATCCCAGACTGAAGAGGAGGAGAAGAGTGTTCAGACCCAGGTTAACCTACCAGGGGCTACATGATCTGGAGCCCAGAGCAACAGGGGGGAACCCATACCAATTGAAACAAGGTATGTGTAGCCTTAAGAATACTAGCTACAGGTACCTTCCAAAGACCTACTGGGGACATCATGGGCATCTCACAGGCATCTACATCCAGCATACTCCACCAGTTCCTGTATGTCATGTGAACACATGCTGGTGTGAACATATATTTCCCCAGTACCTGTGAGGAGAGGAACAGTGATATGCATCTCTTCCACCATGTAGCAGACTACCCAGAGGTACTAGGTGCCATAGACTGCATGCACATCCACATCAAGGCACCACCTGGTGAAGAGGGTGGAGTCTATGGCAAGCACGAGGGCTATCACTCCAACTGCCAGGTCATGTGCAATGCCCAGGGCATTTTGCATGAATGTGTGTGCTGGCAGCCCTGGTAGTTGTCAAGACTCCCATATCTGGCATGCCTCACAGCTGCACCAGGCATTTTTTCAGGGGGTACATCCTGTATGGCCATCTGGTAGGGGCCGCTGGTTATGCACTGGAGCCGTGTATGATGACACCCATCAGAAATGCACACACACACACACACACACACACACACACACACACACACACACACACACACACACACACACACACACACACACACACACACACACTGAAGAATGTGTTAATGAGGCACACGCACAAACCAGGAACATTATAGAGCAAGTGTTTGGGATGCTCAAGTCACGATTCCACTGCCTTGACATATCTGATGGAGCCCTGTTGTACTCTTCAGCCACATGTGCACACATGTTCATAGTATGTGCCATACTACACAATATGATCCTGTGGAAACAGCTGTGCCAGGAACATCACAGCAAAGGCTCACACAGCCCACCACCATTGCCAAGGTCCCCAAAGGAACAGGGTGACTTAGAGGAGGAAACCCCTGAGCCTGCTCCCTTAGGTAGACAGAGGCATGCCGAGTATGCCCAGGCCTTGGCAAAGAGGCAACGTATAACATACACACACACTGACACTGTAGGGATCCAGGGATTGACACCTCTCTCTGACTTGCACACACAGTAAAATGGATGCCACACACATCACACTATCTGTATCATACCATGTATAGGCTGTGTACTGCATGCATCTGACAGAGCCAGCCCTCAAGCAACATCCTCACAACTGTTGCAGGCACAGGTAAGTCAGTCTTCTTAACAATAAATGAATGGAGTAATACCTTGTGGTAGCATTGCTATGGTATCACTGCATGCATGCAAGGGAATGGGGTGTCCTACTGGGATAGCAGCAGACAACTGACAGCTATGTGGGACAACAGGAAATCACCATCATCATCTTCTTTTGGCTGTTCCTGTTAGGGGTCACCACAGCAGATCATCTGTTTCCATTTCTTCCTGTCCTCTGCATTTTACTCTGTCACACCAACCACCTGCATGTCCTCTCTCACCACATCCATAAACCTTATCTTAGGCCTTCCTCTTTTCCTCTTACCTGGTAGCTTCATCCTTAGCATCTTTTTCCCAGCATACTCAGCATCTCTTCTCAGCACATGTCCAAACCAATGTAATCTTGCCTCTCTGGGTTTGTCTCCAAACCTTCCAACTTGGGCTGACCCTCTAATATACTTATTTCTAATCCTGTGCACCCTCATCACACCCAGTGCAAATCTTAACATCTTTAACACTGCCACATCCAGCTCTAACTCCTACCTTTTTGTCAATGCCACTGTCTCCAACCCATACAACATAGCTGGTCTCACTACCCTCTTGTAGACCTTTCCTTTCACTCTTCCTGGTACTCATCTGTCACAAATCATTCCTGACACTCTTCTCCACCCACTCCATCCTGTCTGTACTCACTTCTTCACCTCTCTTCCACACTCACCATTACTCTGAATTATTGATCCCAAGTATTTAAACTCATCCATCTTTGCCACCTCTACTCTTTGCATCCTCACCATTCCTCTATCCTCCCTCTCTTTCACACACATATATTTTGTTGTAGTCCTGCTGATCTTCATTCCTCTTCTCTCTAGCATATCTCCATCTCTCCAGGTTCTCCTCCACCTGTTCCCTACTCTCACTACAGATAACAATGTCATCTGCAAACAACATAGTCCACATCACATCATAGCAGGAAATGTCTGCCAATACTGGCTTCCCCAGAGAATGCCGTAGTCCCCTAGGTGAAAAATCTCACTGCAGTATATGTGGAGGCTGACAAACTGGGGGGAGGGTCATAGGTCACATGCATGGATGCCAATCTGAGGGCCCCATACTCACCCCTCAGCCTCATCCAGCAAGTCAGCCATAGAAAACCATTAAGAAATTGCTGGCAAAGGCCCACAAATGGGAACAATGATTAAATATGCCCATACAGACCTACACAGTGATATCACAGCAGGTCTTGTAGTTGCAGTAAGGCTCTGAAGGGTGAGAGGTCTGAAACCCAAATGTTTACCATTACAATCTAACCTGTGGTCTTTAGTGATATGCCTGTCGTGTCCAAGACAGGCACAATACTATGCTGAATGGAAGCAAAATGTAAAGGAAACATCAGCTCAGTATGTGCAAATATAGACAGCTGACATTTGTGCCCCCCCCATTCCCATGTTCCCATAGAAATGTAGTAACTGTTATGTTTCTAGGGTATAAGCAGCAGAGCACACATTCTCAGAGCTGTCCCAATCAAAGTGATAACTTTTTGCATGTCCACAATATGCAGGGGTTAATGAGCTATGTATATGTGTGGTCAATAATGCCAGTATGTGGCCTGCACTTACTCCTGGCTGTCGTGTCTTAGTGGCCTAGGTTCAGTACTGTGGTTAACAGGGTCCATGTTCCAAGAACTGCAGTGCCAATTATTCTGCATGTTAACTACAGCTACGATAAGAGTTGTACACAATGTCAGATGTCAATATCTGTTACTGCAGGAAAGCTAGACAAGTCAGGGACAGGGGGCCACAAATATGGAAAGTACACAGCTCAGAGTAACCTACACAGTGTCTAGCATACACCTCAACTGTACAGGCATTTTGCAGAATGTCCAGAGGTTTGCATCATATGTATGGTCTCTTTATCATGAAATTGTGGTTGTCTGGCAAATAACTGGCAAATCACAAAAGACTAAAGTCAGAAAATAATGACAGATTTCAGTTTCAGAATTCATAACCTTTATGAAAATGCATGCTAATGCAAAACTTATTATATCACCTTTCTAGGTTTTGTAAGGCCAGTAGTTAACAATGGCCCCTATATGTAGGCTTTTGTCCCCAAATTACTTATGGCTTTGTCCAGATGTCTGGCTCTAAATAGTCAGGAGGTATGGTGCATAGTAGGACAACAGGTACCTGAAAGTCAGTATACTGCCAGGTCATAAAAGTCTGCCAACATACTGTGTCAGCACTGACATCATGTCACTGGCCAACATCCATACCCTTGGAATGACAGGTTGTCACAGAAGGAGCACAAGTATGCCTTGTATGTCTGTTCTGCTTGTCCTAACATTGCATATGCCTGCCAACTATTTGCAAAACAAGAAAGGGTCTTGTCAAAACATCAGTGGCAGACAGTGGGGAAGCAGATGTCATACCCATAAGAGAAAGCAAGCAAATACCAAGCTGGTCTCCCAAATGTCGTGTTTGGCAGAACAGTAGTAACACCCTGTCCCCATGTGTGTGCCTTTGTCTGAATGTCATATATGGGCCTGTACAGATGTCAGTCTTTGATGGTTTGACAGCTAGACCAACATGTAGCCTCATAATAACATATAAATAAAAGTCCACATGCAAGTGAAGTGAATGGCTGTAAAATATATCACTCTCAGTCTTCAAAGAATTGGTTCCTTGTTCCAAACCACGATAAGAACACCAACACGCACAATTCCAGTAAAGAAGGATTTATTGTATGCTAGCACTGTCAGTAAGCGCTTTCACCTCCACGGCTTTATCAAACTACAAAGTGCATAGTCAGTAAAAACATTTAAATACAATAAGATCAAACCCAATAGGTTCAAAATAAAACAATTAAAAATGACATCATTAAATGAGGACACACCTTTCCTGAGTTAACCCTTAGTGGTAAGCATATATTATGGTCTAAATATCCTCTTCCTCTTAAGGGCAGGTTGCACTTGCACCTTGTCATTAATGCCAGGGATTTTATCTGCCCTGAGCCTAATAATCCATTTAAGTTCACATTCTAAAGGCAAGTATCTACATCCCTCTAATATTGGTCTTTAATTGTTGCAGTACACTAAATACAAACTCATGCTCAGCTCCATTATTCTAATGTGTTTCGCTAAAGCATTACTGTCAGATCAGTTCTGACTGCATATACATGTTCACGTATACGCTCCCTGAGCTGCCTACTGGTCTTCAACGTAGAGCTGTGCAGGAAGCAACGGGCCAAATAGACTACATATTTACTAATACAACTTGTGTCTGTGGTGAACACATACTCTACTTTTGTTAATGGGTGTTGAAAATCTTTCCTGTCATCTATAAAATGACACTGATTACAATTATTACAAGGGACGTTACGTTGCTCCCTCACCATCATATTCCTGGTTAGTGGTCTATTACAGCTTACTTTTCAAGTTCTGTTTATTCTTATACGTAAACCGTGGACCTTCTCCCACCAACTTACTCAGATTTTCATCTAAATTCAACACCTGCCAATGCTGTCTAACGATGTCTGTGACCTTATTTACATCCCTGGTATAAAATAATGGAAACCTTAAGACATCCTGTGCTGACGTATGGCATAACCTAATATCCTCATTTCTTGCTGAGAAGTAAGGTTTCGCTAAACCTTCTCTTATTGCATCCACTTCCATCATATGTTTCATTATGTCCTTTGGATCATACCCCCTCTCAGTCAACCTATTCTTAAGGCTTCGTACTTCTAATTCATACCCTTGGGGGCTGGGGTTCAATCTAGATGCCCTCATAGACTGACCTCTCATAATATTAGCAAATAATAATAATATTAGCAAAAACATAATTTGGGTGCATTGAACGTCTATGTAAAAGGCTATTCCTAAAACAGGATTTCCTATATATGGACGTATTCAAAAGTCCACTTGGTAATCTAATAATGTTTACATCTAAGAATGGAAGCTCATCTCTGGAATAATTCAAGACGAACTTCAAATAACCACTAACCTCATTGATCTTATCAACAAACATTGTGTCCATCGTTTCGTGGACGATCTTTTCTTTGTATGGAAAGACGATGAGGCATCTCTAACAATGTTTGTTGATAAGATCAATGAGGTTAGTGGTTATTTGAAGTTCGTCTTGAATTATTCCAGAGATGAGCTTCCATTCTTAGATGTAAACATTATTAGATTACCAAGTGGACTTTGAATACCATATATAGGAAATCCTGTTTTAGGAATAGCCTTTTACATAGACGTTCAATGCACCCAAATTATGTTTTTGCTAATATTATGAGAGGTCAGTCTATGAGGGCATCTAGATTGAACCCCAGCCCCCAAGGGTATGAATTAGAAGCAAGCCAAGAATAGGTTGACTGAGAGTATGATCCAAAGGACATAATGAAACATATGATGGAAGTGGATGCAATAAGAGAAGGTTTAGAACCTTACTTCTCAGCAAGAAATGAGGATATTAGGTTATGCCATGCAGCACAAGATGTCTTAAGGTTTCCATTATTTTATACCAGGGATGTAAATAAGGTCACAGACATCGTTAGACAGCATTGGCAGGTGTTGAATTTAGATGAAAATCTGAGTAAGTTGGTGGGAGAAGGTCCACGGTTTACGTATAAGAATAAACAGAACTTGAAAAGTAAGCTGTGTAATAGACCACTAACTAGGAATATGATGGTGAGGGAGCAACGTAACACGATCCCTTGTAATAATTGTAATCAGTGTCATTTTATAGATGACAGGAAAGATTTTCAACACCCATTAACAAAAGTAGAGTATGTGTTCACCACAGACACAAGTTGTATTAGTAAATATGTAGTCTATTTGCCGTTGCTTCCTGCACAGCGTTCTACTTGGAAGACCAGTAGGCAGCTCAGGAGCGATATGAACATGTATATGCAGTCAGAACTGGATCTGACAGTAATGCTTTAGCAAACACATTAGAATAATGGGAGCTGAGCATGAGTTTGTATTTAGTGTACTGCAACAATTAAAGACCAATATTAGGAGGGATGTAGATACTTGCCTTTAGAATGTGAACTTAAATGGATTATTAGGCTCAGGGCAGATAAAATCTGGCATTAATGACAAGGTGCAAGTGCAACCTGCCCTTAAGAGGAAGAGGATATTTAGACCATAATATATGCTTACCACTAAGGGTTAACTCAGGAAAGGTGTGTCCTCATTTAATGATGTCATTTTAATTGTTTTATTTTGAACCTATTGGGTTTGATCTTATTGTATTTAAATGTTTTTACTGACTATGCACTTTGTAGTTTGATAAAGCCGTGGAGGTGAAAGCGCTTACTGACAGTGCTAGCATACAATAAATCCTTCTTTACTGGAATTGTGCGTGTTGGTGTTCTTATCGTGGTTTGGAACAAGGAACCAATTCTTTGAAGACTGAGAGTGATATATTTTACAGCCATTCACTTCACTTGCATGTGGACTTTTATTTTTGACTTTTTATTTCAAGTTGCAGTGAAGTTAATCTGTTTGGTGGTTTGTGTTGGCTGTTTGATTGTCATAATAACATATAGCAACAAAAACCATCTGAGGACCACAGCAAATGTAGTGGTGCAATAATGGACAACCTGCTAAATTGGTAAACTCAGAGGTCTGAAGTCCACAGCCTTGTGTGTGATGTTACAGCATTTACCCCACTCATACCAGAATTACAAATACATAACAGCGGCCACTGTGGGCAAATTTTGTGACTGGACTACAGAAGAACTAATAGACACACCTAAGAGGAAGGGGAACAAATGGCCAGACAAATGGAGAATGTGCACACCAGAACAAATTTTGCAGTAACATAGGTGCCATGCAGTGTATGGAGTCAGTAAACATCATCTGCAAATACACAACCCACATCCATGTAAGTGGAGATCCATAACTAAAGAAAAACCCCAAACAAAGGACGACTCAGAGGCAAAAATACATGAGAACTCCAAAAACACCACAGACCATGAAGACTCCACAGACCAGGGTCTTAGAAACACTAAGGCCCATACCCTAAATCCCAAACATCTGCCCAACACAGTGTCCCTCTACTCCATTCCTTAAAGACTCTGCTGAGGTGAGCCCTGTCTGGCATGCAAAGCAATCCAGACCCTGCCTTAATTGGACTGTTGCACATCTGGAAGTCAAGGCCCGCTCGATCAACCCACAGGCACAGCATCAACCTGGTCTGTGATATCAGTACGGCTTGTTGGTGTGACAGATATGTGTCCCCACACTCCAACATCTGTGGAATACACTCCCTGCCCACATCAAGCCAAGTGCCTCGATACCCCTGGTGATGTGCTCCCTGTATAAGTGCATGGGAAACACAAACTATAGTGCTGTGATTCCACCCATGTCCCTGTTGGACAGGGGGTCTGTGTGCTCTCATGTCTTAACATAGGCATACCAGTCGTAACCAGTTACACGTGCAAGCATGAAGGTGAGCTCCATTGTGAAATAGTACTGAGGTGGGGGTTAGAATATCACATCACCTGCCTTTGTGTGTGTGTGTGTGTGTGTGTGTGTGTGTGTGTGTGTGTGTGTGTGTGTGTGTGTGTGTGTGTGTGTGTATGTGTGTGTGTGTGTGTGTGTGTGTGTGTGTGTGTGTGTGTGTGTGTGTGTGTGTGTGTGTGTGTGTGTGTGTGTGTGTGTGTGTGTGTGTGTGTGTTTGTGTGTGTGTGTGTGTGTGTGTCTGTAGGTTTAAGTATTAAGAGGCCGTTCCAACTCAGTACACTTCCCATTCCCCTACTTCACAAGATCTGCTGATGTCATTCACCTTAGACGTATCATTGGACACCTCTGAACCCTATAAACTCTGTAGTGCATGCAATAACTGTGTAACACTGTAATACACATAATTATTTATTTATTTATTTATTTATTTATTTTATTTTATTTTACATTTGTTGACCGGGCTAGTCTAGCTGGACATATATCCGTTTACAGTAGAGGCCCGGGGAGAAAAGCTCCAGTACAGATAAAATCATAGTGATTTATAACAATAAAAAATTTTTCTTCATAGAATTATACAAGGTACAAGAGAGGATAGCTATAACATTTAAAAACTTTTAAGTCAAGTTATACAAAAAAATAAGAACTAAATACTAAAGTTAATAAGAAATAGAAGGCATCCCTTAAGATTCAACTCTCAATTCCAGAAGGTATCAGGTAGGGCCAGTAAGGGGACAGGAAGAAAAAAATTAGGCGTATTGAGACATATTTTCAGTCGGGATTGGTACAGGGACATAGCCATTGAGAAGTAAGATGTGCTTTGACTTGTCTTTTGAACAGAGAGGTGGACTCTAGAGTAGCTATTTCTTGAGGGAGTAGATTCCAGTGTTTACCTATGGAATTTGAAAATAGCGCATCCCCAGCTTTATTATATGATTTAGTTATGGATACTAGAAACTTATTGGCAGAACGAAGTGTGGCTAGGTTCTTATATGGAGAAATAAGTCTAGCCAGGCTTGGAGTATTATCAGGGAAATGAAGGGTTTTATGAATGATAAGTAGCTGTTGGTAGAGTAGGTGGTTATTTAGTTCTAGCCAATTTAGTTGTTTCAGGTTGTGACAGTGGTGAGTTCTAAGGGGAGTAGCATTAATGAATCTAGCTATACTGTTATAGCAGGTAGAGAGTTTGTTGATGTTATTTTTAGATAGTGTGGTATATATAGCTGAAGCATAAAAAAGGGTGGAAAGCAGGTGGGTCTGTGCAATGTTTTTTCTAGCTGCTGGGTTAAGGAAGGGTTTAATTCTGTAGTGTGTCCCAATTTTTTTATTAACAGCTTTAATAGTACTATTAATTTGGTCATCAAAGTTAAGATGGTTGTCAATGTTTACACCTAATAGTCGAGTGGTATTGTCAGGGTTAATACAGGTAGAATTATCTGAGGTGATAGTAAAGAAAGGTGTAGGAGATTTATTAGTAGGAGTAAAGAGAAGAAGCTTTGTTTTTTGGGGGTTAAGGAGGAGGCAGTGCTGTGTAAACCATTTTTCAACGTTATGAAAGGTTGTTTGGGTGATGGACTGGAGAGAGGGAATATTTGTGGCAGAGCAGATCAATGTCGAGTCATCTGCATATTGGATGCAGGTTGCTTGTGGCACATTCAAATAAAGGTCATTAATAAATACTGAGAAAAGAAGGGGTCCAAGGATAGATCCTTGTGGAACACCAACATTTACTGGGAGTAAGGATGATAGGTTGTTCTCCCAAAGCACTGCTTGTTGCCTGTTTTCGAGATAGCTTCTAAACCACTGTAAAGTATGTGAGCTTAATGAGAGGATGTTAAGTTTTTCAAGAAGTATGTTATGGTTAACCATATCAAAAGCTTTTGATAGATCTATGAATAGTGCAGAAGAGAAACGGTTACTATTTCGATTTTTATTTATGGAGTCAGCAAAGGAAAGAAGGGCAGTTGTAGTGCTATGATAGGGCCTGAAACCATGTTGACAGTCAGCTAGAAGGTTGTTTTGAAGAAGGTAGTTAAGAAATTGTTTGTGTATACACCTTTCCATTATCTTAGCTAATGGGGACAGTAAGGCAATAGGACGATAATTGGATAATTCAGAAGAAGGGCCACCTTTATGAAGGGGAATTATGTGAGATATTTTCCACACTGAAGGGATTTTACTTTCAGAGATGGTCCTATTTATCAGAATAGATATTGGGTGATAAATAGCTTTTGCAGCAATTTGTAAGTATTCGGAAGGGAGTTGGTCAGCGGATGGGGTGCAAGGTTTTAGTTTTAAGAGAAGCTTATATATGATAGATGATGAGACAGGTTGGATTTGAAAGATATTAGTAGAGGCTGGAGAGGTATTTTGTGAGGATGCAGTAGGTGTTGGTAGTGAGTTGGCTAGGGTTAGAATGGCTTCTGTAAAGTAGTTATTAAAGGCATCTGGGATCAGAGTAGAGGTATTAGGGTTAAATCCTGAGGGGGTAGGAGTAGGAGAATATCCTGGTTTCAGAAGTTTATTAATACCTGACCAAAATTTTTGAGGGGTATTTTGTGTAGTTTTTTGAAGGTGAAGATAAAATTCCTTTTTGTCTCTAAGAGTGTCTTTCTTGGTAGTATTTCTTAACTGTTTGTAGAGGAGATGATCAGATGGAGATTTGGTTGCTTTCCATTTAGCCCAGATTTTATTTCTAAGGATCATTTTTTCTTTTGTTTGCTTTGTTAGCCAAGGGGCAGTTTTGGCTCTTATCCTAGTAGAGTGGAACGGAGCATGATAGTCAAGGATTTGCAGAAACCTTGTGTTAAAATAGGTAACTGCTTCATTAAGTTCAAGGTGTGATAAAGGTGACCAGTCACATGCCTGTAATTCAGTAAGGAAGTTATCAGAGTTGAAAAATCTTTTTGAGCGGCATCTTCTTAGTTTATGCATATTAGGAATATTCAGTTTTTGTCTGATAATAAGTATGTGATCACTAATACTGTCAGGAAGTGTCCCTGGAGTATAGTTGCTGGGGGCGTTATTAATTAGAATCCAATCCAGAATTGTTTCTTTCTTATTTGGTTTATGGATTCTAGTTGTAGTTGTTATTAATTGAGAGTAACCATGGAGATTAATATGGTTAGTAGGTTGCTGGGCTGCACAGGTTTTCCAATCAATGTTGAAATCACCAAGTGTTATGGTTTCTTGGGGTAGTTGGTTGGAAAGAGAACTGAGTAGGTTTTCTAGAGTTTGGGTATTATTACCAGGGGGAAGGTACATACATATTAGATAGATTGCTTTATTGTTGTTAATCTGTAGCTTGATTGATAAAATTTCAGATTTGGGGCCTGTTAATGGAAGTTCCTTAAACTGGGTAATTTGTAGGTTGGATTTATAAATAATGGCTATACCGCCACCTTTCTTCTTTATTCGGTCATTTCTAAGTATGTTATAGCCAGGAGGGGTGATTTCCTGGTCTAGAGTAGAGGGTTTTAGCCATGTTTCTGTTATGCATAATATATCGAATGAATGCAAGTGAAGGAGAGCATGAAGATGGTGGATTTTGTTATTAATACTCCTAATGTTGATGTGAGCTATTAGAAGGGAATTGGTAGCTCTAGTACCTGATGCAAGAAGAGGAGAAGAATTAATATTTTGGTTATAATTGCTTAGGGTAGAGGGACCGGGATTAGGATGAATGTCACCATGTAAGAGGAGTTGATGATGGGAAAACGATAGTAATTTGAGAAGTTTGAGGCAAATATTAAGAATTCTTTTGTTAAAATGGAGGGTTATGTGAGAAACCCTATGATATTTTGGCAGTAGATAGTTGGAAGAACAGATAATGTTACTATGTTTAAGGGAGCTAAAGCAAGATGAAGGTAAAGTTTGCTTTAGATGAAGGTTTTGTTCATAGAAAGTGTTAATTTGCAAAGAGGTGATATAGTATGATAAAGAAAGAGAGGCTAAAGCAGTAGTAGTGAGTAGGGCATAGATGAGAAAGGCTTTTACAGTTGGAGACATAGTAGTGAGGAGTTGAAGACCTAGAGTAAGTTGTTAAGAATAAATAGTTAAGAAGAAGTAGCTCAGCAACACTGTATGAAGAAGGGATAAAAGGAGAATAAGTATATAGAAATTGAGATAGGGGATAGTCAGTGTTAGACAGATAAGAAGTAATTATTAGATAGATAGTAGATAGGATGTAATATAAGGCAGGGTATCAAAGAGTTATGTAGGAGGAGGATTGTAGAGATAAGGTTAAATAGTGGTTAAAGCAGCTTTAAAAGAATAGTGTTACAGTTAGAAGTCAATAAGATAGGAGGATATGATGGAGTGGAGGGGAAAGAAAAGAGAAGTAAAGGTTGGGGGAGAGGTCTAGTATGGAGGATGGAGATAGGCTTGGAGGATAGGGGGGAGTGTCTAGTGAGGTATAAGTTGAGGACCCCTGGGGGTGTGTGGGAATTGGGGGTAGGGAGGGGAGTGGAGCGGGGCAGAAACACTTAGGGCGAGAGCAGGGGAGAGGAGTGGAGAACAATCAGAAAGAAGATATCTTAGGGGAGTAGTAATTAGATAGGAAGGAGGTATAATCTCAGTCTTGGCAAATGTGTGTGTGTGTGTGTGTGTGTGTGTGTGTGTGTGTGTGTGTGTGTGTGTGTGTGTGTGTGTGTGTGTGTGTGTGATGTGCTTGTAGGTGAAACAGTTTTAGGCCGTTCCCAACCAGTACATCTCCCAGTGCCCTAATTTAGCAGTCCTAATGATGTAATTTCCCTTAGAAGTACCTGCGGACAGCCCCAGCCCTATAAGCTCTGTGGCATGTGCAATAACTATGTAACAATATAGTACAAATACCTAAATAGGCAGGGGTTCTATTCCCAGTTCTGACAAATGTGTGTGCTTGTGTACAAGTGTTTGTAAGTCTGCATGTTTGTAGGATGAAGTATTTTGAGGATTTTCCCTCCCACAACACTTCTTACTGCCCTACTTTAGCAGTTGTGCTGATGTCATTCACCTTAGAAGTATCTCTGGAGACTTGTCAGGTCGTATAAGCCTCGTAGCGCATGCGAAAATTGTGTAACACTATCATAGAAATAACTGTAGAGGTAGGGGTTCTAACCCCAGTCCTGCCAAATGTGTGTGTGTGTGTGTGTGTGTGTGTGTGTGTGTGTGTGTGTGTGTGTGTGTGTGTGTGTGTGTGTATGTATCACATCCTCTAGGGGTGTGGGGTATGCCATTTTGAGGTGTGTACCACCCAGTACACTTCCCATTGCACTACTTTATAAGGCCTGCTAATGTCATTCACCATAGCTGTGCCTCTATATACTTGTTAGTCCTCTAAGCTATGTGGCATGTGCAATAACTGTATAATACTATAGTACAAATAATTAGATAGGTAGAGGTTCTAATCTCAATACTGACAACTATAGTAGTGTGGGTGAAGCATATCCCCTGTGACTGTTGTGTGTGTAGGTTATACCATTTTAAGGCCTGTTGACCCCTACCCATGACATTACTTTAAATAGCCAGTTAATGGCATCTGCCTCATATGCACCATGTAACACTGTACAGCCCATAAAAGTCATCTGTATAGCTGTACTTGGAATATCCACGTTTGCAACATATACATGTTCTGTGTCCCCTAACAATGATCAGTCTTGTGATATCATTGCCAAATATGTCACAGTTACTGTACTGACACACATACCAGCATCAGACACCATACCTGACTGACACATCATGCTGATACAAAGTCTGTTACTCTATCACTTGTGCAAGTTTGTAGGAGAAGTAGATGAGACCAATCACTATTTCTGGTGGGTTGTCCCACCATCCATGAAGGATTTGCAAGATTACGTGTTGTAAGAGGTTGTGTGTTATGTCCCAGGCATATAATCTATGTGAAGGATGTCATGTGTACGTAGCACTATAGTGCATACAAGTGAATATGTAGGGTTACTAATATGTCTATTGGCAACTGTGTATGTGTTTCTGCATGCACAGCCCTTGTAACTGTCTTTACTGTATGTAGGTGATGGCTATACCATTTTGTGTGCCTCTTCCACCCTGTGAACTCCCTAATTGCCAAGCTAGTTTCAGCCCATACAGATGTCATCCACCATACAAGCACAGTTACACAGTTTCTAACACCAAGCCACTGTGGTGCATGTAATGGTTGTATCACTGTGTATTGTACATAAATAGATGGGTTGGTCATCTACTCTGAGAAGTGTCAACTCCATGTGCATGTGTGCTTCAATGCATGTCCCCATGCAGCAGTGTGTGTGTGTGTGTGTGTGTGTGTGTGTGTGTGTGTGTGTGTGTGTGTGTGTGTGTGTGTGTGTGTGTGCGTGTGTGTGCGTGAGTGCGTGTGTGTGCGTGTGTGTGCGTGTGTGTGCGTGTGTGTGCGTGTGTGTGTTTGCATGTTAGATGGCTCTACCATGTTAAGGGCCTCTGAACCCACCATTGGCAATACTAACAGCTCCTGCAATTGTCACCCACTTTAATAGTAGTGACAGACACTGCAACACTACATTACCTCTGTGTTATTTGTGTTATGTATCTAGTACTATTGTTTATAAGACTGTGCAGGTAGGGGCTGTGCTCAGCCCTTCAACAACTGCTGCATGTAGAGGACTAACACTCTGTGTGCACTACCAGCACAACAGGTCAGACATGCATATGAGTTATCAGACAAACATGCTGGTGATTGTCAGGTTAGACAAACATAGGCTGACCTGTGTCAGGAATACATACCCCAAACCTCTCATACACAGTACCAGGCATACCCTCATCCCCTGCATGAAGGCTGAGTGGATGAGACAGAAATGGCAGGGGCAATAGGTGCTGATAGGTGAGTCTGTTGCAGTTAAGGTAATGGCTAAGCTTGTGAGAGACCTAGTGCCAGTACTCAAGTAACCTCCTCTGTATGTGTGAGCCTACATTCCTACAGAACACCCAAGTGACATGTATGAAGGCTAGCTGGCTTTGTCAAGGGTATGTATGCAAGGTCACACTGTCTGCCACAATTGTCCCTCACACACCGTTGCATGTAAACACACGTGGTAAGCATGTACATATACAGCTTTATCTTGACTATGAAAAGGTCACTGTGTTTCCAATCTGCCATACGCATCATTGCTACTGTCAGCAGGCCCACAACCTGCAGACACACAGACACCTGGAACATAAACAGAATACAGTACATGACACTAGAGTCAGTCAGCAGTACTAACAGCAATAATGCATCATGGCTAACAAGGTACATACACCTTGGTGTGTGTCCATAACTATTGCCAGCAGACAGCACCTTACACAGCATTACATTACTACACTGTACTATATTCACCCTGTGCAACAGACCCATATGAGCATGTCTCTGCATTGATGGTATGGATAACAGGGTTGTGGCACAAGTATCATCATGTGCACAGGGTGTAGTATGGGATTGCCAGAGGCTTATGCTGGGCCATATGGTTGACATCGTGTGTGTGTGTGTGTGTGTGTGTGTGTGTGTGTGTGTGTGTGTGTGTGTGTGTGTGTGTGTGTGTGTGTGTGTGTGTGTGTGTGTGTGTGTGTGTGTGTGTGTGTGTGTGTGTGTCTGGAGGGGTGGTGTTCAACTGTGGTGTGCAGGAGTTGTGCATGAGGGTGGTGACTGGCCTGTGATAGAGATGTGTGAGTGTTTGTCTGCACACAATCAAGGCATGTGGATGCCCAACACAGAGCTAAGTTAGACAGCAGTGGACCATGCATGGCAGGATGTACACTTCACTGTCAGCGGGGATACAAGAACTGGCTCTGCCAGGAGTCTCACTGGCACCACCAGGCCCAAGGGCAAATGCAGTACTACTCCCCAATGGTGACTGCTGTCTGCTGGATCTGCATCCTTGATGAGACTGGCCAGGACCATGTGCCTATGGCCTGCTCCAGTGTGGTGTGGACAGCACCATCCCTTTGGTAGTGCTGGTGGTACTGACACTACAGGACTGTGAATGTGCATGGCCACGTAGGCTCTCAGCTGTTCATGTTGCTGACCTAATTCCACCTGGCCGATGCCCTACTACCACCACATGCTCAAGCTCAGACATTGCACAGTTGAGCAGTGACAATGTCTCACCCCACCGTCTATCCACAACATCAGTGAAATGATATATGGCATCACAAATGCCATGGAGGTCGTCACCCATGGCAGGAAGCTCTGCATTCATGACCTTGAGCATCTGTCTGATGTTGTGGTCAGTAAGCACCTGTGCCTCTATGACAGACAATAACATGCATCTGGTGACACCTGCTGTGACATGTGTACCATGGCCTTGATGGTCAGCAGTCCTCTGTCAAGCACACCTGTCCATCTGACTGTGTTTGACCTTGTCTGCCCTCTGGCTATGGCTAGTGTCTACACTCACACTTGCCATAGTCACCACACTAACCTTTTCCATGCCACCACCCTCCAACTGTCCATTATCTGTGGGTGCTGGGGACTGGGTATGTGTGGGCATACTGACTGTGTATGGGGACATTGTGGTTGAAGGTGGGATACCAACTAATGGCACAGATTCAGGCTCTGACAACCCCACCTGTGCCTCTCTATGTCCACCATCATTTTGAGAGTCCACTAAGACACTGACATCAGGCTGACTGGGGGAGAGACACCAACCCCCATGTTCACATGTGAGGGGAAGACAACATATGTAAATTAATACCTTGCAGTGTTATGCTTGCTGATGCATGCACACACACACACACACACACACACACACACACACACACACACACACACACACACACACACACACACACACACACACACACACACACTCCTGGTAAAGTCTAGCACAGATCCCTTCAGGCCAGACCTTACCATAGTTCTGACTGCCACAATCCATCTCTTTAAAAGCTACTGTAAGGCCTTCAACAAAGGGTAACAAATCCTACTGTTTTATGGGCCTATTAGCAGAATGGTAAGTGTGACCATGACCAAGGCTATTGCAGTGAGCTATACAGTGCCACCAAGTGCATATGCAAGTACTGTAAGAGCTAACTTACTGCTATACAGACCAGACACAATGACAAGGTGTAACAATATGTGATAATAACTAATGAAGGAACAAGAGAATACTCTATCACTGCAGTACCTACACAGTTCAGACTCACAGGGATTCATTTCAGACAACATTGCAGGACAGTCTGCAATACATACAGGAAACATGTAAAGTACTAGGTGCATAGCTTCATAAGATGATGCCAGGCTACTGGCATGGATGACCTCATAAGCCAAGCCCAGACTATTGCCTATGTCCCTTCAAATCTAGCACCTGTTTCCCCTGTCTAGCTGGGACACATGCAGGATCCCAGGGGTGTCTTTTCCATTTTTCATGCATTCTTCCATCTTCTTCTTCAAAAAGGATATACACGTACTCTGATAGACATGGGAAGGGGGTTATTTTACAGACAGTGTATTGTGTGGGACACTACACTATCCCACCAACAAGTACTATACATGTCACAGACCAGATGAGATCCTTGTGTGTGTGTTGCATGAGTGGGCTTTGTCTTACAGATATGCAGAAATGCCATCAAGTCTGGTTTGGAAATGGCCTTGTGTGCAAGACACAGGTTGCTTATGATCAGTTTGTTTGAGACTGAGTACAGGGGGACAGGGCTTTTAGCTTATCTGTATAGGATAGGTCTTGCAGAACCTGGAATTGTCTGGTCAGGGACCTCTGTGGTCTCTGCAACTGCATTTACTTTGCAAGTTACATGCCAAAGGAGCCATTGTATTGGTAATGCATCTGATAAGGATGGAGTACAGGGATATTGTGGCCTCCTGGTTCCTGGATGGCATACCCATATTTGTGAGGTGGGCCATGTAGACAGCCTTCTGTACAATGATACCCACATGTTGGGAAAGTGTCAGTTGTTACCAACCTTGGTGCACAAGTTGCCTCTCACCTGATTGCATGCTCAGTACAATGTTATTACTGTCATAATTAGTGTGGAGGACATCTACCACAACAGGGAAAATCATGCATCTCCTAGCATTCAGTTTGAGGCAATGCTTCTTGCAGCAGTCATTAATTTGGGTAAGGGCCTGTTGGAGGATGCTCACATCAGTAGGGGAATGTAAGACAGTGGCCGGCTTGCAATCATCTGTAAACCTGGTCAGCCACAGACCGCTGGTTTTGTCTTGTATCTCAGAAATGTATATCTCAAACATTAGAGGGCTCCAGACTGATCCTTGGGGTACACCACTCTGTAAGAGTCTAGTACTAGAGGTGGCTTCCACTAATTTGACCAAGTGGGTACTATCACTGAGCTAGTTAGCTACCCATCTGGTAACATACAGATTGATGCCTAGCTGTGTAGACTGATGTATCATGGCTGCCTGAGGATTATTGTGAGAGATTTGGGCTAGGTGAAGATAGGCAGTGTTCACCATCTTCCCCTCATCCTCGTGTTTGTTGACCACTTCAGAGAAGTCAACCAGGTTTAACAGGCCTGATCTCCCTTTGATAATACCACACTGTCTCAAGCATTTTGAGGTTGTCAATGTCCCTGTTTATAAGGACCTTGATATTGCCTTCCATCCCCCTGCAGTTCAAGCTAGTAAGGCTGATGTGCATATGATTGGCTGGGTCAGTGGATTGCTCCACCTTTGTCTATAGGATTGACAGTGGCTGTCCTCTGTGAAGATGGTGTGACACTGGTGCTCAAGCTTTGGTTGACTACAGTGTGTAATAGAGCCATGCCTGAGATCATGTAGGAAGCTGCTAGGGATGGTATCTGGCCTATGGAGACTTCTTTGTGTTCCCTTTGAGAGGGCATTACAGTCCTGCTTCCTGATGATGAGGGGAGGGGGGCAGGTGCTGTGCATGTCCATGTGTACCGATGGGGGGACAGAGGGGTGATAATGTTTATACTTAACCTGTCTGCAGCAGGTTGACTATATCTATGCCATATGTGTATGTTGTGCTATTGACCACTGCAGAGCAGATTTGGGTGTTGCCTCTGGAATTACAGACATATGCGTGGAAGGCCTAGTGACTGGCCTTGGTGGATGTGTCCAATTTGCACTCAAAGACAAACTTAGGGTAATTCACCTGTGACCTTATTTTCTTGTTCAGACCATGGTGACATTCCTTCCAATTAGGCACCTGCTCCTTCTTGGCTCTGTCCAGTAATTATTTCCACCTACTATGTTATTTGTGTATTGCTGCTGTCCATCACAGAGGTTTACCCTACCTTGAGGGAGATTATGTTGTTCTGTCAGGTACTGCTGAGACAATACAGCTATGTAAGTGCTCATATAGTATTGTGGTGTGGGCTTGGCACTACTGCTAGTTCCAACTGACAGGACGGTGGCTGTAAAGCTACTTCTACATGCTCTGAGGAGATTTACAGTCATTTTTGTAAAATTTATTTTGTTTGACCCTGACGAGTGGGCAGCAGGGGAGATGGTGACCTCAACAGTGATGGCTATGTGTTCAGATGTTACCAAGGGGTATGACACTGTAGGAGTGCTATGTTGGTTAGAACCAGGTACAGGATATTTCCACTTGTCATAGGAGTGTTAACCAGCTGATCCAATGCATTGCCATTGACAAAGCTGAGAAATCACTGTGTGTTCATATTCAGGTAGAACAGGTCAAGCACACTGTACTTGGGTAAAGTCACCCAAGAGCAGGGTAGATGGTTGAATGTTGACAAATTCAAGCAAGTCCAGATAGATGTAGTAGGTGTCCAGAGTCATAGTTGGAGGCCTGTAGCTAGATATGACTTAAGTAAGTGTTTTGTCAACAGTTAACTGCACATGGGATGTCTCTTGTGTATCATACTGTTTAGCCAGCCTGGAGGTGTGTATGTGTATGATAATGTTTAAAGCTCCCCCTCCTGTCACTTTGCAGCCCTCCATTTAGGGTCTAAACATATGGTGGGATGAGTAACCTGGCAAGGTTAGCATGCCCTCCACAGCTGCAAACCAGTTGTCAGTAACTGCACAAATGTCAGCATCCTCCAGGACAAGGTGAACTTGCAATGACATGAGTTTCATACTAAGAGCCCTAGCTCCTGTTAGAGCAAGACATCTGCACAAAGGCACACATCAATGGTGGGCAAAGGCTGAAAAATAGTGACACTTTATAACTGTAGCTGTAACACAGTTGCTGGCAAAGATGGTTTCACATTCAAAGGAATACTCCACAGGATATGACATCTGACATTCAAATGTACTATGCACATTCCCTGTATAAATTTCTTACATTTGTAAGACAAGCATATGCATCATAGTAGCATTCACAGGTGAAATATGAATATTTACAACATCCCAGGTAGTTGGCCTAGCAGTGTCACAGTCAGTGTTGGACAACAGACACTCCAATAGTAGTCATACATGAGCTGACCTTTGCTGGGGTGACTCAGGAGTCAGAGCAGTGACCTATGTCACTGCAGACAGGGCCAGCAGGAATGGCCATAGGTGACAGTCAGCAACATGTGAATCCAGCAAGTCTTGTTGTGACCTAGTATTTAACTTCCTATTTCACATTATTGCATCCTCCCTTCTGCATTGCATTACATGCTTAATTGATTGACATACCTATTAGAGTGCTGAAGAGTGTCCTCAGAATAATGCAAATGTTTAGGTTTGTGTAGTCACAGTCTGCCTTTGCGTAGACAAGTTTAGACCTGTTTTGCATAGGCAGCAGCCTGCCTTTTGTAGGTAATGCTCATGAGCAGCTGATGGCCTGTACACCAATTGGTGTCTCCCACTTGCTACTTGTATCCAGAACAGCTGCGTTGTCTTTCCATTAGTCAATGCCATAGCAACACAGTGCTATAATTATGTCCTTCATTTGGGGCTTGCCCATTTCCCTTGCCTGTGAGGAGAACATTATGGAGGTATGATGGCTACAGCTTCACAGAAGGTAGGTGTAAATACCTCTCAGAGCAATAAATATGGAAACAGCTCAAAAAAATGGGGGACAATGCTTTAGATTTGGATACAGATTGTAAGTAAGTATTGCTGTTATACACATAGAAGATTGCTAGATTAACAGGGTTTGTCTGGACATGCATTTTCTGCATGAACTTGACGTCTAACAGTGATATGTCTCTGACATACCTCTCAACTGTCCAGATGTCCACAGAATGTCCAGTGGTTGGCCTCATGTTTGGTCTGTTCCTCAGACAATTTGTTTTTGAGAAATCAGTAGGGTAATGTGAGGAGTGAAGTCAGTAAATGTTGACATCCATTTGTGTTTCAGACATAATATCCTTCAGGGATGTTATATTAAAAAATCCTATAACACTGGCAACTGTTTCTGTT
>NC_056735.1:1066471262-1066601262 GCF_019279795.1 Protopterus annectens | reverse complement strand
GGGTACTGGCAACATACAGTTGTAGCATAATTTGAGTGTTGATTGATTTATGTCACTAGACATGAGGGCAAAATGTAGAGCTATGTATGGGGCAATGATTTTTTTGTGGGACAGATGACCTTTTTATTTTTTTTTTCTTAAGGTGAGAGTGGGATACTGGGAAAGGGCTGTAGGTATGTTTGGGTAGGTAGGTTGGGTAGGATAGGTTGCATTTGCAAACAGACAAGACACACAAGACAGCAGACTGTGGCAATATATGACACATGAGAGGGGTAAACACCTTGGACGGGGAGGGTGTTTGGGAATCAAAGGGCCATGACCACCCAAATGGATACAATGGAACTGAGGTCCCCACACATAGGCAGTCAGCACTGCACCTACATGGTCCTGAAGGTTGCTGTGCTGGGGGCTGGACAACAGGCGAAGCCTACCCCTGCAGGTGTGTCAGGCAGCCATCCTTCTGGTGCAGCCATCCATCCAACTCAGAGCAGATGACGCTGTGCACCATACCCCGGAACTTGCGGCAGGTGACAGGCTCCTCTCCATGCCCATGCCCAGGGGGAGAATGGGCCCCATCCCCTGAGCCAGTTCCACCTGATGGTGGTGCAAGACCAACAGATGAGGAAGTTCCAAGTTGGTTCCCAAACGTTCTGGGGCCTGGTGCCTTGGCCAGATCAGGTGGGACAGATGGATCCACCAGGATCTGCCTTCCCAAACATGCTATGGTGTTGAAGTTATCCAAGATATATTTGTTAGTCATGAACAAAACATTTCAAAATTTGTTATAACAGCATGCATGGGTGTTCCAATTAACCCAAACCAACAGATTTGAGACAGTTCTATAGCAAACAGAACAGATACATAAATGGAACAACAGTAAGGATTGTAGCAGCATGCCAGTTACATTGACAGCAACAGGCCGCCAACAATGGTATTTGAACAAGGTATGTTAATATGCAAACAATTAAATATATAAACAATAATAGAACGCAAGTCCCAACATTAGGTTTTGAGAAAAACATACCCGTATTATATGAATAATAATTAGTGGTGCAGATGTGGAGTGGTTGGAGAGAAAAAAGTCCATTAACAACTGCATAGGCTTCTGCTTTTCACAACAGTACTGCTCAAAACTCTACAGGTCTGCCTTCACTTTACATCAACCTATAACCCATAGCTTCTGTAGCACATACATACATGTTAAACTGCCAACTTGTAATGGTATGGGGCACACTGCAACAACTATGGATACATTACTAGAGGAGGATTGTACATGTCAGGGTTCCATATCTGACAAAGAAGGGGTAACCTGCACTGATGTAGTGTGAGTCTGGTACTGGCATATTTCCCTGGATTCCTATCTGTGTCCAAGGTGATTGGCAGCAGTGACTACTAGCTGTGACAGTGTGACACTTGAGAGACATGTATTGGGAGAGTACATGGTGTATGTATCTATCCTGCTGTCATTTGCAGGCATATGAGTTTGGACAGTGGAACAATTGTACACAGTGTATTAGTATACCCTTCATACAGCTACTACACACATTTCTTTACCTGTAAGACCTGTGGATAAAATATCTGTTAACACTTTCTGTTTCTACAAATATTCAGGATTTCTTTAGTGTATATATGCACACATCTCAGTACCACTCCCTGGATTTGAACCATGTCTGGGTATGCTAAAATGAAAAACAGGGTTATTTTTCATCACACTGAGCTACTGGGAAACTGATGTCTCTTGCTTGACTGATTTCTACCTAATACTCTCTTGGTTAGAGAGTCTAACCTTGTACTCCTGACATTCATGCATGGCAGATAGTTATTGTACTGTGTATTAATCCTTTGAAATAATACAATCTGGAAAGCATAGGTTAACACAAGAATGCAATGCTTCAGGGGACAGAATATAATACTGTTGACATTACTATACAAGGTTCAGATCTTAGTGCATACAATATTACATATGTCTTTTATATCTTGTTTTACAGCACCACATTCTACTGTTTTGCATACTAGCTGGTTCTCAGCACAGCCTCAGCTAATTCATGCTGTCAACACCATATTTGCTGTAAAGAACCTGTACATATTCTATTTCTACAACAACATACCAGAGTAAACACAAGCAGAAACAAAAAAACATGTGAAGAATAGCCGAATGAACCCAGATATCACACAGTCCAAGTAGCAAAAAACAAAATCTCAGGATTCAACCGTCAAGTAGTTTGATGTATAAGTGTTCAAGGTAACTCTTTATGAAATACAAAACACATAAATATTCATCCAGTATATATACACAGTGCCAGCCTATCAATTTATTAAGCACATTAAGCAATTAAGCAATTAAGCATAGCATTTCTTAAAGATAAACCATCTTAAAGATAAAACACAACTATTAAACTCTATACATAAAATTGTTTATATTTTAAAATGGGCTTAATAGTATTTAATACTATATTATATGAAATCCTCTCTTTAAATTTACAGTTAGTTTTTTCCTATATAAAACTCAGACATTTTATACAGTTAGCCAAGTACATAATGTTTTCAGTGTCACATGTACCAAATATATTAAACACAAATCTCATATTTGTAATAGGGTGAACAAATTCAGAATGTGTATTAATAAACTTGCAGTATGAACATTTATAACATGGAATAGTACTTTTTTCTTTACACATACTTCTTTGACATTAATCTTTAAGTATTTGTAACATAGTAACTGTTTAATGTTCTTCTCCTTCTTATATACAAAAAATGGTTTCTTCCCAACGATACTTTTAACATTAGTATCTGAATTTAAAATAGTCCAATTCCTCTCAATAATACCTTTAATTTGAGATGAGTGGCTATTAAAGCTCATTATATAACCTAAATTCTAATTTTTTTGCTGACCATTGCTATGTTGTCCATCTAACCTATCATTATTAAATACATATTAAAGTATTTAGATAGTATAATTTAAAAGAATCTGATAAAAAGTCATTAGTTGAATTCTGTGCTAGGGATGATATTGCTATTAAATTTGCTGACAAGAGTGGGAAAACAGATATAATGAATCATGGATATTATGAATGCTTAATGCTTGTGTTTTTGAGTGATGTTGGCACATGTGAAACTGAAAATATTATATATTTGGCTAACTGTATAAAATGTCTGGGTTTTTATAAAGGAAAAACTAACTGTAGATTTAAAGAGAGAATTTCATCACATTTATCTGAAATTTGTAGGAAAGTTGAAATAAATGCTCTTAGTCAACATATTTTGCAGCAAGGGGCTGATCCTAGTTTTAGATTTAGAATACTTCAGAGAATTTTTAAGAACAAGAGAGGTGGAGATATTATTAATGAAACTGAAAGGGCACAGTATAAGTGGACAATTTTATTTAGAGCAGATGCACCACCAGGTTTGAGCAAAGTTAATAGTATTAAACCCATTTTAAAATATAAACAATTTTATGTATAGAGTTTATAATTGTATTTTATCTTTAAGATGGTTTATCTTTAAGAAATGTTATGCTTAATTGCTTAATTGATTAATTTGCTTAATAAATTGATAGGCTGGCACTGTGCATATATACTGGATGAATATTTATGTGTTTTGTATTTGATAAAGAGTTTACCTTAAAAGCTTATTCACCAAACTACTTCTGGTTGAATCCTGAGAGTAAACACAACAGTTTGTGGTGTACATCTTTATTACAGTGAAATTACACTTTTATTAATGGATATCCTGTGGAACAATATTAGTGTGACAAACATCATTTATTCATTAGACACAGTATACCTACTGCTAGTAATCAATGTACTCCTTATACTTTATGACACTATATACTGCAAGATAGATCTGTACTCACCAGCCTGTCGGCACATCCGTGTCAGTCTGTTGGCATGGGCCTTAATATTGCTAGCCATCTCTGCTGCAGTTGTAGGGGTGATAAACAAACATTATGCATACCTGTCCATCACATAGTCAGGCTAGAATTTGATACAGCTATATCTGAGATACTTACAAATTGCTGGAGCATGATTGTCCCAAGACTCTTGGATCCATTGGGTTAAGAGCACCCCCTTTCTCTACTTTAGACTGGCATAGTGATGCCGTACCTGCTCACCAGTTTGGGGGATACCAGTGGCACTGGAGAGGTCACATGCCAGACAGTCCCAGGAATCTGCTTTATAGCCCTGGTACTGGCCCTGCAGCAGTCTGTCATTATGTTTTGATACAAGGAGCCCAGCCATGACCCTGGACTTCAAAATGCCCCAGTGCTGCACCCTCTCCAAGACCTGCTATAGTTCCTGAACAGATAAATTACAACAGGTTCTGGAAGTATTTCCACCTGCATAGTTTAAATAAGGCCATATTCCCACCCTTTGCTGTCATTGGATCATTTCAGAAATGCTGAGCACAGCTTAGCAATGCACAAGCTAAGGGGAGGTGAGCTGTGTTTAAAGGGGTAGATGCTGAACAGTGCTTAGTGGTGGACAATTCCACTTAGTTGAGCTGACTGCAGCTTAGAATTTATGTCTAAGCAATGCTTAAACTGGCTAAGTAGAGTTGAGCACTGCTTAGCATTGCTCAGTTTTCATTTTACAAAATATCAGGATTGTAGATTAATTCATCATTACTGACATATTATTAAGTGTATATGATTTACTTTACATGACATCCCCTATGTGCTTTCATTACTTTACCTTGGGGTGCGACTATACTGTATGGGGCACTTGTGTATACATGGGTGATTTCACATGTTATATGCACTCACACTTCCATTTTGGACCAGCTATACTACCCTGGGTGACAAATATCACTTACTGCATAATTTAACATAAAAAAATATTTTAACAATGCTTTCCCATGAATGCCTGCATACAAAGCTGGGACTCTAACCACTATGCTATTTCATCAGTAAGATTTTAGCTATACAATTTTATTTAGCTCCTATGAGATGTTTTAGCAATACTGAGCAGAGGGCCGTAACATGCAAACTCACTCAGCTATGCTTAAACATACCTTAGAATGAAAAAAAAAGGTAATCAATAAAATCACTTTAATGACATGTATTAATACTCCTTGTAAGTCACAGTAAGGGCAATTGTAAGGGGACAAATAAGGACATATTTTAAATATTGCTCTTACAAACTTAGAAAGTTGATAGAATAATATGTTTTGCATTAGCATGACTTTTCCGAAGGATATGGAGTCTTAAACTCAAATGTTTGACACTATTTACTGACTTGAATCCTATGCTATTTGCCAGGTAGGGACAGATATTTGGGGGAACACACCAAAAATATGAGGCAGACATCTGGACATTCTGTGAAAACTTGTACAGTTTAGAAGTATGGCCGTACATCACTTTTGCAATGCATGGGGTGTGTGACAGTACCTGTCACACACACCTTGCATTGCTTTCTAGCTAGATATCTGCTTTCAGTGTCCACAGACAGTGAAAGCACTTAGAAAGTGCCATATAGCACTTTGACAATGCAGGGGATGTGTAACGATACCTGTCTCATACCCCCCTGCATTGCTTCTTATCTAAATAGCTGCTTTCAGTGTCCATGGACACTGAAAGCACTTAAAAAGTGCCATACAGCACTTTGGCAATGCAGGGGGTCTGTGACAATACCTGTCACACACCCCCTGCATTGCTGCCTATCTACATAGCTGCTTTCAGTGTCCATGGACACTGAAAGCACTTAGTAAGTGCCATACAACACTTTCATAATGCAGGTGGTGTGTGACAGTACCTATCACACACCCTCTGCATTTATTTAATGATCTCCTATCCATTTCAGTGTCTGTGTATACTGTTTTACTATTTATATTTGCTTTCAGTGTCTGTGGACACTGAAAAGCATTTAAAAAGTGCTGTATGGCACTTTGAAAGTGCAGGGTGCATGTTATATGTGTGGGCACTACATAAACACACCCCCTGCACTCAGTAGTGTACATGTCTACTGGCCTAAGCAGTAGCACACTTTCATGAATATGCAATGTGCGCTCCTGTTAAGGCTATTAAGAAACAGACACAGTTCACTCCGTGCAAGAATAGCACTATTGATGCACTGAGTTTATTGAATCCTGGGGTAAATCATAAGAAATTATAACACATATCAATAATAAAAAAGAAAGAAGAACAGATATTAAATGTATTTTTGAGAGCTTTAGAATATTTCATGAAAATAAAATAAAAATAAAAATAACTTAGATAATGATGAAATAGCTGAAACTTTTCTAAGGAAAAATATAAAATGTAAAGCGAACAAATAAAAAAATTGATAGAACATTCATTTTATTAGAAATAAATGATCAAATAAAAAATTAAAAAAATAATAAGGTACCAGGCTTAGATGGTCTTATACCAGAATTATATAAAATACTATATAGTTATAGGAAGAGAGAAATGGAAGAAATTGCTGGCAAAACAGGGAGCTGAGAAGGAATGTCCATATTATTCAACTCAAAATACTGAAGCAGCTTCAAAACAGAAACACAGAGTTGATATAAGTGAAGGAGGGATTAGATTGACTTTAACTTAAAGTAATGATGTGATTACATATGTCAAGTCATTAGGAATAACTGGAAAATATTACAGACTGATCCAGACATTAAAAAGATTGTTGAAGACCAGCCAAAATTTTGTTTTAAAAATAAGAAGAATTTAAAAAGAGAGTTGTGTGATAATACTCCCTCCAGAATCCAGAAAGAACATCTGGGAACGTATCATTGCAAGAGATGTAAGGCATGCAATTACATCAACAGTTCTGGCTCATTTCACCATCCAACTACAAAAAGGGTTTATAACACTGATTGAACTCTATGTCAATTGCACTTCTTGCAATCTAGTTTATTTGGTACTATGTAATCAATGTATTTGTTTCTACATTGGAAAAACTAACAAAGCATTTAAAGTACGTATTCTTCATCACTTAAGCGATATACGTCTAAAGAAGAAACAAAATGTGTTAGCCCAACATGTTATACATAATTCAACACATAAATTTTGCTTTATGGCAATCCAGCTTATCACAGATAATCTGAGGGGAGGGGATATATCCAGTCGCACTGAGTACATGCATTACAGAGCCAGTCCATGAACTGTCTTGCATAGCTTGGTTGTGATAATTTTATTCTGTCTTGTCTGTATGATGCCCCTTTGTTGTTGATCAGATGAACCCTATTTGCTAGTAGCACAATATATTAAACTTGCCTCTGCTTAGCTGTTTGGCCTCTGCTGCTCTTCAGCTGCTACTCCTAAAGGTACAATAGGCACTGCTGAGTTGTTTGTCTGCTGCTGTAACTGTTTCTGTACAGCAGTGCTAACCAACATCTCATACAAAATTAATATTTGGTGGTAGGTCTATTTTGAATAAGCAGTACCCCATTGGATGCAGCAAGGAAGTGGAAGCATCTCCTCAGTTGGCCAAAATGTGTTCCACTGCATTCCATTTTCACACATCCCATGTGCTACTGGCAATATCTGCCATGGTCTGGGGAATGTAGGTGGGGATAATCAGCCAGTCTTCCACTGCATATAGGGCATTACTCCAGCATACAGCTGTGACCCCATAATATTAGCCTGCTACCTGCTTGCATGAAAAAATATACATACTGGTCTCTATACCCACCTATATGTGCAGTGACTAATTAGATGACCATGTGTGAAATCTCATGGAATGAACTATCGGTATAGGTCAGATACATGCCATATGTGTGTGAATTATGGGAACTGCCTGGATGTTGAACAGCATCTTTATGAATAACACATTGGGCATTTTACACCACTGTGCATTGATAAACTGAAAGCTCTTCCTGTTGATGTATCTGACCCCATACGGAGAAGGTGGGTTATTCATAGAAATTGATGTGGGAGCTGATCTGGCACCCAGCACCCATGCATTGGGTAATAATGTCCAGTCTAACACCACTCACTACATGTTTGAAAGGAATTTCTTTTCTCCTACTTCAATAATCTACACAACAAAATATGTCTGCCAATATATGCTATGGCTGTATTTTAATGTGTAACATTATGCACATTACAGGGAAAAAGTGAGGGCTATTTGTGTTGTTTGACAATGGGGTAGTGTGTGCTCATGCTTTCACAGATTCCAGAATATCCGACACAACAGGGCAACATGTCAGCAGGGCACCTGTGGCTGACAATGATGCAACATGTAGGAATCTCAGTCCAGCACTACAGAGGGAGCATCCCCTGTTAACACAAATACAGAGGCCCCAGTAGAGGTAGAGGCTGATCACTGAATGGCAAATGTTAAGTGATTAAATGGGGTTTATATCACTTCATCGAAGTGACACTTCAACGAATGGCACTTTATCAGAAATGCCATTCATTGACTTTCACTCATGGGGAATGCACCCCCAACACAACCACTAATTATATATACCAACTCTGAGATTGCACTACAGTAAGTAAAGGGCAAATTTCCCAATCTTCCCTGTACTGCGATCTCAGTATGATCAGTTTGTCGATAAACATGTTTGATGTAAGTGCACTGAAAAATGCTGTTCTCTGAACCAATTTTTCACTGAACTGATAGGGACCCAATAAATGTCCCTCATAGGCTCCACCCATGTCACTAGGCCACACAACATCCGAAATATGCATCACGTATAAAAGTGCACATAGTCACTATAGAAGATTAGATGCAGAGGCTGCAGCATGACCATGACTCAAAGACCCTCCCTGACATGGCTACAACACTGAGAATTAATCAGGGCATGTACAGGACAATGACTGGGGCAAAGATGCCCACTATCCACACACTGTGGAGATGATCATTCTACTGTATAGTTTGCTGGATAACATGCACTGACTGCCCAGGTATATGAAGTATAGAGAGGGGGTTCTATAAAATGCTGTTAAGTTTACTAGAGGCCAATGCCTCTATAGATGCCACAATGATGAACATTGCAGCTACCACCTAGTCAACTTTCATATGCTATGCCATGCCCTCTGGGGCCATGGATGGATTCATATTTAAGGTGGTTAGCAAAAGACTATCAAAATTCTGATTCCACAGAAAGTTGTGAATGTTAATTAACTAATTAGCTAATTAATTTAGAGTGGAAGGTACATATACCCACACTGAGTATTTACGTTGTCTGATGAAGTTTGCTGACAGAGCAAACGAAAAGCGCTTTACCATATTAAACTTTTTAACTTTTTGGATTTTACTGGCGTCCCACTAGTCTTGCTTTCACCCGCTTTATTTGTACTTTCAGCTTAAACTTGTGCTGTGTCTGGTGCTGCTTGTATCAACATTAGTAGTGCAGATGACTGCAACATGCAACATTGTGGTAAATGACTCTGATATCAGCTTATAAGGCATGCTGCTGTGCTTAGCATAACATCCACTGTACACCCCAATCCCTAATTGTGCTAGTCAAAAAAAATATGTGCTGCTGCTCAGCACACCGATTTTATATATTTCTGAATTAGTTTGCTGTTTTGGATTCCTTTATTTGCATAATCTGTGTGTCTAATTTTAATAGGTTTCCTCATGTCCATGTCATTAGGCACTCATTAGCATGCATTGAATAACAAGCTATTTTGCCATTGCACAGGCTACCCTGTGCCTTTTAGTTATCCACACACAGTGCATATCCACTTTGCATGCCAGTTTGGGCAATACTCTCCACAAAACATCTACTAATTTAAACCACTTTATCTAGGAGTAAATATAAAATGCAGAAACTGCGGGCTGATTAACCATTTCTCTAAAATGTAAGTCAATAAGAGGAGGAGTGATAGGCCAAAGGACAGTTTTGCAAAAGGCTGATGCAAATAAAACTGTGGACCTGTCAGTTGACCCAAACAGTCCTGAAACAGGCAACAAATGTTTGTAAATATAGATGACATAATTGTTGTCTGTGCAACCTCTAAAAAATACAGCAATAAGGTCATCAAATAATCTGAAAATGTATATAACAACAGTATAAGTGTTACTTTTAGACTTGATATCAATGTAGAATGTAGCATTCTAATGCAAATTACTTTTACACATTCTAAGTTCAAAAGGCAATGAAAAAAAGAGTCCCAAACTACATGTCTTAGTTATTCTGGCCATAAGTTATCACCATTCATATAATAGGATACATATTATTTTTATAGATACAAAACCTACCATCTTTTATTTTGGAAAATTAATGTTTAAAATTAAATGGATTGTGAATAACAGGGTATGATTAACTGGGTATATAGTTAAACAGTGAATTAGCATTCATTGAAAATACCTCTGGTCGAGAAAGTTTGTTGACATCACACATCATTGAGTTACAAAGCAAAATACAATAAAAAAAGCATATTTCAGGGGGGAAGTCGCCCCCCCCCCACAAACACACACACATCTTCCACGGGGAATGTACCGCACACTATAATATATCTAAATATAGTACCTTTGTGATTGCACAATCTTTTTTATATTTTATAACCTTAAAGGTAAGGTGAAACTTCCATAACTTCCTTACTCCCATTGCTCCTTTGTCAAAGAAACATTGCGATTAATAAAACTACTTTGTCAAGCAATTCAAATTTACATGTTTGAAGAATGCTGGATTACATAGTACAGAAGTGTATTTTAGATCCTGTTATTGCATCTGAGGAAATATTGACTAAGATTTTGTTTGTTTATATTGTCTTAGATTTTGTATTTATTGGTACAATCCCTCTTAGCTGTGTTAATAATATAATTGTTTTGTATTTTAAGTGCTAAATGCTGTGGGGGTGGTTGAAAAAGGTGTGGCAGCTGACTGGTTTTCCAGTTAACAAACAATAAATAAGTAAAATTCAACTAGTCTCTTTTTCTGAAATCTCTTCCTTTGTACATAACATTCATACCATCCTATCCAAGGACCGGTTTAATATTAAAAACATTTTGAAAGATTCACAATGCAAATGACTATAAAATATATGATCACATAAAACTCATACTACGTAAAGCCCTGCTCATTAACTCCTTGCCAAACTGACCTTATGTAGCAAATGACACATTTACTTTATTCTTTTCTATTCCTTGTCCATCATGCACTTTCTGAAACATTTTTTCCTTCTTCCTTTTAATCATTCCTCCTTTTCTATCATCCTTCTAATTCCCTGTGGCTTAACTATTCCCCTTTTATCTGCCTCAGTTTTAAAAGTACAAAGGTACATATTGAAAACAATAATATTATCATTAAGACTATTTAGTTTCTTTATGACATTGCTAACATCTGATAAAAATATCAAAGTGCTAGCCTTGTAGAAATGAACATGACAGCTTATCCTTTCTTTTCCTAAACCTTTGTAACCTTGGGATGAATCTGGAAAAGGTCCATGTGGAACTGTGTACTTCCCCAGTCAATAGATAGATAGACAGATAGATAGATGGAGAGATAGATTGCTAGATTGATAGATAGATTGCCCTGATGTCATACAGCACATCATCAAATCCATTCAGTGTGCTTCTCCAAGCATTTTTTATATCACGACAGGTTAAGATTTTTAAGTCAGGAATTTTATTCTTTTTCACAGGAATAGGAATTCAGGAACGTAATAACCATCCCAATATATATTTGTATAAATTGACAAGTTGAAATAGTCACATCTGATGTCATCACAGTGCTTGATAAAATATGTTACTTATAACTTACACAGCAATGTGGAGTTCATATAAATGAGGCTATTACTACTTTTAGCACTTCTACTAGTACTCTTATTATCACTACTGCTATTACTACAAATGATTCTGTTACTGTTATTGCAACTTATACTAGCAGTATTGCTATGACTTCTATTAGTACTGCTACTTCCACTGCTATGACTGTTATAAATACTTACTACTACTGCTGCTGCTAATACTACTGTTACCACTACCACTGCTACTAATACTACACTTATTACTGCTACTGCTGCTGCTAATAAAACACTGAATCTATATTTCTATCTGCAGTAACTGACTATAAAGTTAACTAAAGCAGAAATCTAAATTAATTGTATCGCTTTACAACATACCTCAACCTACAGACATTGTAAGTAGGAGCAATGGCCTTTGAAAAGGAGGAAAATCCATACAAAAATCTGAACACATAATTAGCATAAAATCTGTATACCAAATAGCACATAACTCTTCCCACTTACAGTAGGAATGTGGATCACTACTCAGAAACACATCTTTCATAGGTTCATAGGTTCATACTAGGCTATCTGCCCGAGGGCATTTATAAGCCTAGCCCATAGTTTTGTGGCTTACACCACCCCTTTAGTTTGGAGAAACTATGCCCATTATTTTGCTGTGCCTCTGTCGAGCAGTGACACTGAGGTAACCCCTGGGGTGTATCTGCGATCTCCCATCCATTGGTCAAGATTCCTCTTGAACAAGGCCAGCGAGGTGCTCTGCCTCACATAAACCGGGATTTTGTTCCACAGCATAGGGAGTCTTTGGGTGATGAATCTATCCCTCCAGCACGTCCTATTAATAACCGTGTCGAGGTTTAAGTCTCCCGCCCTTGTGGCTCTGAGGGATCTAGATTTTTGAGATGAAGCATGTTCATCAAATCTGGGTTTGACATGGCCTTGTATGTCAGGCATAGGTCACCTCTGAGCAAGCGGTAAGCAACTGAATATAACTGGAGTTCTTTCAGTCGGGCAACATAAGACAGATTTTTGAGACCCTTTATCCTTTTGGTGAGGAACTTTTGTGGCCTCTCCAGCTGCTGCAAGTGTCGGGTCAGATACATTCCGAATGGGGCATTGTACTCGATCATTGGTCTGATGAGTGATGAGTATAGGGAGACTATGACTTCCCTTGATCTAGATGTGAATCCCTTCATGATAAGGTGGGCAATGTAGAAGGTCTTCCTAACTAATTTATCAATATGAGTGTCGAATGAAAGGCTACTGTCAACCTGGGTTCCCAGGTCCCTAATAACTTCTTCTGTGTTCAGGGGATTGCCACCTATATGGTAGCGAGGGGTAACCTTATTTTTCCCGAAGGGTATGACTATGCATTTCTTGGCATTTAACTTTAGGCCATGGCTCTGGCACCAGTTATCCGTTTCTGTGAGACCCTTCTGAAGGATATCTGTGTTGGATGTGTTTTCAACTACGGCGCCCAGTTTGCAGTCATCTGCAAACTTTGTCAGCCATAACCCTCCTGTGCTTGCTTGTACTTCAGAAAAGTAGATGCCAAACAAGAGTGAGCCCAGGACTGAGCCCTGTGGGACACCACTTGTGACAGGCTTTGAGTCTGACATGGCGCCAGCAACTCTGACCCTGTGGGTTCTGTCACTCAGTCAGTTTGCAACCCATCTTGTAATGTATGGGTTTACATTTAATTTGATGAGTTTTTCAATGATACCCGAGTGAGGTATTTTATCAAAAGCCTTCGCCAGGTCTAGGTAGGCTGTATGGACTGCCTTTCCCTCGTCAATGGCCTTGGTGACTGTTTCGAAAAAGTCAACCAAGTTTAAAAGGCATGATCTGCCTTTGACAAAGCCAAACTGGGTTGGATCCAAAGTCTGCAAGTTCCCTATGTCTTTATTTATGAGATCCATTATGATCCTCTCCATGGCTTTGCAGATAAGGCTTGTCAAGCTAATGGGATGGTAATTTCCAGGGTCGGTGGAGGCACCGCCTTTGTGGAGTGGGACCACAGTCGCTGTGCACCACTCCCTGGGTACGTATCCAGAGGTGAGACTAAGATTAAACAGCTGTCCTAACTGTGGGTTTAATTCCTCGTTGAGTTCATGGAGCACACAGCCGGGGACACCATCAGGTCCCATGGATGCTGTGTTCTTTGCCTTGGAGAGAGCAGTTCTCACCTGGGCGTTAGAGATGTTTGGGGGGCTACAATCATTTGGTATAGATATCTCTCCTTTAGGGGGAGGGAGTTTGCACTGAACCTGTCAGCCAGTATGTTGGCAATGTCTGTAGGATCAGTAATCTTCACATCATTTTGAACTAATTCTGAGCATATCTGGGAGTTTCCTCCTAGGTTTCTGACATAGCTAAAGAATGCCTTATGATTGTCTTTAGAGTCCTTAGCTATTTTTTTCTCAAAATTAGCTTTGGATGATTTTATGAGAGCTCTTAGCTTTTTACTTATAGTGATCAGCGGTGTCTTACCTTTTAAGGATTTTGCTCTATCTTGTAGCTTTCTCCTTTTGTTGTAGAGTTTGTTTATGGCTGGGGTCCACCAGACTGGATGCTTGCCTTTGGTACAAAGAGTCTTTGTTTTGCTTGGGATTGCCTGATCCATGCAGCCCTGCAGGTGCTGGTAGAAGGCATTTGTAAGTGATTCAGCGGTTTGAGTAATGTTAACCGCCGGCTCAGGGGCCTTAAAGGAGATCACACTAGTCTTTAGAAGTGTGAAGTCGGCTTTCGAGAAGTTCTTTACTGTGGTCTTTTTCATTTTGGGGGGGGGGCGGGATGAGGACCTCCAGCGAGATTAGTTTGTGATCAGATCTCACCAGTGAGGGGTATACTTCCGGCGTTGAACATTGTGCTCCCATGTTCGTGATGATGAGATCAAGTATGTTTTCTCCTCTTGTGGGGATGGTGACTAGTTGTTCCATGGCATTTGAGTTTATGAATTCCAGGAACTTTTGGGCTAGAGTGTTTGGGCTTGAGTAGTGTTCCCAGTCTATATTAGGGTAGTTGAAGTCACCTAGTATGATGGTGTTTGGAGATACATTTATCCCCTCCAGTGTTTTCAGGAAGGCCATATGAGGTTCCTGAGTTTGCGAGGGTGGCCTGTAACATGCTACAAATTGCAGAGCAATCTTGCCTATGGTTAATTGCACCTGGATGGTTTCCGATGCATCGTGCGATGCCACCAATCTTGAGGTGTGGGTGTCTTTGATGAATATGGATACTCCTCCTCCTTTCTTGGTATTGTCCGGGTTTTGGGGCCGGAACGCATGATATGAGGTAAAACCTGATAGTGCTGGGGTGCTCTCAGGAGCCTTGAACCAGGTTTCTGTCACAGCACAGACATCGATGTTCTCCATACTGAGAAGGGCCTCGAGTGCGTGCATCTTGAGGTTGAGACTTCTGGCATTGAGCAGCATTACCCTTAGTTTTTTTTCTTTGTTTTGTTCTAGGGTGGTAGGTTTAGAATTTGAGCCTTGCCTAAAAAGGCACTATGGGGGTGGCAAGAGCCTTTGCCAAAATCCAGAATCCCAGCGGTGACAAGTGCAAGCCGTCCCTTGCGAAGCAGCGTGGCTTGTCCAGCATGTCATCCCAGGCAGACAGACATTGGATCCCCTTTGAATGACACCAGAGTTTAAGCCAATTGTTAAAGCTGATCATCTTATCTCTGTATTGTGGCATCATTCTTGGTGAAGGTAGGATACTGCTCAAGGTCAGCGTCATACCTGCTTGGGCTACATAATCAGAGAGCTCCTCTATGTCTCTTTTCATGTAGTCCAAGGAGGTACATCTCAGGTCGTTAACACCAGCGTGGACAATGATTGAGTCGTACTTGTACCTGCTGTTGAGAGACCTGAGTGCATGCATTATGTGGCGGATTCTAGCACCCGACAGGCAGCTTACTGTGACCCTCTCCTTACTCAGTCTGGTGAGCGGGACGTCAATGTGTCTGACTATGGAGTCACCAATGACTAGTGTGTCTGGCATTGTGTTTGGCCTTAAGGGCTGTGTCTGCTTGACACTCTGACTGTGTAGTCTATGTGTTGCAGGTGTTGTGTTCTGAGGTGGTAGTTGTTTGGGTGTCTGCTTTGGTGGCCTCTGCTGTTTTGGTAGATTTTTGATCAGAGCCTCCGAGTATGTCTTTGTGTGTTTATGTGTATGATTTGTGGTTGTGATGGTATTATGTGAGACTGGGTCTATAGTGTGTGTGGTTACCTTCTCCTCCTGTCTGGTCATGCCAGTCCTATGTTGAGAGAGCTCAGCCTCCAGTTTGGCCGTATAGTTGCATCTCTCGCATGTATTTGTGTTTTGTGGGAGGAGGAGAGGGTTGTCTGTGTACATGAGGCAATTGTAACATCGCCTCAATATTCCCAGGTTCACCAGCTGAGCAGGAGAGGACATTAGCAACTGATCCCTCGACATGCTAGAAGGAATAGACAGAAAAACTTAAGAAAAGGTTCTGGAGGATGTGGGTGACCGAGAAATGGGGTTTGCTTTTTTGGGGTACTTTCTATAACAAGAGTGCTGTATCGAGGTGATAAGTACTGTAGGAGCAAGTGCTTCGCTATACAGATAGAGAATAGTCTACTTGGGAGTCAAATAGAGATAATTTATAGTTGTAGGATACACTAAATAGAACAGTAGTATACTTTGAGGAAGGTAGTTTTAAGGGAAAATTTGAAGAGTGGACTTTAGGTAGCCCTAATAGTTTAAATCTGATTAACCGGCACTGCCCTAGTGTGCAACGGTAGCAGCTCTGCGCTAAAGCACGCTAACGAGTGCTTTATAGCAGGGGGCTTGAAAAGAGAGTGTCAAAATGATGGAAATATTTAAGCACATTATCAAACAGACAGTGTAAAATATATTGAATTGCAAAGCAGTACCACAAAAAAACATTTATTTTTGCTTCTGAAAAAGGCAGATGTAAGATGTGTGCCCTCTTTCTTTAAATTGCTGGTGCCATTCATATGTTGGTTATGTAGTGTGGCTTTCTGACTACTAGACAGCTTCAAAAATCACATGTTATGAATGGAGATTTGGAAAATTGTGTGAATGGTAAAGCAAGACTGAAGATTGGAACATTCATCTAAAACAGGGACGGTTGAAAGGTCTACTTTGCTTTGTTTTAGTGAAATAAGCATGGTAATTAAGGATGCAAATTAAGTAACTGCAGTATGGGAATAGTTACTGTAGTCCTCCTTTCATTTAAGAAGTAATGACAAAAAAATCAATACAAATCTGTTACTGCCATTCCATAATAAAACATAATCCTGTTTTGTTATTTCATGCATAAAGCCAAAAAAACAGTGCTTCGGGCAGAATAAAACTCTGTTTAATGGTTATTCTGTGGTTAAATGATTGGCAAGTCATTCTTTATTCAAATGCCCACATCCACATACTCACACACGTAATTTTATATACTTTGTATACTACTCCCATCTGCCTCTGAAATCCCCCTGCTTTTCCCTTGTACATAGTGGACATTAAGCATGGGAGTGCCAACCTACTTTTTTATTTGTTTAATTTGTATTTGTTTACCAGGGAAGAACACTGATCTCCATGGACCTTTTCAAGCTATATTGTTGTGATGTGCTACTTGTAGGGTTCAGACTTGTTTGCAGGTTGTCAGTAGTGGAGAGGTGTACTGACATTGTTGAACACTGCAGGCATATTTGCATGCTTTATTTGATAATTGTTGCTCGACTCATCCAGTCCTTCATTAACCCATGGGTGTTAAGCTGATCTGGGGAAACTGTAATGCTCTGCCCTAAACGAGAGGGTCTGTCTCTTTCATACTAATACTGTTGCAACTATAATGGACTCATGGCAACTCCAGGCTCCTCCTAACATAACTGTTTAACATATCAAACAGATATTGCAGGGTCTGTTCCAGACATCTGGCATGCAGTCAGAAACAAAAGTTTTTAAAACATGCATACATTTTGCCACTAAAAGGAAGATGCATGCATGGCTGCACAGAAGAAAAAATAATTAATAATACAGCTGTATGAAAGCGTGACAAACTAAGTCAATGAAACATGCTTAGTTTCTCAAGTTACTTACAAAAAACTGTTACCCTTTTCTACTTTAGTCTAAAAGGCTTGAAATGCAGATTGGAAATATGTTATATTGACATGCATGTAATTTAAAAATGTATTTAATCTTCCATCTAATCAGTTTGTAAGGTAAATGTATACTTAGATTCTCAGAAAAACAGCATCTGTTTCCACCTTAAATAAAAAATAAAAATGCGATTAGAAGATTACAAAACTTTACCAAAGCTGGGCATAATGGCACAGTAGGTAACATTGTTGACTCACAGCGAAAGATTCTCCAGTTCATTTCTCATCTGTGGTGCCTCCTGCACATAGTCTGCATTTCCTCCCTGTATTTGCAAGGGTTACTGGGTAAGCTGGATGTTAGTGGATTGAACACTCTACATTTGCCATAGGTGTGAGAGAACATGCATGTGGTGTTTGGTATGGAAGAACAATTGCAACAGGGCTCACCTCATGGTGGTGTAAACATTGGCTTTTAGGTGAGTGTAACTATTGAAATGACACCTCAACCCATCTGCAAAATTGGGAAAACTGGGTTGTAGATGGATGTATGGATGGGAACTTTAATTAGTATTTTTTAGGGCACTCTCCTTATTTCCTTTGGGGGAAGAGTACATCTACAAACCTCATTTGTCTTACAACAGTCACATCCAAGGTTGTCATTACTTAGTAAAAGAAGATGCAATGCACATTTTTTTTTTGTTTGTTTTAGAGAAAAATGCATATTTTTTTCCCTTTCTTTGGCAATTTCTTAAAAAAATACCTTTTTTGAAATAGTGCTTGAACTTGTCTGATATTACCACTTGTTAACTGAGTCTTCTTTGCTTGTGATACTTTCAGTGGAAAATCTTTGTAATAATCTTAAAGCAGTATGCATAAATGTCTGATTTTTTACCAAAAATCATGTTTTTCATAACTTGTAGCAATGCAACTTGAGTTATATTATCTGAAAAGAACATAACTGTGAGGCAAACATATTATATAAATATTTAATATTTTGTTTGTGAAATACTTAATATGGAAAAGGTAGAAAAAACTGTTATGATTTTCAGGTATTTTTCATGTGAAAAACTAGACAATTAAATGAGCTATATTGTGCACTCTAAAAGCCACACGTGCAGGATATGTCATTTTGTTTTCTCAAATATACACGCTGCTGTTCTGTTATGAATGGTGCAAAATCTTTTAATCCACCATGTTTATATAGTGCCTTGCTAATTTCAGAATTTGAATGTCATTTTAAAGGAAGCTTTCATGTTATGCAACCTCCTAACATAAAAATAAACAATTTTGTATGTGTGTTTGATGACATCCAATTAAGCAAGGCCTTTTTCTATGCATGGCTACTTGGCTAAAAGCAAGCTTCTGTTTTAAAAGTGAATTCAAGGAAATGAGATGAAAGGTGAGCATTGTTGCTTGAAAATTTTACGCTATCATTTCTAGTCCATGTCTGGATGTGAGGATCTTGGTGCAGATGGTGTGATAGACCACAGTATGTTCTGAGAACATGAAATGATAACAAATATATGCAAATTGACAGAGTGTTTTGGATGAAAGCCAGTGTGTCCAATTTTACAGTGTCTGAGAACAAATTAATATGCCCAGCTAAATCACAGAAAAGCTCTAGGAAATATAACAGTGCCAAAACAACGTATATTAATGATCCAAGTAGGCTGTTGCATGCTTTGGTTCATTGCAGTCTTGGTTCCATTCAGTTCACTTACATTGTTAAATATAATTAACTACTTAGTATAGGCGAATTTGACTTGTTACATTATAAAAAATACATCAAAAGAAAGACATATATGACTGTGAGAAGTGATTTTTTTTATATGTTACTTTCTCACCCATTATATGAATTCATGTTTTCAGAGATTATTATCTCTCTATAGCCCAATTAACATCATATCACATAATTAAGAACAAAAATGGAGATACTGTTTAAATGTATAAAAATAGCACCAATATGTGAACATTCCATATTGTCAGATTGCACTAAAACCTGACAGTGCAGTAAAAATATTAAAATGTAGCATGACACAATTTTTTTGTTATTATTATTATTAATAGTAGTAGTATTTGAAATGTAACAGTCTCTATTACATGTTCATATTGGTGCTACATATTTACATATTTATTCTAACTCTGAGGTCAAACATAAATAGAGAAAGCAAACTGGTTCTGATTTTTATACAAATAAAATATTGCCTTCTTTCTTTGGGATTAAGTAACAATGGAGTTAAAATGATAACATAGTAGCAGTGTGTGGGATTACAACCCTATGCATAGCTTGCTCCTCTATCAGTTTAAAGCTTAATAAGTGAAAGGCTAGAAATCAAAATAAGTTTGAGGAGGCATACTTTTTTTACATTGATTCCATGCAGGTTTAAACTCAGTATTCCTCTGTTGGCAATTGTCTTCTGGTATACTGCCATACCGCCATTCCCTTATTTACATGGTTGGCTGGCTGCTATAGTTTTATTCAACCACACAGTTGATATCATAAAGTAAATCCAAACAAAGACACTTAAATGGTTAGCTAAACAGATAGCTAGCTAGATTGATTTGAGGTATACCATAGCCATACACTTCTCTCTTTCTACACAGACATGCACACATGCAAGCCACACATTATATATGTGTGTGTGTGTGTGTGTGTGTGTGTGTGCATGTGTGTGAGTAACTGCATTTATTTATTTAATACTGTATTTAGGAAATGGACTAGGTAAACTGAACAAAGTAAAAGAGGACAGAAAATCATATATTTTATATGTGTAGCTCCCTCCTGCACCACCATCTTCATTGCTTTTATTCAACCTTTACTCTCTTCGCCATCTTGTTTGTATCCTTTTCAGCTATTACCTTTTTGATTCTCTCTATCACTCATCTTTTTCTACTCTCTAATCCTTGTCTATCCTACCTTTATGTGCCCCCTCCCAAATATTGGCTTGTTCTTCTTGTCTATAATCTATATTTTTCCTCTAATGCATATAGCATTCTTGTGGTCCATCACATTTCACTGTTGTTGCTGCTTGGCATTACTTTAGATCTGTTTCTTTCTCAATGTAAATACTATTTTTTTATTATTTTTTTTTTCCTGAACTGAGCCTGAAATAGGTCCTGTTGGACCAGTGTAAATAATGAAATATGTAAAAATAGTTCTCTTCATCCAAATGATTGCAGACATTGAAAGTAATGCAATAATACCGTTTCTGTTATTCTCTAAACAAATATTATAACATATATAGCATTGTAGGCCACTCACCCTTAGGGTCAGTGTGGTACAACAGTCAGTGTGTGCATCAATATGTTCATATAATGTGTGTGTGTGTGTGCATGCACACTTGTGTACATATATATGTATGTGTGCATGTGTGTGGCTGTTCCTGCAGGTCTGCATTCTTTTTAGTATGGTTTGGAAGGTTGCTGTTCTTAGGGTTAATGAATCAAGTTCAGAAATCTGTGGATTTTTTTTTCTTGGGTATTTCAACTCTTATTGCATTTCTGACACAGCAGTACATACTGAGTAGGATGCTGCACTGGAATTTTGCCATTGGTTGTATATGAAACTAAAGGAATCTCTTGATGTTTTATTTGTCATTTAGATGGCTGTTGAAATTCCGGTCACAATTATTTGCTGAAAGATTGTTGAGTATTTACCAATGTTTTTCACAAACTTCATCTTGTCACTATCAATAATATCAAAATTACCAAAAGACCAAATAATTTTGTGGACGTGCCTAGATAGAACAAAGGTAAACAAAATAAATAAAAAAAACTAAAAATAAAATTAACACATGCTCAGTACTAAGCCTTTTTAACATCATAATTGTCATCATACAGGAGTGTCTCAGTTCAAACTGCAAGATTTATTACACGTAGAAACATACCATTACCAGACTATATTACTTCTGATCTTATGCTATTTATTTCTGCACTGACTTTGCAAACAAGTCATAATTTAACTGCCAAGTATAAGTTTTATTTGTTAGTAACTAATCTTTATTATTTTGCTATGCAGTCCCAATTTGTCCCTGATTTTTTTGGAGCTATTTCTTGATTTTGTCAGGTATTGCTGACAGTCTGTGTTCACTCATGTGTACTTACCGCTGCTCTAGAGAGGTCATGGTGAAATTCCTGGAAAGTTAGTTGTTCGAAGGAGATGAAAACTGAGATATTTTTCCCTTATTCAAGTTGGCGCAAACACAGATTTGGTAAGTGTAAGCCTTGGGGTTGGGTGGTTACCTCACAATTCAGAGACTGCAGGATAGCTTTCCCCATGAAAAAATGCATGCAGTTAACTTTTTTTATTTATGTGTTTCAGACATTATTTTTTCAGAATTTCTAATGCTTTGCCAGTTGATGATCCAAAGAAGAATCACAATTCCAATTTCTTTTCTTTTAGACTACATAGTCCATTTACAAAAAAATTACCCATATTCTTGATTATGCATACATAAAAAGTAACTAGACTACAAAATCAATGCTTAATTATTTGTATTTGAACAGTAGGACATTAAATGTTTTTCTTAAAGTTGACAGAACATGTTGCTTAATCAGATTTATAAGTGGTCTATTTAGTGACTACAAGTTATTTTTTAGCTTTGGGTCAATATTAGATGATCGAACTTTCAAAAGTTCGACTGTTGTATGGTCGACACCATATGATCGAGTTTTTGACAGTTCAAACATTTTAATGAAGATCTCAGTACAGCGTAAAATGGGAAGATTTTCCTTTTCTGCACTGTAGTGCGATCTCGGAGTTGGTATATTTAAAGAATGGGGGGTATGGGGTGCAGGGGGGCTTGCCCCCCAGCTTAAAATGTTCAGGTAGGTTATTTGTGTAGTTTATTTTTTTATTAGATATTCAAACTTTTAAAAGTTTGAACATATGGTGTCAATCATATGACAGTCGAACTTTTGAAAGTTCAATTTTTTAATATAGACTCCAAGTTATTCTTTAGCTTTTACCTCCAAAATAGGCTTCTGCCTTTCATTTTTCCCTGATTTGCTCCTTCTTTCCCTTGATGACATGATATCCTGCCTTTTCCTTTATGTAGATCTTCTCAATTCAGTGAAGAAATCTTTAATAGATGCATCTTGGCTTGTCACTGTAATTAAGAGTGGAAAAAAGAAAGAGGACTTCATATTCTTGCCATGAAAGATATTTTATTTACAAAGATGCAAGACTTTTGATGAAGAAGAAAACCCCCATGTATGAGGACTGAGCATGCAGTGACATTTATGCATCACACTGTGCTGCAATGCATGCGACTCATACATCTACACCACTCTTCATATTAATGTAGCAACAAACAAAGCTGGGAATCCATGATCTCTAGGCACTCGCTTAGAGGGTTATCCAACTTAAGAGTAAACAAAACCTTCAAAAATGAAAGAGAAATGGCATCAAGTATTTAACCCTTTTTCCACTAGCAAGCATTTCTCATTTGAACTTATTTTTCCTGGGACTCAGTCAGAGTTACAAACCTCTGTGCTGCAAAGCCATTAGTGACTATCAGTCTATAACTTTTAGGCCCAGTAGACCCTGAAACAATTCTTTAACAAAATGATAATTTCAACTTATAATTTGCACTGTAAGCAATAACATTTTTATAGAATAAGGCATTACAGTTCTGGTCTGTTAACTGCATGCAGAAAAAATGCATTGATGTTTACAATATTAGTATCAATATTGATACATAAAATTCAATAGAATTCTCGTCATTAAAATTTCTAAACAACCTAAAAGAACAGGTACATGGGGAATTATTCAAAACAAATGTAATTCAGCAATGGGTTCATTAATATCCTTGGGAAATACTGTAACCTGCAAAAAATCCTTTAAAGTTTTAAGCTATTTCATGCAATTTCCTTATACAGTTAACTATATTTAGTTCAGCTGAATAAAAATAGACATGCAAAATTAAACATAAGTTTTTTTTTACCTTCAACATATATTATAAGGAAATATGACAGTGTATGCCTGAAATATCACAATGTAAGTGAATTTTCATGTGTCTCTGGTTCTGCATAATTATTTATGAAAAGGGTCTTTCTCAAAGTCAGGGACTGTGGTGTCTTGTATCTCAAATGAGCTGACACTCAAACTGAAACTCACCTACATGTTATGGTGAGGTTTGGCAGCTGTGTGGAGAGAGTAGAGACAGTAGCCATGTTCTAGCAGGGTAAGTGCATCAGCTGTGGGGAGGGAGGAAGAGGGAATTGGAGTGTAGGTTAGTGTTTCAAGCAGTGACTGGGACAGGCATTTAGTTTTATGGAGCAGTAGTTTTAGAGTTAAGTTTTAGATTTAGGAAAGAGGAGAGGAGTTTAGGGTTAGGGAGTGGGATGGGAGTTTTAAGTTTAAGGAGTGGAGTTTTAAGTTTAGGGAATGATTTGGGACTTTAGGGTTAGGGAGTGAAAGGGCAGTGCTATTTCTACACTTTGGGACTGTGTGAGAGTTTTAGGGTCAGAGTTAGGACTCTGGTAGGGCTATGCAGGCCGATGAGACCAGGTAAAGGGAGGACTACTAGATTAAGTCGCATCAGGCTAGTGAGTGTTAAGGGATTTGTGATTTAGAGCATGAAGCACTGATGAGGTATATTGCAAGCTACTAGCATGCAAACACTTGTAGCAGACCCTTGTGAAATATATTATATATACTCAATTCAGAATATCCAGCTCTAGCTCCGTTAACATTTCCTCAAAATTTCCATAATTAAGCATCACATTTTTATATTGTTTTATGTTAGAAATGTATATAGATTCATAGGTTCATAGGTTCATACTAGGCTATCTGCCCTAGGGCATTTATAAGCCTAGCCAGAGTGTGTGTGGCTTTCACCACCCCTTAGGATGAGAATACTACGCCCATTTAGGGTTTAGTTTACTGTGCCTCTGTCTAGTAGTGACACAGAGATGACCCCCAGGGTAAACCTACCCTTAGTTTTTTTCCACTTGTGTTTTCTACGGAGGTAGGTTTGTCATTTGAGCCTTGCCTAAAAAAGGCACTATGGGGGTGGCAAGAGCCTTGGCCAATATCCGGAAGCCCAGGGGTGACAGGTGCAAGCCATCTCTTGCGAAGCAGCGTGGCTTGTCAAGCATGTCATCCCAAGCAGACAGACATTGGATTCCCTTAGAATGACACCAGTAATTAAGCCAATTGTTAAAACTGATCATTTTGTCTTTGTACTGTGGCATCATTCTTGGTGAGGGTAAGATGCTGCTCAGGGTCAGGGTCATATCGGCCTGGGCTACATAATCAGAGAGCTCCTCTATGTCTTTTTTCATGTAGTCCAGGGAGGTACATCTCAGGTTGTTCACACCGGCATGTACAATGACTGAGTCATATTTCTACTTGCTGTGGAGTGACCTGAGTGCTTGTGTTATGTGGCGGATTCTAGCTCCCGACAGGCAGCTTACTGTGACCTTTTCCTTGTTCAGTCTGGTGAGCGGGACGTCAGTGTGTCTGACTATGGAGTCACCTGTTACAAGTGTGTCTGGCATGTTGTTTGGCCTTAAGGGCTGTGACTGTTTAGCACACTGACTTTGTGAACTATGTGTTGCATGTGCTATATCTTGAGGTGGCGGTTGCTTGGGTGTCTGCTTTGGAGGCCTCTGTTGTTTTGGCAGATTTTTAATCAGCGCGTCCGAGTATGTTTTTGTGTGTTTATGTGTTTGGTTTGCAGTTGTGATAGTTCTATGAGAGACTGGGTTTGTGGTGAGTGTGGTTACCTTCTCCTCCTGACTGGTCTTGCCAGTACTGAATTGAGAGAGCTCAGCCTCCAGTTTGGCTATATAGTTGCATCTCTCGCATATATTTGTATTTGTTGGGAGGAGGAGAGGGTTGTCTGTGTACATGAGGCAATTGTAACATTGCCTCAAGATTCCCAGATTCACCAGCTGAACAGGAGAGGACGCCAGCAACTGACCCTTCGACATGCTAGAAATAGTGAAAAAGATTGCTGTGTAACTGAGTCAGAAAGGATCTATAGGGAAAAGGGTACTCAAGGGAATTTAGGTGAATTAAGTACTTTCTTTTGTTTAAGAGTGCTTTACCTGTATAAAAAATGCTTTAGGAGCAAGTGCTCAGCTTTTCAGATAGAGTATAGGCTGTTTAGATTGCAAGTAGAGCAGTTCTAAGGGAAAAATTGAAGAGCAGACTTTACGGAGCCAGAAATAGTTTAAACTTGATTAACCGGCGCTGCCCGATGCTGCTCTATGAGCAACTTCGCACTAATTCGCGCAAAAGCATGCTAAAGTGTGCAAAAACAGGCTTTATAGCAGGGGGTTGAAAAGAGCCAGGAATTGACCCAAAATGGCCAATAAACTACAAGTTGCTGGGCTGGAACCACGCCTCTAGGGACAAATAGGTTGCTCAGTGCTCCGCACTCCCACTGGTGAACAAAGAAGCTTCCTCTTATCCAAATAAGGATATGGATAGCACAGGAACTAAGACAAAGCCCAGAGATCAGCAAAATCTGAAGATTGGACTATTCTAGTTCAGAAAAGCTGGAAAACAAGGATTTGTTTTGTTTTTTTTTTCTTTTTTTACAGAGACAGAAGAAAAAGATACAGTAGCAAACAGTAAATGCTATAAAATGGCTAGTGCACTGGTATGATTCACATTTTTTTTTTTTAATAATAAAAGTGATAGAATGTATCCACTGAAAATATGAATGGAGGGAAGTGACAGAGGCAGGACACTGTGTATCTGCTTTTTATAAAATGCTAAAACAAGTCTGGGAAAGTTACATGCCTGACAGAGTAACGTGAAGCTATCCATCAGATGAAAAAAAAATATGAACAGTAAGAAAACATTCCCTCTTCATACATTATACATTCGTAATAGGTATAGTATTATGTAAAGTGAATTTTAATTGCTGTAATTGTCATTTTAGTTAGTAATGTATTATCTAGAGACCAATATATCAATTAACACACTGAGGACTCTTTTAGCTATGAAAATGTGGATAGACTGGAATGATAATCTGAAGTTGTAGAAGTATTTTAATTAAAAAATGTAAAGTAATTACACATCAGTTCAAATCTTGCTTATGTATTATGTTTCCAAGTATCACCTTCTAAATATACATCTTAAAAAGTACAGTATAATGTGAATGATACCTAAAAACTCACCTCAGTGGTGTTTCAGTGTTCTTCATCTGGATATCTTTATCTGTAAAAGTATCAAGTTTAAAGGAAACATGCAATCATTACAGACAGAAATAAGTGCAGTGCTAATATTATCTAAACATCACCTGATTTACTATAGATATAGATATAGCTATAGACATAAGTATATATATAGAAATAGATATAGATATGGATATAGATATGACTGAGTAAGTTAAAGTACTAACAGAACTTTAAGTCAAAATTGAAGGTCTCCATTTCCTTGCAAATAGATGAGAAAAGCAATGCTCAGAAAAATGGTTTAAGACATTAGCCAGGCATTCAAATGATGGCCTGAATGGAAATGTTCTAGTAGCAGTAAGATGTTATTATTCTAACAATTAACGAAAATATGGAATCAATTCAAATTAATTGAGTCTTGGCTTTTTCCCTACTTGCTGTTTTAAGCTAAGAACTTCAGTAATTGCACCTTTAAAGCTGAGACATTCTTTGTCATACTGTACACAAAGACAGAAGCAGAAACCTCTGTTAACATTGGTGTGAAAATAATTCCACCTATCTGAGAAAAGGAGCACAATTCATTACACCAATGACTAGAAGGCAATACATTCAGATCTCAGCCCAGTCTCACTAGTCCCTAATGGTTACAACATCATCCAGCAGACCTCACCTCGGATCATTAGAAGGCTGAATCATGGCACTATAGCTGGAGCTAAAATTCACTACAAACAAAAAAATTGGAATTATAGAAGGTAAGAAGTAATTCAATTACTGTCAATATTACAGGACAGAATACCTTATGTCTAATGTATATGAAGTGTCAAGTGTTAAATTGTTTTACAATGCGACAAAGATAAACAGCAAATTTACTAGCAACTAGATGCGGATGATACCATTCTATTTATGAAGAAAAGAGGCAACATATTTTTGAACGTGTATGTATGCAATAGGGAGAGGTACAGAACAAATGCTCCTTCTGCTGTTACACACTACACAGCAGATCATTCCACTGAGGGGGCAGCAGTACTTTATACCAACAGTACTATAAGAATAATTACATCAGATTAGTTTGGTTGCAGAAGACAGTGAATCTAACACAGCCTGTCCTTTGAGCGGATTTGCCATTCTATTTCCTGCCTTTCCCTCCAATTACCTTCTGCCTTATTTCACATCTTCTGTGTCCCTCTGAACTTTTCAGTAGGTTTACTCAATACCACCTGTGTAGTTTGTTTTCAAAGTCATCAGCATTTTTCTCCGTGTGGAAATGCTCTCTTATAATAAGATATTAATAGTGGCATACAATCTTCTGTCTGCACCCTCTCCACAACTCTCCTTCCTGTTCAGGGTGACATATCCACATCTCTTTGACATAATTTCCTGCAACCACATCACATCCATCCTGTTGTTTCTAATTTCTGTTGAGAATCATTTCAGCTCTACTTTTTACCAGTCTCGCCCTGTTTGCTCCCTCCCATACATAGAACATGCACATGTCTGTTCGATACCCAGCATGCATGGGTATTCTGCAACTGAAACTCTCATTAATAAAATCAGCTTGGGAACTTCTGATGTTACTTAATTAAACTGGGACTTCAGAACAAATGAAAGGAAATCTGGAATATGGAGAAATGGCAAATATTTTGCATCATCCTCTACTAGTGTTTTGCAGAAAAGTCTAAGCCATTCTGAAAACTGCCTTTAAATGAGAAAAATGTAGTTCAACATGTCATGTACAACTGGTACCAGAAACAGCTGCTAAAAAAAGGAACTATTAATAATTCACTCACTTTTGTTACTACATATTTGATCAGCAGGAATGCTTTTCTTTCTTCATAGGATAAAGATGAACCTTCTTTTTCCTGCCACTTGTGCAGAATGACTTTTATACCCAGGATAAGTGAGATGGGAGGATGAATGTCACCTGTCTTCTCAGCCGCTACTGATGATACAGATTGCTTGATTTTGATTGACAGCTACTAATAACCTTCTTGCCCTAAGTGCCATGGAGACACTTTATTAGGACAAACAGCCAAGGAAATCTAGGAAGGAAGCCAAGTCTGCAGTGAATTATTATCAGGACTGTATTTATCTCAGCTTTGTAATTTTTCACTGATATGCAAATCCTGAAATAGATCTTCTTCTGCTGAAGGACAGGTCCCACTGTTAATTGATCCACTGAGGTTTAACCTAACCTCTTTTAGCTAATAGCCAAAGAAGCAATTCACTTAAAAGAGCTTTTAATACTGCATCCCATCTGCATAAATGTGGCCATGTAATATTTTTTTATAAATCTACATGAAGAATGTACTTTCAGCTAACTGCATATAAAACAGCATTTATAACAAAATAAATAACCGCATATAAAACAGCATTAATAACAAAATAAATAATCAGTCAGCATTAATAATTATAAATACAAGCACCAAATAAAACTTAGTTTTGGTGATCTAGAAAGAAAAGAATATGCTGAATGAAGACATAGTTTTAAAAACACGTGTTGCACTCAGTTATTTTAGAACAGAACAATAAATTGAGAAACATAAATGCAATGCATCTTATTAATTCAAGGCATTTCAGACAAATTATTTAATGTTGTAACAATGCATTAGCAAACTACATTTTACACAAATCAATAAACCTGCACATAATGCATATGTACATACATAGTCTGTTTCTCAAGCAAACACACGCTCAATACACACACACACACACACACACACATATATATATATATATATATATATATATATATATATATATATATATATTTATATATATATTGGTTCATAGGTATATACTAGGCTAATGACCACTGAGATCTTTATAAGCCTAGTCAAGCACCCCAAATGTATACCACAATTTTATATATTTTAGAGAGATACAGGTACTAGACACAGGGTTTATTTCTGATTTCCCATTCAGTGGTACAGGTTTCTCTTGAATAGAGTTAGGCAATAGCTCTGCTTCACATAGATGGGAAGTCTTTTCCAAAGAAGGGGAATTATCTGAGACACATGTCTTTCCCTCCAACATGTCCTATATATGTCACAAGCAATGTTTAAATTCCTAAATTAATTAATTCTGATGTTATTTATTTTGTAGTTATGCAAAAGATCCTTCATAGTGGGATCCTATGATGCCTTCAATGCCAGACATAGATAACCTCAGTGTGCTGGAAAAAGTGTGCAGAGATAGGCATTGAGGCAATCTACATAGGACATATTGCTTATGCCCTGTACTCTTTCTGTGAGGAACCTCTGTGGATGTTCCAATTGTTGCATGTGTCTGGTCAGGAACATACCAAAGGGGGCATTGTACTCAATTATGGATCTCATTAGGGCAAAATGCAGTGGACAATGACTTCTTTGGGGCTGGATGTGATAATCTTGCTTATAAGTCGAGCAATGATGAATGATTCCCTTACTACCTTAGACACATATTGGTCATAAGCCAGGTTAGTATCTAAATCTCTGACTACTGATTCTAATCTTAGGGCTGTGTTATTGATGATGTAAATTCTTAAGGTGGCTGACTTCCCAAAGGATACTATTATGCCTTTCTTGGCACTGAGTTTTAAGTCATAGATTTGGCACCAGTCATTTGTCTGAATTATGCCTTCCTGTAGGATGACAGTGTCTTGAGAGGATTCTATAACTGCTCCTAGAGTACAGTCAACAGCAACCTTAGTCAGCCAGAGGCCCTTGACACTGGCTTTGGCTTCCAAGAAATCAATGCCAAAAAAGAGTAGTTCCAGCACAGAGATCTAAGAGACATTATTTGTATGTGGCCTCATTTTGGAGGTGGTGTTCCCCTATCTTAACTTCATGGACCCTATTTGAGAGCCAGCTCCAGTGCATAAGATAGGGGTTTTTGCCTATATTGGTGAGTTTGTTTGGAATGCTTGACTGGAGTATTGTAACAAATGTCTTAGCTAGGTCTAGTTAGGCAGTATGCACCATTTTGGTCCTCATCAATTGCTTTGGTGACCTTCTGAAACAACTCTACCAGGCTGAGTAGGCATAATCTGCCTTTGACAAAAGCAAATTGGGTTGGATCCAGTGTATGAAGGTTTTTATGCCCTTATCAATCATTTCCATGATATTTTTTTCCATGGATTTGCATATGGGACTGGTCAGACGTATGAGTCTGTAGTTTCCAGGTTCTGTTGATGGCCCACTCTTGTGCAAAGGGATGACCATTGCAGTTCTCATGTGACACAAAGCCTGTCTGGAGGCTGTGATTAAATAGTGACTTCAGTGATCCCAATAGGTCATGTTCCAGGCTATTTGGGAGACATCCTGTGATATTAACCAGGCCCATTGATGCATTGCTTTTGGCATTAGACAGCACATCCAGGACCTGCTCCCTAGTGAGAGCTGGGGGAAGGGGCATTGTTGATAGTTCCTGGGCAGTAGCGCCTCATGATATTGGACTGCAGGACTGTAGCCCCCCAGCTGTAAAAAGAAATAAAAATAGTTTAGAGTGTCCATTTAACTCTGTGAAAACTGCTGTGAAAATGTCCGGACCACTAATTTAGTGTGTCTGGACCATTTCCCAACTCAGACTGCTGTAAATATTTAGAGGGATTGTCCATTTCCAGACTGCTGTAAAAATAATTTAGAGGGAGTGTCCGTTTCCAAAACTCAGACTGGTTAAACAGCAGTCTGGATTGAGAAACAAGGCATCAGACTGCAGATGCCCCAGAAGTCTATGCGGTTTCATCTGCATAGACTGGAAGGGGATCGGACTGCAACTTCTACAGGCTGGATAACTGTAAGCCTGTTACTCTCAAAGGACCATAGAGGGTGATTTCCAGAGGCAAGGGACCGAGTTGTTTATGGAGACTATGATGGATGGAGAGTTTGAGGACCAGGGACCTTTTATTGCTATTTCTGTATGGAGCTTTTGAATTGCTACTGTGACGGAGCTGAGGACCAGGACCTTCAGGTAGTGTGGAATGCCCCACTTAAATATATGTGGTGGCTAGAGACAGGCTCAAAACCTGTAACTTGGATGCAGATAGCAAGAGCCTAAATTCCCCACCCACCACCACTTGTGAAAAATTTTCAGATTTCTGCCTCATATTTTTGTTCTGTTCTGTTCCTCAAAAAATCTGTGGTTTTCTGGATTTTAATTGACTAAATAATGATAGACGTGTGAATTTCACACTTTATATTCTTCCAAAGGTACATGGTAACACAAAACCTTTTATTCTAGCAATTTTCAAAGTTTATAAGATCAATATTTGAAATGTATCCCTATTTTGGGGGCTCTATTCCCTCATTATTCACTTTGTCCAGGTTTTTGTGCTAAGAGGTTGAGAGCTATGGTGAGAACTGAATTCACTGAATATGTTTGGGGGCTGTATTCCTCCATTATTGGCTTTGTCCAGGTGTTTTGTGCTAAGAAGTTGAGAGCAATGGTGAGAACTGAATTCACTGAATATTTTGGGGGCTGTATGGCATTATTCACTTTGCCCAGGTGTTTTGAGCTAAGAGATTGAGAGCTATGGGGAGAACTGAATTCACTAAATGATAGCCATTTAAGTTTCAGTCTTCCTATCTTTGCAGAAACAGTTACTTTCATGTTGCTCTGATTGTAGTGCACAGGGTCCTGGGTTCAAATATTGGCAGTGAAATTCATGGTGGTAACACAGCATTTTATTCTAGCAACTTTCCAAGATTATACAAGCAATGTTTAAAATGTGTCCCTGTTTTTGGGGCTCCCCCCCCCCACAATAAATTTTGGCTTTTCCAAATTTCTTGTGCTGCAAAGTTGAGAGATACACTTGAGTGTTTAGTGGATTTTACAAGGAGCTGAGAGTTTCAGGGGAAGAGAAGTTTAGTGCTGCTTATGCTGAGTCTGCTTGCTTTGTTAATAGTGTAACAGGTAGTGTACTTGCTTTTGATGCAGAAGACTGGGGGTTCTACTCCCACAGTATGTAGATGCATTGTTGATACTGTATTGTGTTATACTTTTAAAGGGGGTGGATGCTGCAGTCCTGAGAATGCCCTCTTTGGCGGAGATACCTAGTAACTATGAACCTGTTATCAGTTTGCCATCCAGTTCCTATTGCAATATGACTAGCTTATCATTTTTTTAGTGTAATACAGGAAATATATTCATAAAGGACAACAGGCACATTATTTGCAGATGAAACAATGAAATATAAAGTTGTTTGCTAGCAGTAACCTCTTCTTTAGATGCAGATCTTTTTAATGTGAAATTATTTAGATGACTGGTGGACTGTAGAAGTTTGAGTAGACTTTTTGATGGAAATGTTCTGAATTGGACAGTTTTGTCATTAGTTGGGCATGCATTTTGTTTCATTGTTTACCGGAAAATGCTCAAAACAATAAATTTAAAATGCCCTCTAACAACTGTACTGTACTATACAATAGAATTTAATACAATCAGGAAGGTGTATCAAAGAACACATGTACGTTTCATGTGCAAGGGGCCTATGATTTGAAAACAGTCCAAAGTTAATCTGTACCTGTCACTGGCCAGATGTATTTTCTTTGAATGTGGGTTTCAATGTTGTTTCAATGAATGTGAGTTTCAAGGGCAGGGAAGTTTTAATGTTAAGTCTATTTTCATTGTGAGACTGCATTGCTTTGTTTAGCAGATGTCTATTAGGGTTTGTGCTATAAAATGTAAAATAAAACTTTAAAATGAAATCCAAATCATCATACACATAAAACAATGTGCACATTACAGTGTTTATGGTAAATGGGGTGAAATAGCCAAGTAATTGGACATTAGAACGACTGCAGGGGGGAGGCCCCATTTGACCATGATTTTGTGATGGGGGAAGGGTGGCAAACTCAGAGACAGCCCTGGCTGAACTATACTTCTCAACTGTCCAGATTTTCACAGAATGAATAGATTTTTTTGCTTATTTTTGGTTGTTCCTCATAAAAATTGTGGTTTTCTGGTAAATCCTTTAGGAATGAAGTCACTAAATAATAACAGACATTGAATTTTAGACTTCATACCCTTCAGAAAAATGATGGTTAAAGCAAGACCTGTTATTATATCAACTGTCTAAGTTTATACAATAGCAATTTTTAGTACTGTTTGTATGTTCCCCCAATATATTTGGCCTTGTCCAGATTTCCTGCATTAAGAGGTTGAGAGGTACATGCAAATAAATCACTTTATAGAATTGGGTATATCCAAACCTCTCAACTGTCCCCCATATTGGCTCAAAGTGTTGCTCTCCCCCTAATAGTTTCTCTGCAAAATGGCAAATTTGGAAGAATTCATGGAGGATCTACAATTAATAAGTAATTGTAATGATCAGAGTTATAGATTACTTTTAATTTCAGAAATGCATGTAGATTCTTATCTTGTCAGCTGCTCAAGTTAACAGTACTAATATTAAAAAAGTGTCCCTTCTTTGACAGGTTCCCAGCTGTATTGTGTAGTTATTTTATATTGTTGCATCATATTTTTGGTCCATTTTTCAAAAAATTGTGGTTTTCTGGCAAATTATTGGCAAATAATTAAAGATTGAAGTTAGAAAATAATGACAGACATTTGAGTTTCAGATTTCATACCCTTTAGAAAATTCATACTAATGCAAGACCTACTATTCTATTATCTTTCTAAGTTTATAAAAGCAATATTTAAAATTGTCCTTATTTTTGGGCCTTTGTCCCACTTCTATTTATGACTTTGTACAGATTTCTTGCTCTGAAGTTCAGAGGTCTGACAAATGTGTCAGGGCCATCACCATCAGCCAGAGACATTTCAAATTGTGACGTACTTGTTGTACCCCACTCCCCTATGTAGTGACGCTGGGAGTGTTTAAGGAAGGCAAGGAGCAGTTATGCAGTGTAAGTATGCAGAGTATCCCCCATCCAAGGTAGACACAAGAACTACAGTGGCTTTTAATCTGTCCTTGATTTTGTATAATGTTCTGGTTTTTCTGTCATATTTTTATACTGTTGAGTTATGCTTTTTCTTATTTAGAAAATGCATGTTGTTGCAATACCTGTTGGTGTGTGTTTAAGTAGCAATGCTTTAATGACCGTCAGGTAAGATTGCCTGAGGTTGTAAGATGCAAGTAAGCTTTAATAAGCATACTGTTAAAGAACTACCAACATTGAAAGCCTTTTTGTTGTTGCCATGTACAGAATATTTACATAACTAGATAGCGTATAAGCCAAAGGTATTGAAATGCATATGACAGTATTTGTAATAAAGGACAGGATTACAGTATTTTCAGAACCTCATTACATTTGGTGGAGACTTGCAGTCATCTTTGCAGGCTTTACCCATAAACTAAACAGAATACCAATCTATCATGTGTGGTCCATAGCCTGTGCAGTAATCCTTTAAGCAATTTATCTTGAGCTTGTTTCTAATTTGCTGTTCATTTTTTGCTTTGATCATGTTTTCCCCATGAAACAAGTAGATAGTTGTTGTTAGGCAGCAGGTCTTTTTTGGATAAGAAACATTTTTACAAGTGGGGGTATCACAGCGATTGCTACTTTTAACATGTTACTTGGTACTTTTATAAAGCTGAATATAAATTATAATTAGAACTGCAGTGCAAGGAGAAGTAGTTTGAGTTGAGTGCTGCTTGCTTTTTTAAACTTGATTTTGACTGGCAATCCAGTAATGTGTTTAAAAAGTAATTTATTTTTTCATGCCTCACAACCTTTTTGTTTCAATCTATATATTAAGTAAGCTGTCATGTAGCCAATGCACTGAAATATATTTTTTTCTTCTACACCTCAAATTGTCTTTATTGGACTCTCATAATGATGGCTTTGCATCCAGGGCAGCGTATTTAATTAAAGTCCCAGATTTTGCATTTTTTAGCATAGCTGTACCCCTTTCTAGTTGGCCACACCCCTTCTCATTGGCCCCACCCATTCAGCTGTCCCCTGCAGCCCCCCCCCATTGATTTGAAGTCACCAGCTGCCACTGTTCCTGGGGGGGGGGTGGCAATAGAGAAGGGCAGGGTAAAACTGGAATTGAATTTGTTAGCTAGCATATTTGCTATATCTTCTGGCTCTGTATAGGTGGCTCCATTTACAATTAGTTCTGAACACTGCTAAAGAAAGCCTTGTGGTTGTTCTTTGCCTGGGATGCTATCTCTGTCTCAAGTTTGGCTTTAGTAGATATAATTTTCCTTCTTAGTTATGTGCTTAGATTGATGAAAGCATTTTTATCATGCTGATCATAGCACTTCATAATTTTGGCAATGTCTTTTTTGTTCTTTTTTGTACACCTTGTTTATTTTTGGCTTCCATCAGGGTGGTTTGTTTTTTGAATTAGTTCTGTATTTATTTGTGGCACACAGCTGTCTCTATACATTTATTGACATAGTTGCACAGGGTTTCTGTGAACAATTCTAGATGGGTAGCTGTGTTCTCAGGGTTTGGGGGAGGCTTTAAATTTTGCAAGCTATCACTTAGTAGTAGTAAGTTTGACTTAGAATAGTTCCTAAATGTTATGGGGTAGCCAGGGTCTCGGAACAGATTTTTATTATAAAGAAAAGTGACCATTTCAGGCAGGGCACTCATTTCAGGCAGGGCACTACACTGGGGGGTACGGTGTTCCCCATGTTTTTGAGTACCAGGTTGAGTGTGTTTACACCTCTAATGGGTATATGGACTATCTCATCCAAGGTGTTTGTTTACAAAGTCCAGAAATCTCTGGGCCAGTAAGATTGGGGTCATGTAATTATCCCAGTTTGTAGTGGGATAGTTAAAGTTTCCCATGAATATGTTACTGGGTTGAATGGTAATAGCCTCCAGCAAGTCCAAGTATGAGTTATGGGTTTATTGGGTCATATAGGGTGAAATATAATTTACAAGGATATGATATGAGACTTTGCCTGTGGAAGTCTAAACATTGAGAAGCTCAAGTATGTCACCCTATTTAATTAGTCTTGAGGTGAGTTTGTTATTAATATAGATTGAGATACCTCCACCTTTGATCTCTGCTTGTGTAATAGCTGGCCTAATGTGTAGAAGGCATCGTAGCCCTGCACTGCCTGAGTGCTTTCATTGGCTTCAAACCATGTCTCAGTCACTACACAGATGTTTACATTCTCCAGGATGAGGAGAGTGGAGTTATTTGTTTAGGCTGTTGGCATTGATTTATAACATCTTTAGAGTGCCTTGGGTTGGTTTTGCTATTTCAGAAGGTTTTTAAGTTTGGTATTGCCTAAAAAATGCACTATGGGGAGAATAATGTTTTGGTCTATTGACCACATCCTCCAATGCTGACAAATATTGTACTCCCTGTGAAGATTGGGTGAAGAAAGGTGAAGGCTGCCAACCTAGCCAGATAGAACTTGGGAGATAATTTGGTCATCTGTAAATATTAATGTAAACCACAGGCTTGTTGTTTTAAATGGTAAAAATAGTGTTACATGTGGAATTGGGAAGAAACATGTAACAACAGAGCATTCTACTGACCCTTTGATGTTAGGACTCAGAGTCAGTGAGTCTAGAGTGGGCCATCCTGCCTATTGTTTTAAGGCCAGAGTTAATGGCCAGAATTTGCATGAATAAATGTCCTTTATTGCTCTGGTTTCCGCCCAGAGGTGATGAATGTAAATGTAGTTTCTGTTAGCCTGGGAACCCAGGGAAGTGTAATGAATAATGTAATGTAACCCAGGGAAGTGTGAAGAATTATGTAATGTGAACCAGGAATGTGATTTTAAAAACAGAGAGAATCAGAGATCATAAAGCATTTTTGTCTTGACCATCCAACTCATCCGCACTGTCTTGCTCTATATGTAAGTTTATCTTAGACTTGTGTTTTTTCTCTTAGAAATAGCTAGAAACTAGAAAGATTAGACTAAATGTTTTTCTGTGATGTCAGAACTGTACTACTAAATTATTTTAAGTATTTCTCTGTGATCTCTGAACTCTTGACTAGCACTGTGTAGTAAAAAGTATTGTCTTGTGTTGTGACTATTTGTTATTAAATGTTTTTAAACCATTTCAACTGTGGCTGTTTTTGTAGAGATAATTTAAGCTCTTTAGAGTGCTTGCATGCCTTTGGTAAAATTGTACAAAGCCACTCCAATAGCTTTAGCCGTGGGCTATACTACCAATTGGATAATGATACTGCACAGTAATAATTGGACACCCTTTTAAGGGCCTTTGAGTAGCTGATAAATATTAGTGGGCGGTGGCAGCTGGTACTACCATAGTCTGGGAAAAAGGGGCACAGCTAGAGAACCTGTGCCAGCCTTCCCCAGGAGTGTCTGTATGGTTGTATAAACTTTTCTAAAAGTGTGCGTGTGTTTGTGTGTGTGTGTGTGTGTGTGTGTGTGTGTGTGTGTGTGTGTGTGTGTGTGTGTGTGTTTGTGTGTGTGTGTGTGTGTGTGTGTGTGTGTGTGTGTGTGTGTGTGTGTGTGTGTGTGTGTCAGCTACTTGGGCAGGGACACAAAGCACTGGTTGGACAGAGAGGGTGCTGGAGGTTTAAGCTTGCCCACTAGGCTGAGATCTGGACCCTATAGCTGTGCCAGTGGAAAGTCTTATTGAGGACCTGGAGAGCAAGGGATCGACCAGCCCCGGATTGACTGTGATCTCTGTGTGCTCTTAAGGGAAATTGCACTTTACTGAGTGCATTTGTTATCCTTTCCTCCTATATGAGACGCCCCTCACTGGTGTTAGTGGTGAGAATTGAGGCTCCTTGATTGCTGGACCAGGGCACGGGCATCACACTCCCTTGAAATGATACCAGAAACTAAGTCAATTAATGAAGTCAGTCATCTTTTGTTCATAATGTGGCTTCATATTTGGGAATATAGAATGCTGCTCAATGCTTAGTCTGAGAGCTCCATAATGTCTTTCTTTATTTAATCCAGGAAAGTACATCTCAGGACATTTATACCCACATGGACTCTGACTGAGTCATGCTGGTACTTGTGGTCTAATGACTTGAATGTGTGAGTGATTTGGTGGATCCTGAATGCTGATAGAGAGCTGACTGATTTTCTCTTTATGTCCCACAATGGAGTGCCCTATGACTAAAATATTGGATAGTGTGTTGGCTTGCCTTATGGGATATGTAGTTGAGGCTCCAAAGGGTGTCACTGTATATGTTGTTTTGTGTTGGGTGTTGTTTTGCTGGAGTGCTTTTGGGATTGCTGAGGATTCTTTTTGTAGGATGAATGTCTAGAAGGTGTTTTGGGTTTGGAAATGTTTCTTTTAAGTGCCTCAGCATATGTTGGTCTATGTGTTGCTTCAGTACTTTGTATGTTTTTTGTAATGCTTACATTACTAACAATCTGATTGTTATTTTGAGTGCCTTTTTGTGAGAGTCTTGCCTCTACTGACATTGTGTAATTACATCTCTCATGTACTGTATCTGTTTCTCTAAGAATTAGTTGTTTGTTTGTGAAGATGAAACACTCCCTACATTGTTTCAAGATGCTGATATGTATCAAGTTGGCAGCAGAAGCATTCGGAATCTGCCCATCCATGGTGTCAGGTCTTTGTTATATGAACTAAATAGGAATGGCACAGCACAGGGTTACAACAAGTTAATTTGGGTGTTGTGAGGGGAGAAACTACAGCTAGGCTATGTATGACTGAATTTGTGCAGCAATACTCCTCTCCGTGCAAGCTAGTTGTACTGTGTAATCTTACAGGGAAAGTTGTATAGGGAAAAACTTAGTTTCTAAGTGCCCATAAAAGGTACTGTTAAGCTCTGCTGTATAGTAAGCAACATAATTTATAGTCTTAAAGAAAAGTGAATAAGCCAACTAAAATGCCCTCTGCTCAATGAAATAATCTCACTTTAACCACCCCCCATGTGTTTCAACTCTAACAGACCAGACTGCCACTACAGTTGTAGTCCCAGTCCTCTTAATATAAAAACACACTTTATTTAGCCAAAAATCGAAAAGGTACCAGAAACAAATCAAACAACTAACTATAGAAATTAATTACAAGGTAATTCTAAAGCAAACAAGCTAGCAATGGGGAACAGACACAGTTCAAAGTAATTTCAAAGCACAATAAGCACACTAGCAGTAGCTATACCAATGAAAAGCAAATATACTTTAAAGTGATGAAATGCAGAATAATGCAATACATTTGAAAATACAGCAACAGTCTTAATAAATAACTTAGAAAAATGCAGTATTCCAATTTAAAGTATATATCTCAACCTGGATGGCACCAGATGTATTTGTGCTCTGGCTGTGACCGATCTACAACCATCTGGACATACAAGCTAATTTAAGTATACTTTTTTGCACTTGCATTGTTTCAGTGATAGTTAACAAAACTGTACAACATTTATTTATTTGTGTCACTGAATATTAATTGAATATTGTGGTCTCTCTCTCTCTCTCTCTCTCTCTGTGCATGCAGTTTGTCAAGGCTAGTTCAGCACTAGAATTGTAAGCCAGACAGTTTCAGTTTCAGTTGGGGTTGTTTTACTTCTCTGAGGTTTTGTTTTTATCTGATAGCCTGGTAGGTCTATTCTTTGTCTTATAGTGCTGGTATAATTATATTTCTGTGTATTTGTGCTCAATAGCAGAGCTATTTGGCTGGTTGTGACTGATCTACAACAATCTGGGCATACAAGCTGATTTAAGTATACTTTTTTGCACTTGCATTTTTTCAGTGATAGTTAACAAAACTGCACTGCATTTATTTGTTTCATTGAATATTAATTGAATATTGTGGTCTCTCTCTCTGCATGCAGTTTGTTTCCTACCCTCCCTCTTCAGTGTTGTTATATTCTTAACCTTGGTGGCTTTGGAATTGCCCACCCCTGCTGGAACTTTGTGTTCGGGCACTCCTCCTGGACCCATCTCATTTGCTCACTCAACTGAGTACAGTGGGATCATTTGAGAAGGACTACCCCCTTGCTCCACTGATTTCAGACACTCCTACTAGTTCCATCTCATCAGATCTATTTTCTGTGCAAAGGAGGGAGCATTTGGGAAGGACAGCCCCCCCTAGTATCTTAGTCTTGTACTTGACCAAAAAAAAGTTTACACTTTATTCAGGTGCCCTTATTATAACTGTTTTCTAATTACATTATTACCCTATTTTGCTGTTCTGTGTGCTCTTAAGTGTTCAAGTGATCTTATGCTACATTTATGCCTGCGTGCTTGTTAGTAGCCTGATTAGACTTATCTGCTGTTCTAAGCATCTTAGTTTTGGTTTTAGCAATAGTGCTTCAGGCCAGTTATTTTACATTTAAGGTTTTTGTGGTCTACACTCTTGTGGACAAACACATCAAAACCCACTCTCCATAAGTCCACCAAGTAGTCAAAACACTATGTCTGGACAATTCCCAGCAAGCCTAGTCGACTTGGATATATTGAGACAGTGAAGCAACTGACTCATGTTCACAGACAGTCCTCTTCTTCTAGCACATAATTTTTCTACTTGCAAAAAATGCATCTACATCAGTAACCTGAAATCCATGCTCTCTCACTCCACAGACAGTACCATAGGTCTCAACCTGCTAAGAGCCCAATGTGGAACACAGACCATAACAATGTGTGATAATCAGTCAAAAGGTGGAACATCTTATGTTTGCACTGCATGAAAAGTATACCTTGACCATGGCCATGGCCTTTCAACTGAAATGCACACACATACACACAAACACACACACACAGACACACACACACACACACACACACACACACACACACACACACACACACACACACACACACACACACACACATACACATTCACCCTTGTCACACCTTTCAACTGCCCAGAATTTTACAGAATGCCCAAATGTTTGCCTCATATTTTTGGTCTGTTCCTCATAAAATAATGTAGTTTTCTGGCAAATCACAGAGGAATGAAATAACATATAATGACAGAAATTTGAGTTTCAGATATCATCATGTATGGTAACACAAAACATGTTATTCTAGCAACATTCTAAGTTTGTAAGAGCTATACTTAACAATTTGCCCCTATTTTGTGGCTTTTTTACCACATTGTTTGGCTACTGGCTTTATCTAGATTTTTTACTGTAGGTGGTTGAGAGGTATGCATTTAAAGGGAGGGGAAAAAAATAAAATAGAAACAAAACAGTACCGAAGTAAATAACTACAATACCAACAGTTAAAAGTATCCCTTGCAGTTATTTACTTTGATACTGTTTTGCTTCTATTTTATTTTTTCTCTCTCTATTTAAAAACAGTTTTTCACAACCTTTCCAGGTAAACTGAAGTTCAAATACATGCAATCAGGGGACCACCCCTAACTTGCTATCCAGCAGACTTGTGACAATGCTCATGGCAAACAAACTAATTGCAGATACCCCAAGGATAAAACTATGTTCTATACACTTAAACACCTTATGAGCCAGTATCTGTCTTATGATGTTAATTCCCCTCTCTATTTTACATAAAAAATGAAATTAAATTAAAATATCCATGTTTTAAATCAATGTTCATTTTACAAATTTTCTCCTACAATAAACGCACCTGATAAGGAGAAAATTTGAAATAACAAGCACTGATTTAAAACATGAATATTAATTTTATTTTATTTTTTATGTTAAAATAGAGAGGAATTTAACATTATAAGACAGAGACTGGATCATAAGGAATTTAAGTGTGTGGAAAATCATTTTATCTTTGGGGCATCTGTTTCAAGATTGACCTTTTAAGTGGTGGTGAAGAAGACCTAATTGTACAGAGCTTAGCACCAACATTTTCCAGTATCCCACTATAACAACCTTTCCTGGTACATGAATGATAATGTATTTTGGAGCTCTAATTGCCTTCCATACTCAGGAACAGTTATTTGATTGGTTCGTATACCGCAATACCGGTTGGCTGTAATTGTAGAATACGAGCCAATCAAAAACTGAGTAGCACAGACAATGCTGTTCACTGTGGAACAGTGGAGTAGCTATTTAATTGGTATGTATACTGCGATGCTGATTAGCAGCAATTGTGGTATACAAACCAATCAAAAGCTGTGTAGTGGAGCCAAAGCTGTTCAATGCAGAACAGCGAAATAATGGTTTTGCTTATGGTTGAATGCGGAAGTTCCACATAATCTGGAGCACTTGGCTGCTCAGGTCAGTACTCCTGATAAAGATGAGATTGCCAGCACAAACACCACACTCACAAACATTCCACACTCAACACCAAACACATCACATATAGTAGACAACACACCAGTGTCTCACAAACACAGCCTAATAGGCACAACAATAAACCAACGCAGCTCAAAAGGCATGACAATAAACCAAACATACTAGTCATTGTTGACTCAATAGTGAGACACACTTATGTCCCTCTCACCAAGCTCGACAAGAAGAAGGTCATGGTCAGTTGTCTTTCAGGTCCCAGAATCTGCCACATCACGCACGCACTTAAGTCTCTCCACAACAGGTACAAGTGTGACTCTGTCATTGTCCATGTTAGTGTGAATGACTTGAGATGTACCTCCCTGCACTATATGAAGAAAGACATGATTGAGCTGTCTGAGTATGTGTCCCAGGCAAGTATGATCCTAGCACTAAGCAGCATCCTACCTTCATCAAGAATGATACTACAATACCAACAAAAAATAATTGACATCAACAATTGGCTTATTTTCTGATGTCTTTCCAAGGGGATCCTGTATCTGTCTGCCTGGAATGACATGGCTGACAGGCCTTGATGCTTTGCCAGAGATGGCCTCCACCTGTCATCCCTGAGGTTCCGGATCCTGGCTAAGGCTCTTGCCACCACCATTGTACCTTTTTTAGGCTATGTCCCAAAGACAAATCTTCCAACATAAAATGTCTGTCAAAAAGCAAATTGAATGTCATGCTCCTTAACATTAGGAGCCTTAACCTGAAAATGCACACACTGGAGCCAATCCTCACACTGGAAGATGCTGATGTCTGTGCAGTCATGGAAACATGGTTCAGGGCTGTGGAGAGCACCCCTGCTTTACCAGGCTATACCTCATTCCACACTTTCTGACCATAAACTGAATTCAGAAAGACTAATGGTGGTGGAGTCTCTATCTTCATTAAGGACAGGCACACCTCCAGACTGGTTTGCCAGCATGATGCACTGGAATTACTCCAGGTGCAACTCACAGTTGGCAAGACATCCATCCAAGTTATAGCCAGCTATAGACCTACCCTCCATGACTCAGGACACCCACTCCTCCTACCTGGACCTACTTGACTTCATCAAGGTTCTCCCTAACACCCAAATCCTTGGTGACTTCAACTACGCCACCACAGACTGGGTGAACTATTCCTACACTAATGCACTCACCCAATTATTCCTTGACTTCATCAGTTCTAATGCACTAGACCAGCTTGTCTCATCCCCCACAAGGGGAGATAACATTCTGGACTTGGTTCTCACCAACATGGGAGACTGCTTCACCACTCCCATAGTATGTTCTTCCCTAGTGAGATCAGATCATTGGACTGTCTCATTCAAAGTTTCTATCCCACCCAACCCTCCAAACCATAACCAGACTAAAATAATTCTCAAAAGCTGACTATAACCTGCAAAGGGAGGGAATCAGTAGCTTCACACCACTGCACCCCTCAGAGGATGCAGAGAACTATGCTGAACAGTACACCAATGCAGTATACAAGCACCTGTACAACTGCATGGACTCAGCCATATCCAACAGTATTAAAACCTGTTCCTCAAGGAAACACAAACCTGTCTGGTGGACATCTTTTATCAACAGGCTTTACAACAAAAGGAAGAAACTGTCATCCAAGGGTAAAAAGGAACAAATTCCAAATTTGTAAAACTCCCTCCTCAGCCTCAACATGCAAATTAGATTACTAGTGAAAACCCCAATTATGAATTGAAACTAGCTTCTGAAACAAAAGGAAACCACAAAGTCTTCTTCAGCTACATCAGGAACCTCCATGGCAAAGCCCAGGTTTGTTCCAAATTAGTACTTAATGGTACCACTTACACTGATCCTGTTGACTTAGCAAACCTGCTAACTGATAGGTTCCACACAAACTTCACCCTCTATCCCCTCCAAAGGCCCATTTTACATCCTCAATACTTGTCCCGCACCTCATATCACCATAGATCAGGTGTTAAAAACCCTATCCAAGGCAAAGAACACAACTTCCATGAGACCTGATAGTATCCCAGGCTGTATTCTGCATCATTTCCAGCAAGAATTAGCTTTGCCATTAAGCATCCTATTCAACCACAGCCTAATTGCAGGCTTCATTGCAGCAGAGTGGAGAATTGACATTGTCATCCCCTTGTAAAAAGGTGGTGCCACTACTGACCCCAAAAACTAACACCCCATTAACTTGACAAGTCTAATATGTAAAGCCATGGAGCGTATTATTATGGATCTCTTAAACAAGGACATAGGCAATCTCCAAGCACTTGGCCCCACCCAATTCGGATTCATTGGGGGCAGATCTTGCCTGTTGAACCCGAATGACTTCTTTGAAACTGTCACCAAGGCCCTGAATGAGGGGAAAGTCAGTACATACAGCTTACCTTGACTTGCCAAGAACTTTGACACAATCCCCCACTTGGGTATCATCAAAAAAACTAACTAAGCTTGGCTTAAGTCCCTATCTTGTCAGGTGTGTGGGCAGCTGGCTCATCAATAAGACACACAAGGTCAAAATAGGTGCCACCACCTCTGACAGCAGACCTGTCAATAGTGGTGTTCCCCAGGGATATTTCCTGGGACCCTTACTGTTTGGCATCTACTTCTTGGAGGTCCAGACAATGACAAAGGGCCTATGGCTGATCAAGTGTGTGGATGACTGTAAGTTGGGTGCTGTCATTGACTCCTCAAATGATATTAACATACTGCAAGAGGGTGTCACAGCTACAAATGAGTGGTGCCAATCTCATGGCCTTAAGTTAAAAACATATTATCATACCATTCTGAAAAAACATGGCCCCTACTGAAAACATGGCCCCTACTGATTACCACATCAGCGATAACCCACTTAGCATGCCACCTGTCGTGAGAGACCTGGGTACTCAGGTTGACAACAGTCTCACATTCGAACATCCTGTAGCAGCAGTGGTCAGAAAAACCTTTTACTTGGTTCATCTCATAAGTAAAGGGATTGCATCCAGAAAAAAGGTGGTTATTACTGTACTTCTCCCTCATTAGGCCTATAATTGAGTATAACCCACCCGTTTGGTATGTACCTCTCCAAACACCTGCACCAACTGGAAAGGCCACAGAAATACCTTGCAAAGAGAATCCATGGCCTCCAACACCTGCTCTATGTGGACAGGCTCTAATCACTATCACTCTAGTCAGTATCATCAGATTGCTCAGAGGTGATCTATGTTTCACCTACAAGGCAGTATCAGACCCTGCCATACTAGAGATGCTCCATATCCATAAGTCTAACTCCTCATGCATTACTCACTCAGGAGACCTAAATCTAATATGCAACATCAATAAAACATGCGGAAGAGACAGGTTTGTCTCTCAGACATTGCTCTGTCTCTGAAATAGACTTCCCATACATGTCAAACAGAGTACCTCACTGACCCTCTTCAAGCACAACCTTGATGAGTGGACGGGAAACCACAAATTTGTCCCAGGGGTTCCACCTTTATCCCACATTGACAAGGGCAACAGGTGCTGCCTGAGGTTTCTTATTTGGGGATAAACTCTTGGCCAGACTTGTAAGGGCCCCAGGGCCATTAGCCTAGTAACCTCCTATGATCCATTGATCCTATGTAAGCCAACCACTCTGAGAACACAAATGAGGATGTCATGCACCAGAGCTTCACAAATGCACCAAATTTATGGACTCAAAGAAGAGTGACTAAACCAACTAAAAAGCCCTCAAGCCAATGAAATAATCTCACTTTAAGCCACCCTATCTATTTACCCACTTGGACAGGCCAGGCTTCCTTTCTACTGCCACTGGGATTGCACTCCCAGTCTTCTTAACGTAAAAACACACTTCAGTTAGCCAAAAGTAAAATGTATTGGAAAGAAATCAAACAAATATCTACAACATATAATTACAAGGTGATTCTAAGGTATATGATCCAGCAATAAAGAACACAAACTTTCAGATTATTTCAAAGCAAATTTAACTGTCTAAGGGGAGAGCCTTCCAATTTCATCTGTCAGTTCCCAGTAAGATAATCAGAGGAAATAAACTGGGAGGAGATTCCAGGGCCAGTCATACAGGAGATGAGATGAGAAGGGGCATCCAAGGCTAGATACAGTATACAGTACTGACAGGTAGCTCAAAGCTTACAAACTAATTTAAATGGTATGATAAGTGGAGTAGTTTAAATGTACTTCTCTGGATGAAAACATAGTCCCAGGACTACAGAAATATCCCACTCCCACTGGGTTTAATTACCACAAGATCTAGTTACAACTCACAGAGCTGGTTAAAGCTGGATTTTTGTTTTAAGTCTGAAAAGTGACAGCACAGAATTAGATGAACAGCGCTGATCATCCACTTCAGAGTTTAGAAAAATAACAGTGGATATGGTAAAACTCAAATCAATTTATAGCTTAAGCTTCAGATTCAGAGGAGAGAGAGTTAAAGCAAAAAATGAGCCCCACTCAAAACTGATGTAAATATCTAGGTATAGCAAAGAAAAAAATTGAAAAGCACTTTAACCTATAAAACACTCCCAACTATAAATATATCTTCAATTAACAGCTTTAACTTCAGATTCAGAACAAGCACAAAACAAGAACCAAACAAAACTCACTTTAAATAAGTACACACACACTTGCACAGAGACATGGACACTCTCTCATAAATGCACACACACAAACATACAGTCTCAATCACATGGGCACACAAACTTATACAATATGCATGGATACACATGGGCACCTACATCAACACAATCTGGCACAGACACACACAAGCCGACTCATTCAAATAGAGACATTTTTGTGTGTGTGTGTGTGTGTGTGTGTGTGTGTGTGTGTGTGTGTGTGTGTGTGTGTGTGTGTGCGCACGTATGTGTGTTTAGACTTTTTTCATTTACTATATCTTCCTAGCCATTTTAAGTTGCATCATGGGTTTCTGTGTCATTTGTCTTCAGAGGTACCTGATTTGAATGAAAACAGTATAATATCCTTACAATCTATGGAAATTGTATATAATATGTAACATGCAAATCTTTTATGGAAAGCAGTACCCTATACATTTTACATTGAGCATACCGAATGTGACAAAATGCATCCTTAGCTTACCTCATCTATTCTATTTTGTACTGTGTATATGTGCAACTAATAAGTTTACCTTGTACTATTATGTTCCCTGACTGCATACAGTTACTATAATTAGAAGTTAAAGTCATGGTGTAGCAAAGCTAGTTGCATAGTTTTTGTACCAAGCTATTATTTTAATATTTCTGTATAATTTGTTCACTGTGTAGATAACATGCAATCATGGAGTAGCCTTATTTCATGGTTTCTTTTATAGAGATAGAAAACATACTCAGTGCCACGTGTTTACCACTGGTCCAAAAAATATAAAATTTTTTAACAGCTTTAATAAGATATCCGAACTTCAATAGAAATTGCAGAAGCTGAAAACGTGTTTGAGGGTCTGTTCCTAGGAAACTTCTTCCTAGATGCAATATGGTAAATAGCAAAGCTAAACTAGCATGGGAAGAGGCTTGTAGAACTTGATGGAATCCAGACTGAGTGCTTATCTTTCAGCATAAACCATGCACAAGCTGAATAACTGAATAAAAATACAAAATGGTTTGCAGATATGGTGCCATATTTGTTATTATTCGCATTAATGAACCTTGACTTTTTTCTAAGGATCCTTTACCATTTAAAAGCAGCATTGCTTTTAAAGATGGGATCATACTGTTATTATTTTCATTATTCCTTTCAAATCACGTTGATAAACCTTTAAAAAGATGTACAATTCAAACAAACTTTTCTGAAAGCGCATTTAGATGTAATATATTATTTTAAGCACACATATCCATGCTTTATTCAAATTCTTCTGATTACTTACAAACTAGTAATATTAATTTCTTGATTCAAGCCCTTTCTTTTTATGTTATTGTACCTCAGAATTCCTTTTATCTCTAAGAAGAACACACTTTTCAAATTATCCCTTCTCTGCAATGCCAGTTTTGCTAGAACAGTAAATAATAATACAGTCTGTCTCTCCTTTCATGGTAGTTCATTATTAGACCTAACACTAGATGAGTTAGATTTTAAATTGTTTCAACTTTGCATACGTACTAAAAATATGCTTTTCTTTGTAATGTGGTAAAAGCAAGTCAGATTCAGATCACAGCATCTTTACATCTGAGCATAATTCTATATGTAAATAAGAACTATGGCAGTCTTCTCTCCACAGTCTCACTGTTATTTTCATAATTTCTTCCTTCAAGGTCTATACAGTCATCTTTATCAAGCTACTAGATGAAGACTGAAATGGTTCAGTAGTTACATGATGAACTTCATAACGTTTAAAAATAATGATCACTTTATTAAATATTTAATTAAGTAATAACCCAGCATCTGATTTCTGAAATGGCATGTATGCTAAAACTTTGTCTACGTATTTCAATCAGTATATGCAAAGTAGTAAAATTCACAGTATACACATCTATCCATTTTGAATAAACATCTCTAAAAAACAAAAATACTTGTCAATGGAATTATCCAGAATGCAGTCTAGACCAAGTAAGTTATTCCTTAGGATCATATCTCTTAACTGTACAGATTTTCGCAGAATGTCCAGATTTTTGCCTCATATTTTTCATCTGTTTTTCATAAAATTGTGGTTTTCTGACAAATTAGTGGCACATCATTAAAGACTGAAGTTAGAAAATAATAACAGACATTTGAGTTTCAGACGTCATACCTTTCAGAAAATTCATGTTAATGCAAAACCTGTTATTCTGTCAACTTTCTAAGTTTGTAGGAGCAATATTTAAAAATTGTCCCTATTTTTGGGCCTTTGCCCCATTTTTATTTATGGCTTTGTCCAGATTTCTTGTTCTAAGAGGTTGAGAGGTATGCTTAGGAGGCAGAGGTAATTTCCAGGTATTCTTTAAGTCCTCAAAGCTTGATCTGTCACTTTATATTTGTACTAATTTTCTTAGTTTGCATTTGCATTTTATTATGTTTATCATGAGGTTCTGCTACATTTTTCTTTCTGAAAAAGACTATTTTTTTTTATTCTGAGGTAGTATGGAACTGAAGAAAGAGTGAACATTTTTAACATATTTCAGTATTGCTGTTTCTCTGAAATGGTACAACATTTGTCTGAGAGTCATAAAGTATGAGTATGTGAAGGTGAGAATTCACCTCATGTGAGTAGAGGATACTTGCCTCTCTTAAAAATCTTTCGTAATGTCATTTCATGTTGTGGCATGACTTATTGTATTACATTATTTTTCAATTAATCATAGATTTACTTTAGTCTCAATTGGCTCATACTAATGATTTTTTCAATGGATTGAGACTAATTTGATATTTCATGGATATGCAATTCATAATCATAATTAGGATCTTGAATTAGTGTTTTAACATTTGCTTAAAATTCATTAAACATTTTTCTTTTTCACAATGTAGCCCTTGTTAAGCTACTATGTGTTTAAGCTACCTAAACCTCTTATTCTAGATATACTTTCAGCATTACCTTGTAAGACAGGATATGACTGTAGACTCGCAAACAATAAACCATATATGGCAGTTATTATTTGTATTCTCAAATAATATAGCATAAACCTTTGATTACTGGAAAACATACTGTTTGCCACTCACAAAGTCAACAAGTTTCATAATGTTACTATAGACAGATTCACACTTAACTTTCCAAATGCATTTGCAAAGCTTCTATCCAGTCCAACTAAATGCTATCCATCCAGTTTCTGCCAACAAAGTTGGAACTTTATCATGTACACTAACATCAAAGGCAATAATTCCTTATGTTTTTTTTTTTCTTTTGGCATTAGCAGTCATGACTCTTCCTTTATAAGTTTTCAATACAATATCAGTTGGGTAAAAAAGTTATGCTAGCCATTTCTCTAACGTCCTGCTCTGTCAGCATGGTTATACAACTACTAGCATGTAATTCAATATTTATAAGCTTGTTCTCGACCTGCATTTGCACTATGAATGAGTTACATTTCTGCAGACTTAATATCTGCACAGCATACAACAAAGTATTTCTTTTGAACATTCTGCTCTTAAAGTCTATACAGCCATCTCTATCAGTATAATAGATGAAGAATTAAATAGTTCAGTAGTTAAATGTTAAATATGCCATACAATTTAAAGAAAAGATTATGACAATCATTGCTAAGCTTCCTTTCAGGTCTTCTATTTATTTTTAGCTATGCAAGTTTTTGTGATTTAACAAGTTCTACTATAAGTATAACTTATTTCTCCTGTCAGGCATTTTGAAGCTAACCATAATGGACACAGATTCATATTTTAGGCCTACAACTTGCAACAGACTATAGTTTTGAAGTACCCATGCACTTAAAAGCATGTCCTGTAACATGTCATCTTATACATGGACTACATGCTATAAATGCCACTTATTTTATTTATTTATTTTACATTTGTGTACCTTGGATGTCCAACTGGGCCACTGGCCCTTTTTCGGTGGAGGCCTTGGGAGAAAAGATACATTACAAAAACACGTTAAAAACAATACATGAAATCAATAACAATCAAGCATACATAACTCTGGTAAATATAGATAGTAATTAGTTTATACACAAAATAAAAATTGACAGTAATATAAAGTGGGAAAAAAACAGCTAACAAATAAACTAGCATGAAATAACTTGTGCCATCATAGAGAAATGACTGATCAGTAGATCAATATCATGATTTTGGTGGTAAATATTTATGTTTACTTGTAAACATGTCTTAGTTGCAGCTTTTGTGCTAAAATAAATCTTAAGGCATTTTCAAATAGTGGGTCATGCTATGGAGTCATCATTTATTCAACAAAACAATCACAGCGTTTTATTTTTGGTGTGATTTCTCTCTATAATCACAGCCTTGGGTTTATTTTCTAATCAGCTAACCAGTCTCTCATGGCTTTGCTAGTCTTCCCCTTTAAAGACAGAAACTTGCATCTCAGATATATCTTGCTAAGTTTAGGATTAAATTGATTCTGCAAATAAGCTTACTGGTTGCACACAAGTCATTCCACTTAGTTTAGTTACAGGCATGGGGGTTTTCGTAAAACTCCGTTTACTCAAACAAACACAAAGGAGAATGGCTGTGGTCAGTCTTATTGTGTAATATAATCAGCAATAAAAGTTGTTCTATTCTAATACAGCAATCCTCCTAGGAATAATATCTTCATATCAAATGTATCAAAATATCGACAGCTGCAAGTTCTTCTATTATTTCCTCCTGCTCATGCCGGACACAAGATCTGGATCCTTCAAATCTTCACCAGCAACTTTGAAGGTTATATATGGACACAATGCCCAACCATAATGAATCATCTAAAAGCTTTAACAAAAAACCCAAACATCACTGGAAACAATGAGAGCAGTAAAACCAGTGTTTGTGATTTTGCAGCTAAAACGCATTTTTCAAAGGTGCAAGATTACAGATAGTTTTACTAAATTAGTTGAAAGATCACTCTCAGAAAAAGATCTGCCTCAAGCAGAGTATTCATCTTTTAAAGTGTACTTGCATTCTTCCATCTAGATTATGCCCTTGATAGACAAATTAACAGAAGAAGAATTGCAGAACTGTTAGGCCATCATCAAGAATATCTGTCTTAGTTTGCCAATATTTTTTGTTTCCTACCTTATTCATTACTATATATAAAGAATTATGAAGTTATTGAATGGCATAACTCTGCATTGTGGATTAGAAATTCATATAGAATACAATGACCTACAACCACTAAACAGTATGGAAGGAAGTTTAATGTGGAGGATCATAACAGTATGAGTCAGTAATGAACAGGCAAAATGTACAGACCAGCTGATCACCATATGAAAAATCATACATCACTGTGCTATATAACAATACACTGTGCTGTAAAAATAAATGATCTACTATGTTTAGTGTTGTTGCACAGACATAAATGTAGCTTTAGAATTAATTTGCCTTCCCTGTGTACCTCTATATGCCTTATATGTATGTATATGGATTTGCATATTCCTACACAGTGGTTATATTGTTCCCTTTCAATCACTTCACTATCTTGGAAAATACGTATTAAATGAATACATAAATGGAAATGATTTTATAATAAATGGTACACAGAAAGTACCACAGACAATATAGTAAGAAAGCCATGGTGTGCAGGGCATTACAGCAAGTACCATAATATATGAAGAAACAGGTTACATGCATATATGTTATCACAACAAAATGATTGGAATTTAATAGACTACTCTGTTACTATATAAAATAAACAGTCACAAAGACAGACAGACAGACACACACACACACACACACACACACACACACACACACACACACACACACACACACACACACACACACACACACACATTTCAGACATACCCAATTGTGCTGGCTAATAAATTCTTTAAGAAGTATCATGTGTATCAACCTCTAAGTGCAAGATATCTAGACAAGGCCTGACAAAATGGAGGGGGGGGGGTAAAGGTCCCAAAATAGGGAACATAATGGACACATGGTTTGCATTAACGTATATTTTCTGAAGGATTTGAAGTCTAAAACTCATATGTATGTCATTATTTAGTGACTTAAATCCTCAGATCATCCCAGTGATTTGTCAAACAACCACAACTTGTATGAGGAATAGACCAAAAATATGAGGCAAAAATCTGCAAAGTTGAGAGGTATGAGAAGCATACCAGGCACAACAAGCTACCCATAGTACATATGTTAGTCAATGGGCAAATTGTTTTATTCCTGAAATGCTGTTAAAGCTCAGTGTTACAGGCAAAGCTTAAATGGAATGAATGGGCTCTTTCAGCGATGTTGACACTTTTTCCATCCACTAACTGCTGCTACTGCTGATGATGATGTGAGTTATAGCCTCTGGAAACTGCATAGTAAAAACTGAGCTATGAAAAGTCTAGGAAAAGTGTCCAAAGAGCAAATCATTTTCACTTTCTATAACACATGTAAGGTCTGCCATATATGACATTTGGTTCATTTTTGCCTTGATGGCCAATAATTTTAATTTTGACCAGTATGTCCTTGTAAACAAGATGGGAAAAATGGCAACACCTTTACTTGTGGCATTTATTGTATTGCTAACCTGAAATGACATTTGAAATGCATATGCTAATACACGTACCTGTCACTGTCACCTGGAAACCACTCCCATGATAGGATGTATAATGCAGTACAGATCTGGATTCACCATTATTTGGGACTATACAGCTCTCCTAAGTAATAGGTGAGAATGGAGTGGGTATAAAAATGTGAAGCTCGCCTACAAGACCATACTACATAGACTTATTTCTTCCTTCTATAGTTGAAGAAACGCAACATCAACAGAATAGTTTACAGGTACAGGTATAGCACACAGAGGACAAGCTGCTCTGAAACAGGCTCCCCCATCCAAGCAAAACAAAGCTCAATCCTGTCCTTCTTTAAGACCAGCTTGTATCTGTGGATGGGAAACATACATTTTTCCCAGGATTGTCTCTTACACTACTAATGGACAGAAGTAGCTCCCCTCAAATTATTGTACTGTACACATACATGTCTCTCAAGTGTCACACTATCATTGACTGTAATTACCGTTGTGTAATCCCTCTGTCATAGATGTATCATTGATATGATTATTTCACAACATGATTATTTGCACAGTCACACTACATCAGTCCACAGTACACCCTGGTAGTTATATAGTTGTATACCTGCAGATGTTACTGCTCTGTCCATACTGTCCCATGCAGATACCTTGAGAGGTATGTACATGCTACAGCAGCTATAGGGCACTGTTATGCATAAAGGAAGGACAGATCTGTAAAGTATATAGCAGTACTGTTGTAAACTATATATACCGGTATTAATGGACTGTATATCTCTCTCTATCTCTCTCTCCCCACCCCTTATCTTCATCTAAATTTATTATTGTTATTCATTTGTTATGGTTTACTATTAACAAATGGTCTTTAAACAGTATTTTGGGGCATATGTTTTATGATTGTTATAGAATACAATGGTTGCATATTAACATATCTTGTTGAATTACCTATGTTGTTGGCCTTATGCCATAGCTTTTACTGGCATGCTGTTACTATACTGACTATTATGTTACTTATTTTTGTGCTCCATATAATATGCATTGATATGTTTATAGGTTATTTCCAATGTTCTGGCATGCTGTTATAACTAACAAAATGTTTTGTTCATAACTAACCTATACACATTGCTATACCTCTATCACCACAGCATGACAGGATAGGCCAGTTCCTGCTGATCCACCCACCCTAACTCAGCTGTCCATGGCACTGGGTACCAGTGCATCTGAGACTCAGGCCAGTGGTGCCCCCTCTGCTGGCCCTGCACCACCCTTGGGTGGAACTGACTGAGAGCAGTGGCAGAGTGGCAGTAGTCACCCAAGATCAACTAACATCCATGGTGCACAGGATTGTACATAGGAGCTATGAACAATGCCTGTGTCGGATTGAGGGCAGACTTGACAACCTGGTGAGGTCTGGTGGCCCTGGTGCCCATCCTCCAGCACAGCTGCCTTCAGGGCAATGAAGGAGCAGTGTTGACTGCCCATGGGTGGGGAACTCAGTCACATTGCTGCCATCTGGGGGCACATGCATCTCTGATTTCACAACACCCTCCCAGACAAAGGTGTTTACCCCCTTATGTGTCACACACCACCCCTGTATGCTGTCTTGTCTGTCTGCAAATGCAACTTCTCCTACCCCAACTTACCTCCTCACATGTACCTACATCCTTTCCTCAACATTCCACTCTCTCCTTGAAAAAATGGACACCTGTCCCACAAAACATATAGCTCCATACATAGCTGTCCATTTTATACATGTCCACTGGACACAACTAATTATGTCCAATTGGCTTGACAGCACATTTATGTTTTCCTCACCCCTCCCTCTGGGGTTTGAGGGTCCAAATTCATGTACAAAATCTGTATAAATGCACAGCTTTTGCTGTACAAGAAATGGAAAGCTATGGTCTTTTCCTACACCCATGCTGCACATCCCTACCTGCCTTTCAGTATGTTTTCCCCCTGCTTGCCCCCATTTCACCACTGTCCTATCACCCCCTTTTCTTTTTAAATGTTTAGCTTGCATTTGTGTGGTGCCAATGCACCACACAAACCAGTTGAATGTGCTTTAATGTGCCATAATGATCTTATGTGTGTCTCTCAGTGTTAGGTGCATTTGCAAAATAATAACCCCTACCAAGTCTCAAACCCAGGTTCTTGATAACTACGCATAGTGACTTAGCCCATTAGGCCACTCAGCTCTTTACTAAAATAGCTGTTTCCAGCAAAATATACTGATTGCCACTGATAAACTGCAAGTACATCTACTTGGAAAAATGGAAGTGTCCCTGGGACTCTGATGCAAAAAGTACACCAGTACACAGCCGCATAAATAATAATGGATGTATATGAGACCTGGGATAGCAGGTATATGTACATATTTATCAGCAACATCTTTAAACACACCTACTAAGGCAGCAAATGGAAAGTACATGTGTACAACTGGGACCCTGCTGCAGAACAACTTCCTTTGACAGCCATGCACATAATGATAACTGCAGACAATGTGTGTCACAGACTGTATGTATGCACATATATCTTGCAAATACAGCTACTGTAGGACTGACTCAGTAATTCAGTCTGTTAAATGCCTTGCATGCTGTACATTTTGCCACCCAGAGTTCTGGGTTGGAATCCAGTGTGTTGCACTTCAATTACATTGTTGTGAACACAGCAAGTAATTACTGACTCAAGCAATTTTAACCCACACAGGTTGCTTTTACTGAATTAACTGCTGCCCATGTTTGCAAGTCAAAGGCCTGTAGTAAGGACACACTGCAATTATTCGTAAAGCCTAACTATATGTCATCTACTAGTCTGTGATTGGCACTGGTACATAAAACATGTACCCTAAGCACATGCCTCGACTGTACTGTAAAGGGTACCCTTACCCTGACTCTGCTGTAACGATAGAGCTGACACTGCTGCCTCAGTTACACGTACAGCTTACTGTCCTCCAAAGTGTTCACACTCCCCCATGTGTCCTACAAAGCTGTATGCTAACTTAGCTGCTACAGACCTACCATACCTCACAGCCTCTTAGAACAAGGGATCCAGACAAAACCATACAGAAAGGGTGGGTGGGGGGGGTAAAGGTCCAGTGACAGGGACATGTTGCACAGTTTGCTCCTACGAAGATAGTGATCTGATAGAATAGCAGCTGCTGCAGCAGCATGCATATTCTGATGGATATGATGGCTGACACTCACATATCTCTCTCTTTACTGACCACAACCTGCGATGTTTACCACTGAGCTGCCAGATAATCAGAATGTCATGGGACAATGGCCAAACATATCATGCAAAACTGTGGACATACCTCATAAATATCAACAGTGAACAGTATTTGTATCTACCCTCTGTGATGCTGTAGTCTCCACAACTAACTAATGTCCATCTCAAAGACTAAGAAAGGGGCCAAGGCCTACATCAAGCCCTTAAATATTCCACTGTAGTGCCTTGTCATTGGCTAATGAAAGTGCAACGCAGCTGTTTTGGAGGAAATTAGCAAGTCTGAGCCACAGATTGGTGCACAGGAAATTACCTGTTAATGAGCATTACCTACAAAAGGCAATTGACTGTTTATGGGGAACAGGTCTTAATGTTGCTTTGCTCAGACAGACAATGGTTTTGCAAGCTGTTTGCAGAGGTTCTGGTCAAAATAGGATTACTTCACTCTCCCAGGTCTATCAGGTATGCAAAACATATCCCCATATAATGGAATGCAGATAGGAGAATGGAGGTATGGGGAATAGGGATTAAAACAGTAGGCCTGTAGTGCATCTATGGTATTGACATGTTGGTGATACTCTGCTGCCCAACTGCTACAGGCAGGCATCTCAAAAGTCCCTGCTTTGAATCAAATCACAGATCTGCCCCTGTTAGTCTCTCCAGCAACAGCTGGTTGTTGTAGGAAAGCTACTGGATTATGAATTAGACATATTGACAGTAAGTAAGGGTGCACACAGCTATAATATCAAATGATGTACTAAAATTCACCTCCTCTCAGTCTATCAGTGTCACACAGGAATAGTTCTGAGATTGAAAAGGTATCCCTGACTGTCCCTGATGTACTCTATGTAGGTCAGTGTTTTGTTGACATTTGTACCTCATTGCATGAGAGCTATGGCTAACATACCTATCAACCCCTTACAACAGCAATTCAGATCATAGCCATAATTAGTGGGGGGGGGGGGGCAGGCCCAATCTCAGTGTACATATTGGCCATACAAAGTAAGAGTATGAATAGACTAACAGATATTACTGTAGCATAAGTGTTTTCTGAAGGGTCTGGTATGTGACAGCCAGATTCTCTATAGTCTGACAACAACCATCAATGATTGGCCAACCATCTGTCAGACATCCCCATGTGTGTGCCAAAAGGGTCACATCTATGAGGCACACTTTCACATTCAGGAAACATCTATGTAGTGGAGAGGTATGATGGCTACAGGAAATATATACTACAGCAGGTTTGCATTGCTGTCTGTCATTCTGGCACACTGGTGTTGCTGGAGTGTCCCCATATAGTTGTTGTAATAGCACACAGCCATTTGTCTGACTGTGGCTGTATGACATAGTAATGGGACTTTGCTCATAGGGGACACACCACAGTAGACTGCAATGATGGGTATAGAGACATACAGCAGACCCTGTCATGGCACACAGGGACATAACTGATATTGTACTATCTTGGTGATAGCGACACATGTAGTGTGTCGATAGACTGTGGGGTATGATGTGTGATGGAGTGGTAGGTAGTGCAGCCCTTTTTGGTTGTGCAGGGCTGTACATCATGGACATCCACATATTTGGTCCTGTAATGTGTTACCCTGTTGTTGTCTTGCAGGTACGATGTATAGACAGAGGCATACTCCATTTTCATCTGCAGAAAATGACACTATAGTGGATGCCCTCAGACTCAACTATCACATCCTGCTGTCAGGGGGTCACCACAATCAAGAACAGTGGGCAGCATTGTAAGCAGACCTTGTGGGTGCTGTTAATGATATTGGCCAACAGGACAGGACTTGCCAGAGATCATGCTGACACTGGTGGAGGGCCTACAACACAACAACCACTCTCAGTCACAGAGGAATTTCTGGTGAACCTAGGATCAACCAACAGCTCCCAGCCAACCATCACGCCATATATCCTAGAGGTGGGTGCCACAGCATCCACATCAGAGGAGTGTCCAGGCAAGCTGACTCTGTTCACCAGTATAACACATTTGCAGTCATTGTAGTAGGATCTGCAGACCAGTACATGGGTGTCAGGTCCATTTGCATTGGAGAGTGGGGGGTTTGCTTTTCACCACAGTTGTGCACACATACTCAGAATGGCAGCAATATAGCCAGTATTACATTAGCTACTGTACATGTGGATATACACACATATCACCTTGTAACACTGCAACATTTGGTGTTGCTGACAATACCTCTCCTTCACCTTTTTACAGGTATGTCAGGTATGGCCAGAGTTTGTGTTCCTGTACTTGGTAATTGTCATGCTGGTGTTTTGCCTGAGCAGATATAACCTATGAATGTTAAGGGCTGCCATTTTGCCTTTTACACAAGTGTTCTGCTTAGCTACAGTAGAATAATTGTATATTCCATTTCAGAGCAGTTAACTACAGTGCATAACCTAAGGAATGACAGGTGTGCATTTGTAGAAACATTAACGTGTTTGCACTTAGAGTTATGAGCAACTACACAGCCTGCTGTACATGAGGCAATTACTCCAAGATGCCCATTCAGACACAACAGGGAGAAGGTACATACCTGAGGCAGTGGTACTACAATTGACATAACATTATAGCTGTACTGGGTTTAATGTGTATTTCTGTCATATGCACTGTCATATTGCATACCTCACAGGTGTAGTGAACTGGCAATGTTACCCAGATGCGGCTGATGTGCATGTTATACAGGGCCTGTGTTGTCTGTGTATGTTGTTGTGGGTGCATGTGTTGTGCATGGGATTAGAGATGAGATGATGTGGGACATGTGAAACAGTTGTGGATCATCTGTATGAGTCTATGTGTATTACCATACATAATAGTGCAGGTGGTAATGCACAGCTTTCATCTTGCTTCTCACAGGTGAACAGGGGGTTGGAGTCTGTCCCCCTCACATCCTGATGTCTCATCAGCCTCTGATGATGATGGTGGCCATAGTGAGGCACAGGTGGGGTTGTTGGTGGCTGAATATGTCCCAGAAGTTGACATTCCTCTTCTGCCCCCATTGTCCTCGCACACAGTCAGTAATGCCCACACATACCCAATTACCAGAGGCCACTGATATTTGAACAGTCAGAGGGTGGTGGCATAGTACAGGACAGTGTGAAAACTATACCGTCAGTGAGTGTAGACACTTGCCATAGCCAGATAGCTGGTGAGATTCCACATAGGCAGATTGACAGGGGTGCTTAAAGGAGGACTGTTGCACATCCACTTCCCGTTGCAGGTGTCACATCGAGGGTCACTCGCCACATGTTTTGGGCTGCCATGGAGGCACAAAGATGAGCTGAATGCAACACCAGATAGATGCTTAGGGTTATGGATGCAGCACAGTCTGACATTTGTGGCAGCCTCCACTGCATTGGTGATGCCATGGAACATTTCACTGATGTAGTAGACAGATGGTGGGCTCAGACAGTGTCTGTCTTTGAGCACAAGTGGTCTGTGCTGGAACATGTGGTGGGGTTGGGTGTCGGACATGTGGATGTAGGCCAGCAAAACCATCTGCTGGTAGTTCACATGGCCGTGCTCACTCATGTTCCCATAGTGGCAGCACCTCTAGTGTTACAGAGGGAGGTGTGAGCATCTGACCTTGGCCATGGTGCTGCCCGTGCTACTCATGGAGGAGCCAGTTCCCCTGTTTGTGACTGGAGACAGTGAACTGTCCACTCTATTGTGCATGGTCCCCAGCTGTCTGCCATATGTATGTGTAGGGCTAGCACTGAGCTTGACTATATACATGCACACACTCCAACACCACTATCACATGCAGGTCACTTACAGATGCACGTAGCACCACTCCATGACCTATGTCAACAGCACCCCTTCCTAATTTACACACATGTCAACTGTTTGGCACAGCCAAGGCCTCAGGCACCACCACACTACACCCTGTGCAGGTGATGATACCTGTGCCACAAATTTGCCATCGATGAGGGGACCTGCATATATGTGTCTGATGCACAGCGTGACCATATAACATTACATATGTTTGTGTAGTGCAATGGTGTTATGCCATGGCAGTTGTTGTGGGCCATGACAGGTACTATATGCTGGTATATGTCAGGAGTACACATCAAACGTCGGGTTTCTTTGTTGCCTGATGGTACACTGGTTGTAGTGTTACAGAATGACAGGTGTGTCATGGAGCTGTGTATGTTTTTGTCCCATAAGTCTGAGTGGTAAAACTATGGACAAATGGCAGAAGTACAGTGGCACAGGATGGCAAGACAGCACAGCAGAGATATGATGCCAACAAGTTATGCCAGTATATGTGCATAGCTCCCTAAGTGCATATGTGTAGAATATTGTGTCAGGGACAATGGGGACAGTCAGCGTCAACATCCTTTCATACCCTGTGACACACTCTACTACGCTTGATACATGCTACCTGGGTAGTCTGCATGTACAACTGTAGATGGTGGCAGACATCAATTATGCTTATGTAGAGGAGGGCAATTTAGGGTCAGCATCTAGCCACATGGCCATAAATTGCATAAACAATACACAACAGTAGGCCACATGGGCAGGTCTCTCATACTGTCAGGGGACATATTTACACACACGCGCACACACACACACACACACACACACACACACACACACACACACACACACACACAGTTGGATGTTCTGAGATCAGAACCCCTGCCTTTCTAGTATTACCCACTATAGCTCACAGTACTTATCACATGCACCATGCTGTTTATCTACTGCTACACTCTCAGCCAGTCCTCTAAAGATGGATGACATCAGCAGGCCTTGTAACAAAGGCCACTGTTGAGGCCAGCAGCTAGTCAGTGGGTGTAAAATGCATAACCATTGCATGAAGACAACCATAGGGGCTTGTCTGAAGTGCTGTAAGGGAGATATATTCACACACACAGAGCTGGTTGTTGTGAGATTAGAGCTTTTACCTATCTAGTATTACACACTATAGCTTCCAGTACTTATCACATGCACCAAACTGTTTATTTGCTACTACACTCTTAGCCAGTGCTCTTAAGGGGAATGGCATCAGCAGGCCTTGTAGAGTAGGGACTTTACAGGTCAGCAGCCAGTCACAGAGCCAAAAATGCATACCATTGCACAGAGACAGCATATCTGAGAATGTCTATAGTGCTGTGAGGGGATATATTGCTACACACACACTCACACACACACACACACACACACACACACACACACACACACACACACACACACACACTGACACACTTGCATGATGTGAGATTAAAACTCCAGCCTAACTAGAATTGCACACTACAGCTCACAGTATCTATCACATGCACTGCAGTTTATGTCTGTTGTATATGTTTATGCAGGCACAGTACTTCTGGGGTATGCTAAGTGACCTTGTGTTAGACAGCATGTGTGGCCTGCAGAGTGATACTGCTTGGTACTGTTATTGTATCCAATGTCCTAGGGGTGGGATACCTGGTCATATCCCTGCTATGTATGCATACCTACCAGTCTGAGCATATGTGGCTGATTGTAGTTTGATAGGCAGACATGTGGGCAGGGATAATATGGCCTGTCCAAGGAGTGTGTTGCAACCATTGTGCATTACACCACCTATGTACCTATGTCTGTCTGCAGGGTGACAGCCTGCAGGCTCAGGGGTCTGTGGGTGAGTGGATTATGTACTGTTGTGACCTTGGACAGGTGCCATTGGATGGCTGTTGTGATGTGTATGCCCAGATAACCCCAGCAGTCAGGGGTATGTGGGAACATTCATTCATACTTACCCGTCCATATCTATCTCAATCTGTATAATTGGGTTGTCTCCTTAAATGCAGTTGTGTGTGTCAGTAATGTAAATATGTTCTGTAGGTATATGTGTATCATTGTACTTTATATAGCTACAGTATATATACATATTTTGTTATATGTATACATATGTGTGTGTGTGTGTGTGTGTGTGTGTGTGTGTGTGTGTGTGTGTGTGTGTGTGTGTGTGTGTGTGTGTGTGTGTGTGTGTGTGTGTGTGTGTGTGTGTGTGTGTGTGTGTGTGTGTGTGTGCAGCATACTCATAGAGACACTAATCAAGTGTGAGTGGGATAGGGAGAGGCAGATATGTATATGTAGCTTTTTGTCCATACAGACATATGTCCACATAGCAGGTCTTTGGGTAGATGAGGTAATAGACATGGGCTCAACTTAGCTAGGTGTAGGAGAATGCCCAGTGCGCCTGCCTATACTTACAAGGTGATTCCAGGCCAGATGTACCTGTACACCAGTCTGGGATTTTATGTACTGCAGCCAATTGGCTGCTGGACCTGTTTCCACAGTCCAGCACCTCCCTGATATTTTGTCCAAGGCATTCCCCAGCAGTTTGCTGAACATAATATGTGACTCATACCTATCAACTGTACAGATTGTACTGGAATGTGTAGAGTTTTGCATCATATTTTTGGTATGTTTTACATAGCCTTGAGATTTTCTGACACATTGGGGCAAAACATTATAGACTGACATTAGGATATGATGAGAGACATATGAGTTACTGACTCCATGCACAGCAAGGATTCATGCTAATGCAAGACCTGCTATTCTATCACCTTTCCACATTTGTCTAGCCAGTAGTTAATCCTTCTCCATATATTTGGGCCTTTATGCCACTATAATGTATGGCTTTGTCCAGATTTCCTGCTCTAAGAGGTAGAAAGGTATGATGTGACTGGTGTACATGATGTAACACCACACACAGGGTGACAGTCTGCATACCTCTCACTGTACATGATTTTCCAGAATGTCCAGCATTCCACCCCATATGTCTGCTCTGTTCCTCATACAGTTGTGTTTATCCAATAATATACTATGACATGCAGTCCACTGAATTGTTCTGAGCACTGACCCAGTTATGTGATGGCATATACATACTGAGGCTAATCTGATCTGTTGCAAGCTGCTGTTATACTAGCCACCTTCTTGGTTACTTAGAGCATGTATACTGTCTGTATATTTGGACCTCTGTCCACCCATTTAGTCTTGCTGTATCCAGTTTCCTTGCAGTGGCAGATTATGGTGTTATGACTATCAGTGGGACTCCAACCTTATGAGTAACTCACAGGCAAAAGCTGTAGGTGCAGCCAGCTTCAAACCATCAACACCATCAACCTTGCTAATGTCCTTAGCCCAGAGAGCCACACCAGCCTCCAGAAAGTGATTTACTTCCTCACACTATCAAAAGCATGCAGACATACACAGTGACCCCTGCATTTTGTGAAAAATACAACATGTGGCCAAGTTCTTTATGACAGTCCTGGAATTGTGTGGTCTGCTGATATATCCTTGCAAACATACTGTTACTGCAGTTGTATGGGAACACTGATGTGTTGTGGGTAGGGGAGTCTGGCATTGACAGTTGTGCATCTGTCCTATGACCCCACTGTTTGGCATTTCCCTTGCATAATGCAGTGGGGGTCTCCAGCCATGTGGCCTAATGAATATTATGGTGAAACCAGTATTAGACAGAATGCCTGTTGTCCCAAATAGCTATTAGGTCTCTGCAAGTAGTCCAGTAGCCCACTCTACTTCCTTGCATACATGCCCAAGGTCAATATATATGCTGCAACAGTCTAGTACCCCATAATTTGTTGCATAGGATAGTGACTACCTTGTGAATACATCAGTTGAGAGGCCCATGTTTCAGAGCTGACGCTGTCAGATGCACTCAGTATGCAGCCAGTACATGGTTAGTTACAGGTTGTGTATTCTGGCTGACATCGTTTTTACTATGTATGCAAGTTGGAGTAAGGTGTCAGTCCCTAGGACTTGAGGTTTTCAGTGCATGTACTATGCATTGTCTCTTGGCCAAGGCCAGGGCATACTGAGCACATCTATGGCTGCCTACAGGGACAGCCTCAGGGGGGTTCCTCCTCCGAGTTCCTCCTGTGGGTGTGGCTGTGGGGACCTAAGCACTGGTGGGGGGCTGTAAATCCCTTCCCTCTGATGATTCTGGAGCAGCTGTTTCCACAAGATCATATTGTGTAGCATGGTACACACTGTGAACATCTGTGCACATGTGACTGGAGAGTACTGCAGGGCCCAACCAGATATATCTAGGCATGGAATTATGACCCGAGCAGCACAAACACATGCTCTATGATGTTTCTAGTTTGTGCCCGTACCTCATTATGGCATTTTCAGTGGGTTTGGGTGCATTTCTGATGGGTGTCATTATCCATGGTGCCAGTGAGTAGCCAGCATCCCCCAGTAGATGGCAGTATGGGATGTCTCCCCTGGCAAACATCTGCTACAGCTGTGATGCATGCCAGATATGGGAGTTGTGATAACTGCCAGAGCTGCCAGCACACACATTCATGATAATGCCTAGGGAATTGCACACAACCTGGGACTTGATGGAGTGATATCCCTTTCGGTTGACTTAGATTCTACCCTCCTCACTGGGCTGTGCTTTGATGTGTAGTCTATGGCATCCAGTACCTCAGGGTAGTGTGCTACATGGTAGAAGAGTCACATACTGCTAGCCCTCTCCTCAGGGGTATGGGTTAAATAAGTGTGCTCACTGGCATGTGTTAGCATGGCACCCAGGAACTGGTGGAGTACCCTGGATGCTGATGTCTGTGAGACCCCCATTGTGTCCTTAGCTGTCCTTTGGAAAGTACCTGTTGCAAGTATCCTAAGGCCTAACCTTAATGGCTCAATGTAAGTGGTACAGGGGTCATCAGTAATTTATATGTGATTGTCTTTCCCAGGCAATTTTCTTTTTTTTCTACCATTGTACATACTCCATGCAAGGCCCTATAATGCATTATTGTCGCATATTCTATTTTTCTTTTTGTTTTTACCCTTTTAAATATTTTTTCTGCATAACAGCATGTTTGTGCACTGCTGCGCACCATTCAAACATAATATGATTATCAAACAAAATTATGTTACATTATTTTCCATTAGTTTTTGGGCACACAGGGCATAGCTTTGCACATATCTGTGTCTGCCATGCTATTTCTGACCTTCTAATTGGCCTTTTACAGCCCCTATTCACTTTTTTATCTCATGTACTTGGACTTTTCTGTATACACTTCAGACAATAACAAGGAGTCTTCACTAATGCCTATCCGCTTCCTGGATCTCTCAAACAACCTCATTTAGATGCAATTCACCTGTTTATGAGGTGAATGCCTTTTAAACTTGGTTGACTTTTTCGAAACAGTCACCAAAGCCATTGATGAGGGAAAGGCAGTCCATACAGCCTACCTCGATCTGGCTAAGGCCTTCGATACAATACCCCACTCGGGTATCATTGAAAAACTCATCAGCTTAAATGTTAACCCATACATCACAAGATGGATTGCAAACTGGCTGAGTGACAGAACCCACAGGGTCAGAGTTGCTGGCGCCATGTCAGACTCAAAGCCTGTCACAAGTGGTGTCCCACAGGGCTCAGTCCTGGGCCCACTCTTGTTTGGCATCTACTTTTCCGAAGTACAAGCCAACACAGGAGGGTTATGGCTGACAAAGTTTGCAGATGACTGCAAACTGGGCCATAGTAGAAAACACATCTGACACAGATATCCTTCAGAAGGGTCTCACAGAAATGGATAACTGGTGCCAGAGCCACGGCCTAAAGTTAAATGCCAAAATGCATAGTCATACCCTTCGAAAAACAAGGTTACCCTAGCTACCAAATAGGTGGCAATCCACTGAGCACAGAAGAAGTTATCAGGGACCTGGGGACCCAGGTTGATAGTAGTCTGTCATTCGACACCCATGTAGCTAAAGTAGTTAGGAAGACCTTCTACATTGCCCACCTTATCATGAAGGGATTCTCATCTAGATCAAGGGAGGTCATAGTCTCCCTTTACTCATCACTCATCAGACCAATGATTGAGTACAATGCCCCATTCGGAATGTATCTGACCCGACACTTGCAGCAGCTAGAGAGGCCACAAAAGTTCCTCACCAAAAGGATAAAGGGTCTCAAAAATCTGTCCTATGCTGCCCGACTGAAAGAACTCCAGCTCTATTCAGTCGCCTACCGCTTGCTCAGAGGTGACCTTTGCCTAACATACAAGGCCATGTCAAACCCAGATTTGATGAATATGCTTCACCTCAAAAATTCTAGATCCATCAGAGCCACAAGGGTGGGAGACTTAAACCTCGACACGGCTATTAATAGGACGTGCTGGAGGAATAGATTCATCACCCAAAGACTCCCTATGCTGTGGAACAAAATCCCGGTACATGTGAGGCAGAGCACCTCGCTGGCCTTGTTCAAGAGAAATCTTGACCAATGGATGGGAGATCGCAGATATACCCCAGGGATTACCTCAGTGTCACTGCTCGACAGAGGCACAGCAAAATAATGGGTATAGTTCCCCATACTAAAGGGGTGGCGTAAGCCACAAAATGATGGGCTAGGCTTGTAAATGCCCTCAGGCAGATAGCCTAGTATGAACCTATGAACCTATGAACCTATGATTTGCATGCCATGAACACTTCTGTGTTCGCACACTCATGTATGCCCCTCAGCTCTGTTTACTGGATCGCACAGCTGCTTACATCTGTGTAAGCTCCGTGCCACTATAACAACACAGAAAATTAATAACCGCAAAGGATGGCCACAAATTGAAACCAAAAACAACCACAATCCACCTGAGCAGCCAAATAAGAGCCTGAGTTATCACAAATAACAGTTTATTAAAACAAATGAACGCTGCTTATACACATTTCAGTTTTCGTCCTAACACTTCCTCAGATACTACTACAAATCATCTTTTCCATTTAAGTACTATAACACAATTAAAAACCCAATTACTATTGGACAATCAACTGCGTTCACATATAGTGTCACGTATAAGAAATCAAAATGCATATTATGATCGCATATATTTTATATGCTGAATCGAAATAAAAACAATTGATGTTTGTAATTCATGTCCAATACTAATGGCATAATATAATGAAATCATTTACAACTTGTAAAATCAATCATAATAATATGAAATATATTTGATGAATATTATTAAAAGTATTGTTAAAATGCTTTCATTCACAAGTAAAACACTGCCCTCTAGTGAAACAATAAAAATGACACCCAAATCTGATTTTCACAACTTCGCTGTTCTAAGTTTTAAAACTGATGTAATGGACAACATGTCATTTAATCCAGGTTCCCTGGTGGCTTCCAGGATTATTTGCCAGTACAGTTCCCGGTACTCTAATTTTGCCTCCCACATACCCTCCCGGATTTCTTTCGGAATGATTTTCAGAACAAAAAAGAGATAACTTGCTTGTAAACATATTAATTTATGGCGAAATAGTGCATTCTTTGAATTGGCCCTGCTAATCTCATAATAATGTTCATAAATCCTGGTCTTGAGTTTGCATTCCGTTTTTCCCAATGTAAAAAGAACCACATTCTTTACATATGGCTAAATAGACCAGACCACTACTATTACAATTAGCATAAACCTTACTCTTAATTTCTCTTTTCCTACTGGAAATCTCAATAGAAGGGACATTAAAAATATGATTACATTGGGAGCATGCCCCACATTTATATCTACCTCGTTTAGAACGGGAATCAATATACCCCTTTGATCCCCCATACTCAAAAAAATTTTTGAAATTCATATCCCGTCTATAGGTGAACTGCAAATGCCCCACCACTGCTGGTTCAATGTCAGTAATTTGTTTAAATTTGTCCCATTCACGGCTCACCCCCCTTCTTATAACATTTGAGTCACCATTGTAGTCCAAAATATATATGAATCTTTTTTGTCATTTAATTCATTACTTGGACCCAAAAATCCTGTGTCTGGAGATCCACTTAGGTCTTGACCTAAAATGGGTGCAAACCTACCCCGTCTCCCTTCAGTAACCTCCCTTATTACCTGTTGTATTAATCCCATTGGGTAGCCTCTATTTTTAAACATTTCACATACATTTTGAAATTCCGCAGTATATTCTGCATCTTTTGAAGTCATACGGCTTACCCAGACTAACTGCCCCTTGATGAGATTTTTCTTCTGGAAATAAGGATGACTGCTATTAAAGTGGAGGTAGGAATTCGAGAAAGTTTTCTTCCTAAATATTTTGGAACAGAAACCACCATCCTCTTTCGAAATACTAAAATCTAAAAAATTAAGAGTATCATGATCCACACAATAGGTAAAATCAAAAAAGTGAGTGGTGCTTTTTACATAATTCAAAAATTCCAAAAACTTCTCCTCACTATTGGTCCATAATATACAGATGTCATCTAAAAAGTGTTTGTACAATGACCAACAACCCATGAATTTACTGTTAAAAATAAATTTATATTCCCACCAGGAAAGCACAATGTTGGCATACGTGGGGGCAAAACTTGCCCTCATTGCCACATCTTGATTCTGTTTATAAAACTCCCCCTCGAAGTACATAAAATTGTTGTTTAATATGATTTCCATGAAAAGAAGTATGTTGTTAAAGTCACTTTGTGAAAAATGTCCAAAGGTTAACATATATTCCTCCAACCAATTTAAACCTATCTCATGGGGAATACACCCAAACAAGTCCATAATATCTAATGTGATGAAAATCAATGTATCACTATATACATCAGGCTTCAACTGTCGAGAAGGTCCCATGAATCTCTTAAAACTGCTGTACCCATGAATGCCAACTCTTTGAGCTTGCTATCTAGATAACGAGAAATAGATGTTGTAATAGCACCCTCTGAAGAGACAACAAGTCTTAAAGGTGGATCTATAGTACATTTATGGACCTTCGGGATACCAAACACCGAAGGGACTCTTGGAAATCTATTGTATAAATATTTGTGAGTTTCAAAACTGATAGAACTTTCCAGTAACAAGTCATCCAGCATCAGGTGGATTCTGGAATTGGCTATATTAACCTCATTTACTGAGGCTAAACTGTATTTGGAAGAGTTGTGGAGTTCATTTTTCATTTTTGACTCATACCCAATACTGTCCATCAAGACCGTACCTCCCCCTTATCGGGTTGCATAATTCTAATGGTACAGTCTGATTTTAAATTGTCCAAATAATGTCTTTCTCTTATTGAAAGATTTGTAAAAATTCTATGATTCTGGACTTCCTTTCTAATCTCCCTTTCCATAATACCTTCCAGATTCCTCAATTGCAGATGCAATGGGGGGTTAAAAATTCCTTTCCTCCTTAAAATAGGTTCTGTAATAATATTCATCCCAGAATTACCAAAATATATGGCTAAATTCTTTTTTCTGATGAACAACTTTAAATCAACAATATCTTTAACCAAATTGGCTTTCCTGGATGGGATGAATTTAAAGCCCTTTGAAAATAAATCAAAATGCCCTTGGTCTATAGTAACATGACTATAATTAAAAATGTTGTACCCTTGGTATGTATGTACATTATTGGACACTAATATCAAATCTTCATGGGTGTCTTTTAAAATCACATGTTCATTCCCTGTTTGTGGGAATAATTGTTGCAATTGTAGTATATCCGAGGTTTGTTCCATATTCTGTTGGACCTCCTTGGTGGGGGAGGGTGTGGCTGATCTAAAGGGAATTCCCTATGAGAAAAAGACTGACCAAAATTATTATCCATGGGTCTATAACCATCATCATAACCTTCTTGATTAAAAGTGTCACATTCTTGTTCCAAAAATTTAAAAAAAGATTTAGGTTTCGGATATGCGGTACCATCCTTGTATTCTTTAAGGTCCCTTTGCAATTTACCTTGCTTCCTAGACATGTTAACAGAACATATTTTATCAACTTGTGAAAAAATGTCATAATATTTTGCTTTTCTCATCTTCCACAGTAAAAAGTAAATCTTTTAAAATACTGTCATTAACCTTCTCCATTTCTTTCAACAATGACATTTTTTTCTTTTTCATTCTCATCCCTAATGGCCTTCACAATATGCAGCCCACAATTGTCAAAACTTTTTACAAGGTTAGAATGAAATTCGGAACCTAATTGTACCCTATTGGGGTATTTACAAACTCATAAACCCTTGGGTAGAATCTTGTGTTTCAAACATTCATTTAAATAAACATTGTCACATTCCAAACTTTTAAATTTGTCCATTAAAAAATACAAGCGGTCCAAATTCTCCCTGTACACAGGGGTTCTATGGGCCGAAAACACAGCAAATCAGTCCATGTAGGCTTTATTGAATTCCCCCAACACTTTATTTTTACTTTTATTTTATTTTACAGTCACTAAACGGCAAAGGCACTGCTTAGCAAGTGTAAAATAATGGCGGCTGATCTGTTTTTCTCAGTCTGAGCTCCATGGAGGCTTGATAAGCTGCCATGAAGTGTTGGTCTTGTTTTTCACTGGGCATTACTTGTACATTAATATCCTGCTGGAGAACACTTGTTCTACAGTCAGGGCACTGAAGTACAGTAAGCCCATTGTCTAATTAGGGGTAATTTGTTAATTACACCCTCTGTGTTAACTGATGTAAGGTTGAGTACTCACTTATGTCTCATAGATTTATTTAAAATAATTTGAATTCTAAGGACCTTATTAAGTCTAGGAAGTATGATGTGTATTGAAAGTTTACATACCAGAGTTTGTAATTATTAATGGGCAATTAAAGTCTTCTAGGATTATACTACGAATATCCATGAGAAGATTTTCCAAACATAGTAAGAAAGTATAGTGTGATTCAACATTTAAGTATTGAATCCTATATGCTAACACAATTCTGTGTATTCTCTAAGGATAGATGTCCCTTAAGATTATTATGCTTAATGCTCTGCCTCGCCTAAGTTTTTCCCCAAAGCTGATATCATAGAATCATGTACAAACAGGAGTATACTTCCTACAAGTTTATTTTGATGCAAATTTTCAAACTGCTAGAAATGCATAGGTTCTATTTAATAGCAATTCCAACTTTCTGTTAATGCTATGACCTTGTAATCATCCAGTTGTAAAAGTAGTTCCAGTTCTGCTATCTTATTACCTAAGCTTTGATCATATCTGAAAAATGTAAATAGTTATTAGACTTATGGAATCTAAATGCAGACTTTCTCTATGATCTTTAATGCCAAAAATGAGTTTCTTTGTAAATACATTTGTAAGTATATTGAGGGGAATTTAATAAAGCCTACACAGTCTTTCTTACCATGTAGGCATTGTGGCATGCTGCTTTCATGAAAGTAAGCAGCTGTGTGATCCAGTAAGCACTGCTGAGTGGCGCACACGAGCGCGCCAACACTGGAAGTTCCATGGCATACAAATCACCTCATAAAGAGGCAAATCTCATACAAATGAAGCAAGTGGAGCGATCCAGTAAGTAGATAGGTTGCCCGGCAGTCCCCGTGTTGGTGTCTGTAGTGTACACAGAAAAATTCCATGTACAGGATTTCAAACAGGTGCTGTAAAAATACAGGTAGATGGACCGAAATGGCATAGAACATACAGATATGAGCAAAACTATCCACCATGTGTCCAACAACGTAAGGGACAAAAGTTAAAATATTTTTTTTTTTAACAATATGGTTATATTTGCTCAGCACTCTGCAGTGTCCAAACATGCTTTTATGAAAAACAAAAAGAGCAGAAAAAACACAGTTAATAGTATGTGACAGAAATGTATTATAGGACCCTGTGTGGAGTATCTACAATGGTGGAATGATGCTGTTTCTGACAAGGTAGGGCCTGGAACCATGTAGTTTCCTGGTAGTGTGCACAGATCCCTATGCAAATGAAGTGGGGTTACTGAATAGCACAAAAGGTGATTTGTGTCCTCATATCCCTTCTATGTAGGCATAAAACCATGTCAGTGTCCACAGAACAGGTAGGTGACATCAGAAGGAGGTGTTTTTACGGACTTGTAAGCTCATTTGAGATCAGCTGTGCCTGTTTGCGTGGGACACTAATGTGCCCAGCATGGGGTGTGTACACTGATTGCTAAGCCTTATTTACCTTTGGGGCATGTGTTTCTGCCTGCTTGCATGGCATGCTGCTGTGCTGAGCATGACCTTTCAGGTGGGAGTGTACAGTGACTACTGAGCTTTGTTTACCTTAGGGGTGCTTATTTCCACATGTTTGCATGGCATGCCACATTGCTGACAGCATCTAAAAGTCAGTGATGTAGTAAATAGTGTGACACTTGTTTAACTTTAACTAGGATAAGGAAATTATGTTAATGATATACTATGGATGGGGAATGCATCATAGCCAGTCACACAGTCACCACCAACAGTAGAGTACTATGAAGTATGCATACACCCAACATTCTGATTTTTCACCCACACTCTGCACCATGAGAGTACAGACTTGGGAATTTTAAATGAAAGAATGCTAGGGGCTGCTGCAGGTCTGCTACATCTGTATGTGCTAGATACCAATGTCAGTGCTGCTGCTGGTGCTGCTGACAATAGGCCTAGGCAGAGAAGGAGAAGAATGTTCAGACCCAGGGTAACCTTCCAGGAGCTACATGACTGGAGATTATAGAGTGCTACAGGGTGGACAGGGACATACTACAAGAACTCACTGAGCTCTGCCTCCCTCAACTCAGACCAAGAGCCAACAGAGGGGAACCCATCCCAGTGGAAACAAAGGTATGTGTAGTCCTTAGGATAATAGCCACAGGTACCTTCCAAAGACCAACTGGGGACATGATGGGGGCCTCACAGGCATCAGAATCCAGGGTACTCCACCAGTTACTGGGTGCCATGCTACCACATGCCAGTGAGCACATATATTTTCCTCTCAATTCTGAGGTGTGGGACAGCAATATGCAACACTTCTACCATGTAACCCACTACCCTGAGGTACTGGGTGCCATAGATTGTACTCATGTACACATCGAGGCACCACAAAGTGAGGAGGGTAGAATCTACATCAACCGCAAGGGGTACCAATCCATCAACTGCCAGGTCATGTACAATGCCCAGGGAATTATCCTGGATGTGTGTGCTGGCAACCCTGGCAGTTATCATTATTCCCATATCTGACATGCATCACATCTGTACTAGATGTTTGCTTGAGGGGACATCCCACATGGCCATTTACTGGGGGATGGTGGCTATGCCCTGGAACCATGGATGATGACACCCATCAGAAATGTACACATACCCAGGGAAGAATGCCATAAAGAGGATACATGCACAAACTAGGAACATCATAGAGCATGTGTTTGGGCTGCTGAAGTCATGGTTCCAGTGTCTCAATATATCTGGTGGAAGCCTGCAGTACTCTCCAGCCACATATGCACATATGTTCATAGTATGTACCATGCTACACAATATGATCCTGTGGAAACAACTGCTGCAGGTCAGCAAAGGGAAGGGATACACATCCCCCACCAGTGCCTGGGTCACCACAGCCACAGTCAGAGGAGGACTCAGAGGAGGGGCCTCCTGATTATGTCCCTATAGGCAGACATAGGCATGCCCAGTATGCCCTGGCATTGGCTAAGAGATGACACATAGCACATTTATTGACAACCTAGGGCCCTAGGGACTGACACTTTTTCCCTACTCATGTACATATAGTAAATGTGTTGATACCAGGCAACCCACACAACCTGTACCTACCCATGTATTGGTTGTGTACGGCTTGCATCACACAGAGTCAGCCCTGAACTACATCTCTCTCAGCTGCTGCATTTGCAAGGTAAGTCTCTAAGCTACACACTTATTGTAAGGATCACTATTATATATCATATGTATGGATCTGCTGCTGTTATGTAAGGAAATATAGTGGGCTAACTGGACAGATGTAACATCTCCGTGGGACTACAGATACCCAGTCCAATAGTATTTGTTCCTTAATATCATTAAGCCTCATGGTTGGAATATTCACTACATCAGTAAAGGGAGATGTTAAACAGTGGGCTCACAAGATATTTGGACTACTGTATATCCCAACAGATCATGTGCCATTGTCCTCCCACCCCCAACACAGCAGTGTACCCATACAACTGCTTTGACAGAAAATCACCTATGGTATATCAGTGAACCGGGCAATCTCAGGGTTGTAACATGGATATTCTCACACAATTGTATGTCTCTCCTCATGCAGGATTATAATGTACATATTTTTTCTGTTGATTTGTGATGAATGACTCCTATCTGCCTGGTGACCTGAGTGGCTCAGTGGACTAGGGAAGCTCACATGGGTGATGGTGTTGATGGTTTTAACCCGAAAATACTCACATCTTTTACATGTAAGGTAGTATTATGTTGGTGTTTTCACAGACTGTCATACCTCTTACTGCAAGAAATCTGGACAAAGCCAATAAGATTGGGGTGACAAAAGGCCCAAACACAGGGACAGATTTCAGATATTGTCCCCATAAACCTAGAAAGTCACTGGCAGTAAAGGTGTTGCATTAGTATATATGTTCTGAAGGATATAACATCTGAAACACAAATCTTTGTCTGTAAGTAGTATAATGTAGTGATATCAATATTCAATACTTTACCAGAAGACCACAAATGTATGAGGAACAGACTAAACATATGAGGAAAAACAGTGGACATTCTGTGGAAATCAGGATGGTTGAGAGGTATGCAGACTGACAGTCTGTTGGTGGTGTAACATTACCAACCACAGTCACAGATTAAGTAAAGCACACAGCTGGGGAATGCTGAGGACAGTGAGTGAAGTGCAGTACTGCAGAAACAGGGACAGATGTTAATGTCTGCAACATACAAAATCCCAGACTGGAGTACAGCTAGATGTGGACTGGAGTCACCTTATTAGTACTGACAGTCCCACTGGGCATCCCCATACACTTAGTTAAAATGAGCGTGATCCTGCTGCCCCTTCATGTTATATATAAATGTCTATACATACAGACATACATATACATATCAGTCTGTCATTATCTCTCTCTCACATGCATAGTATATCTATCGCTATGTAGTGTTAAACAGATATGTACAAATATATATTGTGATATGTATTAAAAGGATGCATACACCACCCCTCCATATAGCTACAAAACATATATATATATATATATATATATATATATATATATATATATATATATATATATATATATATATATCATACACACATGCAGCTACAGTTATATATACATCCCTGTTATATACAGAAATATGTGTGTGGATGTCTGTATTGTCTGACATACCCTAATAATGGTGAGTAAATCTCCACTATCACACAGCCATACTGTTTCTTAAAGGATCCACACTAAGGGTGCAACAGTACAAATTCCACTTACTCACAGACCCCTGTGCCTGATGGATGTCACCATGTAGACAGACACAGGTGAGCAGGTGCTGTAATGTATAATGTTGTCAATGCACGCATGGACAGGGCAGCTTGTCCCTGCCCACAGGTATGCCTCTGTAACTGAAAGCAGCCACATATGGCCTTACTGGTAACACACATAGCTAGGATAATTACAGGTATCCCACTGCTAGGATACTAGATACAGATAACAGCATGAGACAATATCATACTGCAGGCCACAGATGCTGGTCAACATAGGCCTAGTTTTTGTAATGCACAAGTACTGTGCTTGCAATCACACATGCAACAGACTTAATGTGTGGTGCATGCAATAAGCACTGTGATCTATAGTGAATAAAACTAGAGAGGAGTTCTAGTCTCACTCCAGCCCACTTGGTATGTGAGTGTGTGTGTGTCTGTGTATTTTCCTCCAAGTGAGCAGACATGACCTCATGGGCTATTCACCTACAATGGTTATGCACTTTTTGGCCCTGTAACTTGCTACTGGTGTCCACACTTCTGTCTTCTACAAGGCCCGATGATGTCAGCCACCTTAAGACTACCAGCTGTGCAAAATCTGATACAAGCTGGGGCACATGCAATAAATGCCACAATCTATAGTGTATAAGACTAAATATATAAGAGTTCTAATCTTGCTCCAGCCCACTTGGTACGTGACTGTGTCAGAGTGTGTGTGTGCATTTGTGTATCTCCAGCAAATGAATGGACATGCCATCATGGGCTATCCACCTGCAATGATTATGCACCTTTTTGGCCCTGTAACTTGCTGCTGGCTTCCGTGTGTGTGTGTCTATGTATCTTCCTGCAAATGAACTGACATGCCCTCATGGGCTATCCACATGCAATGAGTATGCTCTTTTTGGCCCTGTAACCTGCTGCTGGCTTCTACACTACCCTCTTCTACAAGGCCTAATGATGTCAACCACCTTAAGGCTACCAGCTGATAGTGTGCATCAGCCATGGTGCATGTGATAAGCACTGTGATCTATAGTGTTTAAGACTAACTAGGTGGGGGTTCTAATCTCACTCTAGGCCACTTGGCGTATGTTTATATATCCATATGGCATAGCCTAAACATAGGTAGGGTTTTGCAGTGTTTTATTTATAGTGGGAGATGTGGACCCCCAAAATACTAACCACAACAAGGCCTTCATATGTCATCAAGCATAGTATGTCCTAAAATTATAGTACTAGCAGACATAAGGTGTGTTGCATGCACCATGTACAGTGATCTGTAACATGTACCATTGCATAGGTAAGCGTGCACACTTACATAGAGCCAATCTGCACTACATGTGTGCCTTGGCATGTCCTGTATGCACTGATTGCAAGTTGTACTAGCCTCAATGTAGCCATGTTTGTGTGTGAGCCTGTTAGAGCATTTTACAACATGTTATGGAACCATGGGACGTATGGATTGAGCACAGAGAGTAATGTAGCCTTTGACTGCCACTGGTCGGAAAGATGTGGATGGATTCACTGTTGTACAACCAATACTGACAGGTTTGGAATGTACATCCCAGACTGACACTGGTATACTGAATGTGGCAGTCATCACAGCTATCATTGTGTGCAATGGCACTCTTGCCATGTCACCACACAAGCATATTGTACAACTGTAGCAGCCACACAGGTGCCAAGGTACACCAATACACATTGTAGAGAACATGTCCTATGCAGTCCATGTCAGGACCATACATGTGTAGTCTGTCTCTGAAATGCTTTGGAGGGGATGTGTATGGCTCCATACAGGGAGGTATCAGTTCCCACTGTGTACCTCCTGTGTATCCATGACAGGGCTAACACATGTGTCACCTGTGCTACACAACAACAACATCAGTGTGTTATGCATAGCATATGCTGGTGAGACAGATATGCAACACGGGCAGAACACCCTACATGAAAAAGCTCCCCCCCCATACATGTCATGCACACATCTGCTGTGACACATATCATGTGCAGTTTACACATTGGGATGCAGAACATAACAATTATAACTGTTGCTGGACAACTGTTGGTACTGGACAAAGGATATATGTAGATGCATCATCTCCTTCAGAACCCTGGTGGCACTTATAAAGGGTAGCAGACCTTCTCACAGATTAGGGATGCATGAGTATGCTGAATGCCAATGTTGTCCTTGCTAGCCTGTTATACACATATGAACCTATGGAGCCATGCAGTTATAGTGCTGTATCTTGCTGAAAACATATGTCCACTGTGCTGACATACCATCCTGTGAAGCTTTATTTCTGCTGTGTATCCATAGGTTATCCCAACTGATTCCTGTAACAGAAACATAAACAGGGCCGTGATACACCTGTCATTGTCTAACTATACAGACAATTCAACAACATACAACATAAGGACCGCATAAGGTACACAAATGTATGTGGCATACACATGACAAATGCCAGCATACAGTGTCTCTTGTTAACCACTACAAGTGGCATGGTGAGCCAACACTGCATTGCACAAGTACATGTTAAGCAACATAGTCACCCTGTGCATCAAACACATAGCTGCATTTCCCTGCATTGATGTCAAGGATGACAGGGATGTGGCACAGGTATCATCACTTGCACAGGGTGTTGTGTGGGGATGCAGGAGGCCTAGGCTGGCCTAAACAGTAGACACCATGTGTGTGAGTCAGGGGGGAGTATGTAAGATGGACCGTGGAGAGGTGCTGTGTGTGTCTGTAGTTGACATGCATATGACAGTGGTGTGTGACTGTGTGCATGTACATGGTCAAGCTCAGTGCTAGCCCTACACGTGTGTATGTTGGACAGCTGTGGACCATACATGGTCAAGTTGACAGTTCACTGTCTCCAGCCATGAACATGGGAACTGGCTTTGTCAGGAGTTGTACTGGCACCTCCATGCCCAATGTCAGATGTGGTGCTAGTACCTGATGGTGACTGCTGTCTGTTGGGACTGTGTTCCCCATGGGATCACCCAGGATCATAAGCCTATGGCCTGCCACATTGTGGGTGTGGACAGCATACTCCCCTCTGTAGCTCTGAATGTACTGCCACTATGTAAGTGTGATTGTGCACACCCACGTGGACTCTCAGCAGATGGTGTTGCTGCCCTATGTCCATGGGTCCAATGCTCAACTACAACCACACGTTCCAGCAGAGACAATGTACGGTACAAGACATACACTGTCTCAGCCAACCATCTGTCCACTGCATCAGTCAACTGATCCAGGGTGTCCCCCAGTGCAGTGGAGGCTGTCACGGATGTCAGACTACGTGGCATCCATATCCCTAAACATACACCTGGTGTTGCATTCAGAATGTGCCTGTGTCTCCATGATGGCCTGAAGCATGTGCCAGGTGACCCTGATGTGACACCTGCAACATGTGGTGGATGGACAGCAGGCCTTCTACAAGCACCCCTGTCAATCCACCTGTGTGGGACCTCGCCAGCTCTCTGACTATGGCCAGTGTCTACACTCAATGGAACCATAGTTGCCACACTTTCCTGTTCAATGTCTCTACCCTCTGACTGTCAAATATCTGTGGCCTCCAGGGATGGGGTGAGTGTGGGCATACAGACTGTGTGCAGTGACAATGGGGGGCAGAAGAGTGATGTCTACCTCTGGAACAGATTCAGCCCCTGACACCTCCACGTGTGCCTCACTGTCGCCACCATCCTAATCAGTGTCCAAGAAGACACTGACATGAGGTTGTGTAGGGGACAGACTCCAACCCCCATGGTCACCTGTAATAAGAATGAAAAAAGCAGTGCATTAATACTTGCACTATTGTGAAGGAAAACCAACTAAGAATCCTAACAACGAAGACCCACAATTGCATTAGCAGTCAAACAACTTCCTTCTCTGCCTTCGTCTACAAAGCACTACCTCAGAACACAATTCAGATTCAACTCAGGCCTTTAATAACCCTCACTTGAAGTAAATCAAGTCAAACATGACCAATGTTTACCTTTTACTTACTAAGTATCACATTATAATTGAAAAAACAACACATAAAACCCAGTACAACTCTCTTCACAATTATATGGAAATACACACTTCACTACCTAATGTATCTGTCTTCAACCTGTTGTATTTTAAAAGGCATTTTAGATTCCGTGCCTCATTTAAACCAGGATCCTTGCCTGCTCTTACCTGTAACTGCCAAAGTGTATCTATTTGTTGAACTAAACTCCTGTGACTACCCCCTCTCAAAACCTTAGGTACCTACTCCAGACTGGCAATTAAAAACATCCTATGCTGTCTGCACACATAATTTCACATACCCAGGGCATTATTCTGTCCCTTAACTGTACTGGACTATAATTGTTCCTTAACAAAACAAGTACTTACCAGGGGCATGACCACAACCTTGGGCAATACCTGATGGATGTGTGAAACGTTGAGGGTGGAGTAATGTCAGTACCACTGCATGTTGCAGCACAACAAGGTAATACATACATATATCTCACATTTATAGTAGCTAATCTGTTACTTCTTGTATTGGTCCCAATCTGTGTATGAGTGTACACATGAGGTTACACCTCCCCCAAAGAAGAAAGACCTGATCCCCACATAAAAGTATCAACAGTTTGACACACTGACTGCTACAGTATTACAGTGCTGATCACAGTAAGCTTACCTGGATGCTCCTCAGCTGTAGAAACTTTGGCACCCACCTCCACTATGTATGGTGTGGTGGATGCCTAAGAGCTGTTGCATGTGTGTAGGTATGCCAGGAATTCTTCAATGGAGAGAGAGAGAGAGAGAGAGAGAGAGAAACATTCCATTACTGAGATTGCAGATGATATCCCTGACAACACTGGTCATACATACTTCTACAGATGTGTACTGACAGTTGTGATTACAGTGACTACAATTATCCTATAGCTGTTGTAGCATGTACATACCTCTCAAGCTGATAGCATGAGAAAATAAGGGGCAAGCACTAACAAATGCAGGTACAGAACTACTCAGAATGGTTTCATATAATGTGGACTTATATAACTACCAGGGTGTTCTGTAAATGGATTTGGTAATACAGACGGATTAGTCAGTTCTAATTACATTATAAGAAATTGTGACACTTCAGGGGCATGTTTATGTACAGTAATTAAACTAGACAGCCATCATGGCTTAGCTGCCAGGCATGGGAGTAGACCCCCCTTCTGGCTGTGACTGCAGGAGACATCTGCAAATACTTTAATAATTGACTGCAGCAGCATAGTATGGGCTTAGCAGCATGCAAACCAGCCAAGCAGAGCTGAGCAGCACGCAAACATGTACAATCATGGTTTTAGCAATGCTGAGAACCGTGGAAACATTGGCAGCCATTACCATACTGTGCTTACCAGGTTTGTGCACAGTTACGCAGAGCACAGCAGAGCCACATTTTAAAATCTTGTGCATAACATATGTAAAAAAATGCTGACAACTTATGGCTTCCATGTATTCGAACCCTGGACCTTCTACACATACAGCTGTAACTCTACCCATTAAGCTACATGGATATTAGGAAATCCAGTATACCTTCAGATATACTACTGAGCTACCTGTTAGCAGTGATGAGCACTGCACTGCACTGCACCGTGCAACAACGCTTAAACACACCAATAAATAAATAATTAATTGCATCCAGTTTCTATTTTTAGATGTCTGAAAGGTGTCTTCCATGTATGTATAAGCACCACTCAGCTTAGCTGCGTTCCACGCCGGGTAGAGTAAATGCCAAATTTAAAAAAAAACATATAAAAACATATAAAATGTCATTATGCTTATTAACTACATCCAGTTCCTATAACTAGATGTCTGGCAGGTTTCAGCTGTCTACATGTGAGTACAGCCTGGCATTGCTGTGCTCTGCACTCCGCCACACAAACATGCTTTAAAAAAAAGAAAAAACAAACAACACTGATTCAATATCCATGTTCCTTGGCTCTCCCTCAGCAGAGTGCCAATATTAATATACATGGTGCATTGTTGAGGGGGGATCATGGCTGTGTATATGGATACATTCCATGTAGGCTCTACACAGTGCCTACACAGAGTTTATTAAATCCTGGGGATCATTTATTGTATGGTGCAAGTGCCTTATGTCTACAGCAAAAGCTGTGTTGTCAAAAACAAGTTCTTCCCATATTTAATTACATAACTTTTTAGATATCTTTGTTGTCGTGAGCAAATATTAAATACCAAGAAATACAAAGCAAAACAGGTAGCACCAACAGCTGAATGTGCCTCAATAATCCAGAATGCACCAAACAAAATCAATCAAGGCACAAACGTCCACACGATAAAAGATTTATTGTAAAGCTTTCGAGTCAACTCGTTTTCAATACACATAACGTCAGCAAGAGTCATGCATTATATATTCAATGTCAGCCAATAATATCAAAATCAAATAATTATCCAATTAGTTAACTTACATACACTTAAAGTTAACTTACATACAATTACAGTTAAAATACTTCACCTATAAAATAAAACATTGTTAAACATAAGACTGTTTAAACATTAAAATAGGTTTAATACTATTGACCTTATTCAACTAAAAGTCTGATGAAGCAATACTGAATTATTGTGAAAGCGCTTACTGTTGTTAAATACTGGAATAAATTTAATTGGTTTTATTTAGTTGTATCCTTTCCTGGAACATGTTTTCTTCACTTGGGATTTTTGTGTGTTTACAAGGTGACGTTCGCTCTTGGGTATTTGGTGAATATATATATATATATATATATATATATATATATATATTTATAAAAAATGCTGTACCTAAAGAAATATAAACATATTATAAAAACACAGCATGCGAATGTATAAATACAAAAGTCACAAAAAATAATTCTACGGATGCTCTTAAAAATATAAAAATATTTTCTAAAGAATTAGGTTAGCCCTCAGTTTTAAAAGTGAGCTGATGGACATGTTATCATTGAGCCCAGAGAATTGAGTGGCATTAACATGTAACTGCGGCTGTAATTCCCTTAGCTCAAGATGTTCTTCAGTCAACCCACAACTCCGCCCTTGTTCTGCATGGTCAATGACTGCAAACTTAGAAAAATGGTCACGGTAGAAATATGTGCAGCTAAAGTTTTTTTTTTTGTTCTTTTCTACTTATATCATAGCAATGTTGATGAATGCTATGCTTAATTGCATTCTTGGTCTTGTCTATATAAAAACTGTGCACAACTGGCATAGGGCTACATATATCACAAACTTCGTGTTACAATTATATCTTCTGCTTAACTTAATAGTACCATAATTTGGAATCTTAACTTCACTTGTCTCAATAATATGTTTGCACTGTGAATAAAGTTCACATCTACTCATTTTTCCTGTACCCCTCTCCTGTGAATCTCTCTCTAACATATTTCTTATACTTAAATCTCTTTTATATACTACTCTGGAACTCTTCCCTAAAATGTTGACATATTCAGGATCTATGGTAAATATGAACCAATTCTTCACCACTATATAACTAATGTCCTTCAACTGTCTATTTTAAGTTAACACCAAACTGTATCCAAAATCACCAGTGTATTGATCTTTCACATTGAAATTATTAGGGGTACTGGTTCTTAATCCTAGAAGGGGAGTATAATATCTCCCTGCCCTCTTTTGAATTACTTCAGAAAAAATATTCTGTATAAAGGGCTTGGGATACAACCTTCTAACCAACATATCTCTAATTTGATCACATTGATAAGTGAATTCATCCATTCTGGAGACCATTCAGGCTAATCTGACAAACAGGCCCTTTACTAAGTATTTCTTCTGATGAATAGGGTGCCAGCTGTCATAATGTAACAGGGTATTAGAGTAGGTGGGTTTTCTGTACAAGGTTGACACAAATTCCTTATCTACTCTATTCTTCCTGATGGTAATGTCAAGGTAATTAACTTGTTCAGTATCTATGTTAATGGTAAATTCCAAGAAATCAGTAGCCCCTTGAATATATTCTAAGAATTGGTGAATCATTTCACTAGTCCCTGTCCACAGGATGATAACATCATCCAAATAGCATCTATAGAATGACCAGTAGTGTGAAAATCTAGAGTCAACCATATATTCTCTTTCCCAATATGCCAATATAATGTTGGCAAAAATGGGGGAACAAGCTGCCCCAAACTCCACACTCTTTGTCTGTTTAAATAATTGGTGCTCAAAGTATATAAAGTTGTTGTCAAGGACAACTTCCATCAAAGTCCTAATTGTAAGTATTTTGCCATGATGTTGGTTGGTGTAATGCCACAATTAATTGTAGACCCATTCAATACCTGTATCATGGGGAATAACTGAAAATAAGTCTTTGATGTCGATGGTAAGGAGTATTAAGCCATCACTGTATAACTCTGGGGATATTCTAGTCAAACAATCCCAGGAATCTGTTAGACACCAAGGGTTATTTATTTATTTATTGACAATTTTTAACCAGGTTTGTCCAACTGGGCTTGTGGCCCATTTTCAGTGGAGACCCGAGGAGAATTGCTCTAGTAGTATATTTTTAAACAAGTACAATTTTAAACAATATTGATATAATAGCAGTTATAGCAAAAAGATTCACATATGTTGGGTTACATGCATAAAAGTTAAAGTTGCATTAAAAAAAAGCTTAGTAACATAATTTTACATTGATATAGTTCAATAGGTCAACAATAAAATGTTTTGTTTGTATAAAATTATGCAAATGCATAATAGACACATTGGAGAGAAAGGTGTAATGCGGTACTAAGTATGGTCCTATATAGGGTACATAAAGGGAAGGAAGACTAGGTGGGATCATGGCAAGGGCAGGTCCTGGAAATGAGAAAATGCGCTTTTAGTTTATTTTTAAAGTGTGAGGTGTGGGAGATTTAACATAAGTCAAGGGGAAGTTTGTTCCAAGCATGGGCAAGGGAGTGTTTGTAGAGTAGTTTGCCTACTGATCTTTTTGGGTGGTAGACATCAAGTAATTGTTGATTAGAAGTATGGAGGGTCTGGGATGGGATGTAGATGGAGACTAAGGAAGATAGAGATGGACAGCAGGATGTTTTATAAAGAATAGAGTGCAGCATATGAAATTGATAAGATAGCAGAAATTGGGGAAGTTCAAGCCATTGAAGAGAGTTTAAAGAAATGCAGTGGTGTGAGTTGTATGGGGAGTTAGTGTTAGTAATGTAATGTAAGGGTGAGTTTTTAACACACATTTTATTTGTTAGTCTATCAATTTGGCTATAGGGAAATTCTTAGTCCCCTTAGTATCCACAATGGATATAATAGGTGGCTTATTAAGATTTCTGTGAAGTGTAGGCACACCAAATATGGTAGGGGTCCTGAAATGTGTGACCTTCAAGTAATTATATTCAGGGGGTGATTTCTTCATTGATTAATAAGTCCTCCAATATGAGATCTATTTTGTGGTATGCTATATTGATCTCGTGTATGCTAGTCTCCTCATATGCATTCGTTAGCAAATGACTAAGCATTTTATTACTATAATCATTGCTATTCATTATGACTAGCCACCCCCTTATCTGGCTTCATTAGTCTAAGGGCCCTGTTGCCACAAATGAAGTGCAGAATGTCTTTCCTTCATCAGATAAATTGGACTTGTTGATATGGCCCCTGGAGTCTTGTTCATTCAAACATTTACGTATTTCACACTCGCACATTTTTTCAAAGATATGAACCATGGAATGCATAACAGGGTACTAGGTCTTGAATAACTATGCTCTATTGTCCCTACAGCATGGTCATTCCTGAAGCAATATTTTAAATTCAATTTCCTAGAAAATAATTTTAAATTAATAAGTACTTCCTCTATCTTGGCATTCCTAGTAGGCACAAAGGACAAGCCTTTATCAAATAGGTCTGCAGCTGCAGAACATAACTCAGGATCACTATAACTGTATATTTTGAAATCACAATGCTTGTTATTTAATATAACATAAGGCAAAACTTCATCTTCATACTGATTTACCAATGATTGTTTGGTCCATAAAAGCCTGCCCCCTCCCTCTCACCATTTCCCCTCTCCCTCTCCCATACTGTGGGGGTTGAAACCTGAAGTCTTGCCCTCTCTGATTCCTCAGCCTCTCAGACCTCCTCAGAGGGGGTGGAGATAAAGGGTGGGTATTGTCAGTGTCATTAATTGCAGTGCCTAAATTGTCTTCATTAAGTTCGCCATCATTTATATCTCGAGGGCTAACAGAATGTTGCCCCAGATGAGGTGGGGGGTAGGCTAACCCAGCCTCATATTCTTTCAAATCCCTTGTCAATTTTTTTTTATTGGTTTTGAATTCCCCCATCATTCTATCTACTTTAGAAAACACACCATAGTATAAACGTTTTTTCTGTTCAAATAGTAAGACAATTTGTATACTTCTATCAAGTTTATTCATAATGTCCAAATTGTCACTAATTTTTCTTTCGTTATCCTTAATTAACAGTCTTAGTAATTCACATCCGTATTTGTTAAATAAGTCTATAAGTTCTTTATATAAGGCTGAACCCCTTACCAGACCCATTGGGAAATTCCACATTCTGAGGCCTTTGGGAGCACGCTCATAATGCACACATTCCCTCAAATAGCAGTTCTCAAGTTGTAGTCTTTGATATTTTAACACACAGTCTTCTAGTTGCTTTATTTGTGAATCCACAATTCCAAAACTTTCAGAAACATTGTCGACTCCAAGTTTCAAGTTGTTAGCGTCTTTCAGCCACTGCTGTAATGTGCGGTTGCCATTATAGCTCTCTCCACCCTCTCTTGTCTCTGAACTTATAGTAGTATGTAAATTGTGGCTCCCTAATTGGAGAAAACTGCTGAGGGGTGGTCTCTGAGCTGGTGTAATGCCACTTCCTTGAGTATTTCCTCCGTTGTCGTTAAATCTACTCTGTGTGTCAATCAAACTGGTAGTCGATTGACTAAATGTCTCTAAACCCATATTTTTATGGGTTAACTGCTCAACAAGCAGTGTGAGGTTACCCACAGATCGCTGTAGTTCTTGACGTGAAGCAAGCAAGCAAATCTTGCAAGGATGGCAAGCCTGAGTCCTCTGTTCCTTCCTTAACAAACAAGACTAAAAATGTTCCAAGAACACACAAACCAATGAACCACAAATTAGAAACAAAAGGAGGAAAAGATTCACAGAAAGTTGCCAACCAGTAGTATATTCTTTATTTAATGTTTTCGTCCAAGGTACAAGACTTCATCAGAATACTTTATCATTACCCATACTGCCTTCTATATCATGTAAAACTAATTGAAGAGAATTGCCAAGTAATTCTTAAAGCTCTAAGTTCCCATTCATACAAAGAATACTTGTTAAAACTACTTTTAACACATTTTATATATATATATATATATATATATATATATATATATATATATATATATATTAAAATTGATGTACCCAAAGAAATATAAACATTAGCTGCACATATTTCTACCAACTGTGACCATTTTGTTTTAAGTTTGCAGTCACTGAGCATGTAGAACAAGGGCCGAGAGGTGGGTTGACTGAAGAACATCTTGAGCTAAGGGAATTACAGTGGCAGTTACGTGTTAATGCCACTTAATTCCCTGGGCTCAATGATAACATGTCCATCAGTTCACTTTTAAAACTGAGGGCTAACCTAATTCTTTAGAAAATATTTTTATATTATTAGGAGCAACTGCAGAATTATTTTTTGTGACTTTTGTATGTATACATTCACATGTTGTGTTTTTATAATATGTTTATATTTCTTTGAGTACAGCATTTTTAATGTATATATATATATATATATATATATATATATATATATATATATATACATATAGCTGTTAAAAGGGTCTCTTTAATATAAGTTATGTTGTTTTTTAATAGCTTTTGTATACTTTTCTGATTATATGTAAAAACAAGTGTTCTTTGTATGAATGGGAACTTAGACCTTTAAGAATTGCTTGGCAATTCTCATTAATTAGCTTCACGTGATATAAAAGGCAGTGTGGGTAATGGTAAAGTATTCTGATGAAGTCTTGTACCTTGGCCAAAAGTGCTAAATAAAGGATATACTACTGGTTGGCAACTTTCTGTGGATCTTTTCCTTCTTTCCTTTCTTATTTGTGGTTCATTGGTTTGTGTGTCCTTGGAACATTTTTAGTCTTGTTTATTATGGAAGGAATGGAGGACTCTGGGTTGCCATCCTTGCAAGCTTTCCTTGCTTCACATCAAGAACTACAGTGATCTGTGGGCAATCTCACACTGCTTCTTGAGCAGTTAACCCATAAAAATACAGGTTTGGAGACATTCAGAAAATTGACTACCAGTTTGATTGGCTCACAGAGTAGATTTAATGACAACGGAGGAAATACTCAAGGAAGTGGCATGACACCAGCTCAGAGACCAACCCTCAGCAGTTTTCTCCAATCAGGTAGCCACAATTTACATACTACTATAAGTTCTGAGGCAAGAGGGGGTGGAGAGAGCTATATTGGCAACTGCACATTACAGCAGTGGCTGGAAGATGCTAATAACTTGAAACTTGGAGCTGACAACGTTTCTGAAAGTTTTGGAACTGTGGATTCACAATTAAAGCAAGTAAAAGACTGTGTGTTAATATATCAAAAACTACAACTTGAGAACTGCTATTTGAGGGAATGTGTGCATTGTGAGCAAGTTCCCAAAGGCCTCAGAATGTGGAAGTTCCCCACGGGTCTGGTAAGGGGTTCAGCCTTACATAAAGAACTTAAAGACTTATTTAACAAACTTGGATGTGAATTACTAAGACTATTAATTAAGGATAATGAAAGAAAAATTAGTGAACATTTAGACAATATACACAAACTTGATAGAAGTATACAAATGGACTTACTATTTGAGCAGAAAAAAATGTTTATATTATGGTGTGTTTTCTAAAGTAGACAAAATGATGGGGGGAATTCAAAATCAATAAAATCAAAAAATTGATGAGGGATTTGAAAGAATATGAGGCTGGCTTATCCTACCCCATGTCTACTCTGGGGCAACATTCTGTTAGTCCTCGAGATATACATGATGGCAAACTTGATGATGACAATTTAGGCACTGCATTCAATGATACTGACAATACCCACCCTTTATCCCCACCCCCTCTGAGGAGGTCCGAGAGGGTGAAGAATTAGAGAGGACAAGACTCCAGGTTTCAACCCCCAAAGTATGGGAGAGGGAGATGGGAAAGGGTGAGAGAAAGGGGGGAGGGGGAGGCACTATGATGGACTGAACAATCACTGGTAAATCAGTATGAAGATGAAGTTTTGCCTTATGTTATACTATATAACAAACATTGTGATTTCAAAATATACAATTATAGTGATGTTGAGTTATGTTCTGCAGCTGCTGACCTATTTGATAAAGGCTTATCCTTTGTGACTACTATGAATGTCAAGATAGAGGAAGTATTTATTAATTTAAAATTATTTTCAAGGAAATTAAATTGAAAATTCTTTTTCAAGAATGACCATGCCATAGGGACAATAGAGCATAGCTGTACAAGACCTAGTACATTTAAACCTGTTATGCATCCCATGGTTCATATCTTTAAAAAAAATGTGCGAGTGTGAAATATGTAAATATTTGATTGAACAAGACTCCAGGGGCCATATCAACAAGGCCAATTTATCTGAAGAGAAAGACATTTTGCACTCCATTTGTGGCAACATGGCCCTTAGAGTTATGAGGCCAGATATTGGGGGTGGGTTAGTCATAATGAATAGCAATTATTATAGTAATAAAATGCTTAGTCATTTGCTAATGAATACATATGAGGAGACTAGCATAAACAAGATCAATATAGCATACCACAAAATAGATCAAATATTGGAGGACTTATTAATCAATGAAGAAATCACCCCCCCCTGAATATAATTACTTGAAGGTCATACATGCCAGGACCCCTGTCATATTTGGGGTGCCTAAAATTCATAAAAATCTTAATGAGCCACCTCTTAGATCCATTGTGGATGCTAAGGGGTCTAAGACTTTCCCTATAGCCAAATTGATAGACCAACAAATAAAAAGTGTGTTAAAAACTCGCCCTTGGTGCCTCAAGGATTCCAGGGATTTTTTGACTAGAATATCCCCAGAGTTATACTGTGACAACTTAGTATTTATTACCATCGACATCAAAGACATATTTTCAGATATTCCGCCTTGATACAGGTATTTAATGGTTCTACAATTACCTTTGGAAATACACTGACCTAGATCATGGTAGAATACTTACAACTGGGACTTTGATGGAAGTTGTCGTTGACAACAACTTAATATACTTTGAGCACCAATTATTTAAACATAAAAAGGGTGTGTCAATGGGTGCAGTTTGTGCCCCCATTTTCACCAACATTATATTGGCATATTGGGAAAGAGAATATATGGTTGACTCTAGATTTTCACAGTACTGGTCATTCTATATATATTATTTGGATGATATTATTATCCTGTGGACAGGGACTAGTGAAATGATTTATGAGTTCTTAGAATATATTCAACGGACTTCAGATTTCTTGGAACTTGCCATTAACACAGATACTGAACAAGTTAATTACCTTGACATTATCATCAGGAAGAATAGGGTAGATAAGGAATTTTTGTCAACATTGTACAGAAAACCCACCTACTCTAGTACTCCATTACATTATGACAGCTGCTGCCATATTCATCAGAAGAAATCCTTTGTAAAGGGCCAGTGTGTCAGATTAGCCCGAATGGTCTCCAAAATGGATGAATTCACTTAGGAATGTGATCAACTGAGAGATATGCTGGTAAGAAGGTTGTATCCCAAACCTTTTATACAGAATTTTTTTCTGAAGTAATTCAAAAGAGGGTGAGGGGATAGTATACTCCCCTTCTAGGATTAAGAACCAATACCCCTAATAATTTCATTGTGAAGGATCAGTACACTGGTGATTTTAGATACAGTTTGGTGTTAACTTATAATAGACAGTTCAAGGACATTAGTTGCATAGTGGTGAAGAATTAGCTCATATTTACCATAGACCCTGAATATGTCAACCTTTTAGGGAAGGGTCCCAGAATAGTATGCAAAAAAGATTTAAGTATAAGAAATATGTTAGAGAGAGATTTACAGAAGAGGAGTACAGGAAAAATGAGTAGATGTGGACTTTGTTCACAGTGCAAACATATTATTGAGACAAGTGAAGTTAAAATTCCAAATTATGGTATTATTAAGTTAAGCAGACAATATAATTGTAACACCAGGTTCATGATATATGCAGCCCTGTGCCAATTGTGCACAGGTCTTTATAAAGGCATGACCAAGAATGCAATTAATCATAAAAGTTATCAACATTGCTACAATATAAGTAGAAAAGAACAAAAAAAAACTCTTTAGCTGCATATATTTCTACCAACTGTGACCATTTTTTTTAAGTTTGCAGTCATTGACCATGTAGAACAAGGGCCGAGAGCTGGGTTGACTGAAGAACATCTTGAGCTAAGGTAATTACAGTGGCTGTTACTTGTTAATGCCACTCACTTCCCTGGGCTCAATGATAACGTGTCTATCAGTTCACTTTTAAAATTGAGGGCTAACCTAATTTTTTAGAAAATATTATTATATTATTAGGAGCAACTGCCGAATTATTTTTTGTGACTTTTGCATTTATGCATTCACATGCTGTGTTTTTATATGTTTATATTTCTTTGGGTACATCATTTTTAATGTAAATATATATATATATATATATATATATATATATATATATATATATATATATATTAAAAGGGTTTCTTTAATATGTTATGTTGGTTTTTAACAGCTTTTGTATAGTTTTTCTGATTATATGTAAAAAAACAAGTGTTCTTTGTATGAGTGGGAACTTAGAGCTTTAAGAATTGCTTGGCAATTCTCATTAATTACTTTCACATGATATAAAAGGCAGTCTGGATAATGATAAAGTATTCTGATAAAGTCTTGTACCTTAAACGAAAGCGCTAAATAAAGGATATACTACTGGTTGGCAACTTTCTGTGGATCTTTTCCTTCTTTGGTTTCTTACTATATTAGTGTTATTATGAATCAGGGTACTCACTCTATATAAATATGGTCTAGCTGAGTTACACCATTCAGATAAACATGATCAACATTATTTAATAGTCTCTTATCATAACCCCTCTGAGTGAAACCACTAGTCATACTGTTAATTTCAGATTTAAAACCATCGTCTGTAGTGTTGAGTCAACTTGCTCATAAAAATTGACTTTTTGCAACACCTTTATTGATGTGTCTAGGTGCATACTGATATCATGTACATACCTAGTGGTCTGTACATCTTTTTTATGTATAACGGTATGTACCATACCATTAATCTTAAGCAGTCTCACATCCAAAAAGCTGATCTCACTGACCAAAAGGTGCATATCTAAATGAAGAAAATCTGTAGTACTATGTAGTTGTTCAACAAACAGTTCAAGGTTATGGCTAGTACCTGCCCATAACAATATGATGTCATCTACAAAACACTTATATAAAATTAAATCACAATGTTTAAAGCTATTCAGTTCAGAATCAAAAATATGTAGCTTTTCCCATCTAGCTAATGCAATATTTGTATAACTATTAGCTACTGGGGTCCCCATAGCGACACCTAAAACTTGATGATAGATATTCCCATTAAATGCAAAGACATAAGTATACATAACCAATTCCAACAAAGAGCATATGAGTGATATTTTATTAGTTGTATAGTTACTATGTCTGACCAAAAATTCCCTTACATACCATGTCGCTATATCATTGGGGATCACAGTAAATAGAGATTGTATGTCCATAGTCACAAAAAGGGTTTTTGCTACATCCTTATTACTTAAAAGTGCACCCAAAGATTCTAAAAAGTCACATGTATCTCTTATAAACCCCTTACTATGAATTAGTAGGGGTTTAAGCTGTTGATCTAAGTATTTAGATACAGCTGTGGTGGCCCACTGACCCCCTCAGACAATAGGTCTCATAGGGGATTTAATAAATTCGTATGGATTTTGGGCAGACCATAAATGAATGTACAAACAGGATGCTCAATATACAAATAGTTGTATTGCTCCGTGGTAATGGCTAATTGCATCAAATGGTCATATAGATCAGCTTTAATCCTATATATCATGTTGTTCAAATCCATACTTATAGTTTTAAAAGTATGAGCATCATCCATAAAGTTAGACATTAAATCATAATATTTATCACTATTCATAATAACAGTCTTCCCTCCCTTGTCGGCTGGTTTAATTACTATATCAGTTCTAGCACACAAATCAAATAACGCTTTTCTCTCCTCTTCATTAAGGTTAAAATATTTACTAGTTTTACCCTTAAAACCAAGTCATATATATCATTTTCACACATCCTAAAAATGCTGTGACAGTTGCTGAACTGACAGGCACAAATGTGTTACTCTTTTTAAGCTCTCAAACATCACTACTATTATTCTTAAACATCAGTTTTAAATCCAAATTTCTAACAAAGATTCTTAACTCAGTAAGACAGTCATTTAACAGACCATCAATAGAAGGTATAAAAGTTAAACCTTTATCTAGCAGCTTTAAATCTGTCAGACTAAAAACACAGTCAGATAAATTACAACAGTATGTCCAATTACATTTTCTTGCTCCGTGTCATTGGGCCTACCTTTGGTATTGCCCCAACCTCTTTCTGAAGATGAATGCCATTATTCTGTGGAGTTCCTCTCTGACAGCTCCATTCTCTGCCTCTCGGTTGTAATTGCAGGAGTAACTGAAACTGTATCTTCTTTGTTCCTAAAAAAGCATTGCCCGTAATATCAGCTGCTTCTAAATTACTCTGCGACCCCCTATTTGTTGGTGATATAGTATTTCCCAAGTTTGTAGCAGTTTCAGTCTGTCCAGAGTCACTGCCAAAGGAATCGAGTGCCACAACAGCTTCCTCTATATATGTAGATGCATTTCCTTGTGAGGAAGTCTCTACCGTATTTCTCACGCTAATGCACTACTCATTTCAATGGGAGCTACCATAGCTAGACTGAGGATGCTCATTCATTAGAGGAAATACTGATAGGTTTAGCTGTTTCGTTCGGCCATGAAAAATGCTGCGTTTTTTGAAATCACTAATGTCCCTTATTGACTTTCGTCTCTTTGCAGAGATTAGAGTATTCTCAAAGTCCTTTAGCCTGTCTAATATAGTTTGATAATCTTGTATCAGGCTATTGAACTCTTCACATGTCACAATCTCACTTTCCATAGAGCCAATTTTATAGGTGAAGTATTTTAACTATACGTGTACGTAAGTTAACTTTAAGTGTATGTAAGTTAACTAACTGGATAATTATTTGATTTTGATATGATTGGCTGGCATTGAATACATAATAAATGACTCTTGCTGAGGTTATGTGTATTGAAAAAGAGCGTTGACTCGAAAGCTTTACAATAAATCTTTATTGTGTAGACATTCGTGCCTTGAGTGATTTTGTTTGGCAGATATTAAATACCCTTGTTTTTGTGTATACATAATCACTAAATTTTAGATGTGGAGTTATTTTGCAGAACATTATTTCTACTAGGTTCCGTTTACAGAACGTAAAGCCTGGGAACACTTTATATGACTTTAATGCAATATCAATAAGATCATTTGTTCTGCATTTAGAAATATATAATCATATATATGTAAGGGAGAAAATGACTGTGGAAGGACAAATGGTAATTCAGTTAGGTTTTTTTTCTGATAATAAGGATATTGTTACTCTTTCATTATTTATTGCTTTTTGAGTTCTTAGCCGTAGCTTAATATCTGAGTTGCCAAACATGGATGCACCTCTATTATTTCTTTTTACTGAGTCATTGTTATTTTCTTTGTGGCTATTTATTGTTGTACTTTTATCAGGTTCACTTTGTTTACTAACAGCATGCATTTCCTAATATTGACCACAGTTTCTCTGCCTTCTGTTTATTGATTCTGTAAATTCATCTATTTTGATAAGTTTATCTAAGGTGTGTGTCATAACCAAGTTTATACTGCCAGTATGTTTTGCTTTAACCTGTTTATTTTGTTTATGTTCACTTTGTGACCTACACCATTTTCTGATTCCCAGTAGTAGTTAATAGCAAATGATATCACATACTCTGACCCAGAAGACATAGTCAATCTACTGACAGCCAAATTCCGCTCTAACTTCACTCTTCTCACTCCTCCAATATTCCCAGATCAAATGCTCATTCTACATCCCCCCAAATCTCATAAGAACAAGTTTTCAAGGCACTATCTAAGGCCAAGCGTACTACATCTATTGAGTCAGATAACATAAGAGGCTGCCTTCTGGTTAGCTAGAAACATGACTTGTCAGTCCCTGTATAGAAGCTATTCAAAACAGGCTTTTTTGCCACATGAATGGATGACAACAATAGTCATTCCCTTGTACAAAGGTGAAGCTTCAATGGACCTAGGTAAATATAGGCTCATAAGCCTGACCAGTCTCATCTGTAAGGTTATCGAAAGGAGAATTATGAAATTAATAAATGCTGATATAGATAACATACAGACTTTCAACCCAAACCAGGTGGATTTGACAAGGGCAGGTCAAGTGACCCAGTTGATTTCTTTGAAAACATCACTGAGGCAATGGATGAGGACAAATTAGTTAACACTGTATATCTGGACCTTGCAAAAGAGTTCAACACTATCCTATACTCAGGTATCTTAGATAAACTGTTGCAGCTACATATTAACATCTATAAAACTCATTGGATAGCAATCTGGCTCACAAATAAAACTCAGGAAGTAAGGGTGGACCTGTCCCTAGCAGTGTGCCTCCAAGGCTTAGTCCTTGGGACAGTCTACTTTGTCAATTAGTTCTAGCAGGTCAAAGCTAATGTTAAGGGTTTGTAGCTGATTTTGCAGATGACTATAAACTTGTTGCCATTGCAAACTCCCAAGAGTACACCAGGATCCTACAAGAGGGCTTGTCGGAAGCAAATATTTGTGTCAAAATCATGGATGAAAGCTTACTGAAAAGAAATGTATAATTATATCCTTCAGCAAGCTTGACTGTCATTGTAGCTATCACATTGATATTACCCCAATGAAAACCGATCCCATTTTTCAAGAGTTGATAAGCTAAGTTGACAATGAACAGTCCTTCAATTCCCACATTTCCACTATTGTTAGGAAGTCCTTTTTCATTGCACAGTTTGTATCTAAAGTTATGATATTCAGATCCAGGGATATAAGACTACCACTCTATGTGGCAGTCATCAAGCAGATCATTGATTATAATGCCCCTTTTGGTATGTACTTGTCACAGCTGGAATGAGCACAACACACAGTAAAAAATTCAAGATCTTAAATCATAAAAGACTATGCAGGCCATCTAAAAGCCTTGTCACTCTCTTTTTGGTATCATACATGCTACTGAGAGGCAGAGCTTCAGCAGACCCCATTCTGTCAAACCTATTCCACATTTTCAAGTCCAGTGGTATCATAAACATCTACTCAACAGACCTGTTTTGAAAAATGAATAGAACATGTTGAAGGGATATTTATATATCACAGAGAATAACACTCCTATAGAACTGTTTTCCAATCCACAAAAAGTAAAGTATTACTGTTACTCTATTCACGTGTAGTTTGGATGACTGGATGGGTAAACACAAATTCACCATTGGTTTAGCACCACTGGACCTCATGGATATGCTAAACATGCAATTATCCCAAAATATAGTTGTTCAGCCCATCTTTAGATATTCATATTGCAAAATAATTACCAATGGAATGCAAGGCTATGCTACTTCAGATCCCAACAAATCAATAGCCTAGAAGGTATCTATAAGGCCATGCATCTAATGTCCTTGTTGATTGGTTTGCTTTTTGGGGGGGGGGCTAAGCTTTTGGAATTGAAGGACAGTTCATTGTCAACTTATACCTATTTAACCTATAAATATGATCCATGTATTCTATGTCAGTTTATTATAATATTTGTGAAGCTCCTACTCTATAAATGTTATTTATATTAGTTGAACTTTGTGCAGTCTGCTTATCTTGATATTCAAATAAAACGGGCATTTCATTTTTTTCTTGGTTATAAAACTCATCAAAAAACTTTATCCACAAAGTATGATTTTATTGGATTAGTATTGTTTTGTTCATGACATTTGATTATTATTACTGGACAATATGCTGCATGCTAAAAATATTTGAATCAAGGTAATCTATAAGTTGACCTGCATTTGGGGTAACCCATTATCATTTGTATTTACTATATTTTTATTTTCATTGTCATAGTTTTTTTTTTTCTACTTGGAGAGGAGCAGTATACTTTATATGTAACTCATTTACATTAGAGAATTAGAATTCTCTGTCATCATCTCATGCAAAATAGCAAGCCACCTTCTGCACCTGTCTGCAAGACTGATTTTCGAATCACCTCTTGGGAGAAAGAATATACACCAGCCATAGTGCCCTGCTAATATGACAATATGCATGTCTATCTTTGTTAGGATGTAGTGTACTTATATGATGAACTTTTGGTGCACTGCAGTTTTCATTTGGCTGGCTAACTTAAAATGTTCTTAACTTAAGATATCTTTTTGGTGATATTGGCTAATACTTTAAGAGCCGGATTTACGAAAGCTTGCATGGAGTGCAAGAAGAGTGTAGGAGCTCACGGAGGCAATATGTCTGCCGTGCAATCCAGGTACAGCCAGCAGGGGTGTGCACGAGAGCTGCTAAAGCTACTCTTGCACAGACAGCATCATGGTATGCAAATTACCTCATTTGCTGCTGAAAGCTATGCAAATGAGGTAAATTTGCAATCCAGGAAACACTAACCTGTCCGTGGAAGATTAGTGTTATCTGCAGAAATGTACTCCATTGGTAACGGAGTACCATTCTGCAAATAGCTAAACGGAGCTATGGACAGCTCCAAATAAAGGCTACATACAGTTGAGGAAGCATGCCAATGGCCAAATATAAGGCCATTGGCATATATAAATGTTTAAAATTATTAAAATCTAACTTTTTTCCCCGATCTCTGATGTTTAAGCATAGTGCAGCACCGCACACATGTGTGGCGCATTAAAAAAACAGAAAATAATTTAAAAATAGCCTAAAATAGTCATTTTCACTAAAAAGCTTATCCTGCCATGCAGGTGAATGGCAGGCTGAAGGCAACATGGCCACTGAGTACTGGTTGCTAAGGGGGAGAAGCTCAGTGTGAGAGATGTAACCATGCATTAGTAGGCAATCCTATGCAAATGAGGATAAGGATAGTGAATCCCAATTTTCCCCAGCATGTGAGCCATGTCCCAAGAGTGTAAGTGTAGGAGTAAGTGAGTAGTAGAGTAGAATATAGGTAACATCATGAGGGTGTGTGTCAGAAAGGCTGTAAGCTTATTGGAGCACAGTGTCTTGTGTTTGCCCGGAGTTGCTCAGGATTGCAAGAGGCATGTCTACAGTTGTCCTTTTTGAAAACCAGAAACCAAAGGTGTACGCCATGAATATTTCTGAAATTTCTTGCAAACATGCACACAGCATGTGCATGTGTGTGCACGCGTGCGTGCTTGTGTGTGCTCATGTCTGCTCGTTTGCGCAGCGCTGAGCTTGGCAGAAACAGAAAGGGAAAAGGAAGGACAATAAGTAGTAGGAAGTTAACCAAGTAGAACTAGCAGAGTTGCTAGATGAAATATATCAGAATCAGCCAATTACACAGGTAGCAGACTAGCCCAGCCCAGCCCAGCACTTTAAACTCTGCAAACAGCATTCTTCCCTGTTTTTTCCCAAGAACTCTGCAACACTGCAGTATACAAAGAGGGAAAGCTTAAAAACTTTAAAGTCAGACAAAATGTTAGGGGCTGCTCCTGCTATCATAAACCAACATGTGCAAGGTGCTGAGGATGGTGATGTTGTGAATGCTGCTGAGCAACCCACAGTGAGGAGATGGAGAAGAGTGTACAGACCCAGGGTAAACTACCAGGGGCTACATGAGCTGGAGATAGTGGAGTGCTATAGGGTGGACAGAGACCTCCTGCAGCAAATTGTTAAGCTGTGCTGGCCACACCTCACACACAGAACCAACAGAGGGGAACCCATCCCAGAGGATACCAGGGTATGTGTTGGCCTAAGAATACTAGCTACAGGTACCTTCCAGAAACCAACTGGTGATATGATGGGGATTTCACAGGCATCAGCATCCAGGGTACTGAACCAGTTCCTAGATGATATGTCAGCACATGTTGGTGAGCACGTATATTTCCCCAATTCCCGTGAAGCATTGGCCAGGAATATGCATCTTTTCCACCAAATAGCAGAATACACTGAGGTAGTGGGTGCAATAGACTGCACGGACATACACATCAAAGCACCACCTGGTGAGCGGGGTAGGGTCTACATCAACTGCAAGGGCTTCCCCTCCATCAACTGCCAGGTCATGTGTGATGCCCAGGGCATAATAATGAATGTGTGTGCTGGCTGCCCTGGTAGTTATCATGATTCTCACATCTGGCATCGGACGCAGCTGTACCAGAGATTTGCCAATGGGGACATCCCTGATGGTCACCTAGTGGGGGATGCTGGATACGCACTGGAGCCATGGCTGATGACACCCATCAGAAATGCGGACACACCCAAACAAGAACTCGATAATGAGGCACACGCACAAACAAGAAACATAATTGAGCATGTGTTTGGGTTGCTCAAATCACGGTTCCAGTGCCTGGACATATCTGGAGGAGCCTTGCAGTACTCACCAACTACATGTACCCAAATTGTCATGGTATGTGCCATGCTACACAATATAATCCTGCGGAAACAGCTGCAGCAGGAACGACATGGGGCAGGGCCAAACAGCTCCCCACCATTGCCAAGGCCTGCACAGGCACAGCATGACTTGGAGGAGGAACAACCTGAGCCTGCCCCAGTAGGCAGAAGGAGGCGTTCCCAGTATGCCCTGGCCTTGGCAAAGAGGCAACACATACCACATACACTGACTCATTAGGAACCCTGGAAATGACACCTCTCTCTGACTCACACATACAGTAAAAGGGATGCCAAACTTGACACTACCTGTTTTCAAACATGTATAGGGAGTGTAATATGTGCATCCGACATAGGCAGCCCTGCAGCACCACCTGAGGCATAAGCCCCTATTTTAAGCAATATAAAGCACTGCTAAGCAAATTTTACCAGTACTGAGCATATTTAAACACAATTGCACGTAGCTGCATACCGTGCTAACCAGCACAACGTTGGGCAATGTCGGGCAAAGTTGGGCAATGTTGGGCAAAGTCAGGCAAAGTCGAGCAAAGTCGGGTAAACACTCTCACACCTGCTTTACTGTTCCTTAACCAGTCAGGTCTGCCCAGCAGGAAAATAAAAAGCAGTGACAGGGCTCGAATTCAGGATACTGTGCACTATAGTCTCAGTACTGAACCACTAAGCCATGACAGCATTTCACTGGCACAGACACAACTTAAGTCACTCACACATACCAGTTGGTGGAGGTCACATACCTAACAGTCACAGCCAGCAGGACAATTGTAGACAAACGCAAACACAAACAAATGCTGTATCATGCCCTCTGAAGAGGCATATGAGTAACCTCCCCCTAGGCCTATGCAGACAGATAACAGCAGGTCAGGCAGTGTGACATGGGTTGGGTAGGCTATGAAGTCACAAACTAATATGCGTGTAATTGGAAGATAAGGTCTGTAGTACAGTGGTATGCCTCAAGCCAGTACGATAGGCAACAGTACAGACTGAAATGGCGTACCTGACATAGCAGTGCAGGCCTAGCAAATGTGTATAAGTGTCAGGTGTACCCCTCATCCTATGTACACCCACAGTAACAATCAGGTGTGCCTCCCCAGGTAGAAATGTACAAATAATAACTGTCCCCCCATATGTAGAAATGTTGATAAGTCTATGCAAATTGACTCATGGAAGCCCTGCAGGCACAGCGTGCTTCCTGTCGATGTACAACACAAAGGTGAGCCCTGAAGTAAAAAACAACTTGATTTTTCACACACATATAGTATATATGCCCATAGTGGGCATGCTCACACACTTAAACAAATTTAGCAAATTTCAGTCAGCAACATACTGAAAGGTCACACTGGGCATTTTCACACACTTAAACAAACGAAGCAAATGTCAGTCAACAACATACTGAAAGGCCATACTGGGCATGCTCACACACAAACAAACAAAGCAAATGTCAGTCAACAACATACTGAAAGGTCATACTGGGCATGCTCACACACTTAGGCCATGTCTGAGTACAGCAGTGGGCCACACATATCTGGCAGTTGCAGTTCTTACTCCAGACACTTGTCACTATGCACCAATCCTGCCTTGCGCACACAGTGATATGAAAACAGACCCATATAATATATTGGATCCATGTCATAATCAAACTATGTACTACAAGTACTTAAGTTGTTCAAAGAAAGTGAAAATGCAAAGAAGATCAATAAATCTCCGCTCAGTATCATCAAGAAACAATGAGCACTGCTAACATTATCCAAGCCATGTTCTGGCAAAAATATTGCCAAAGAGTCCATAGAGAACCATGAAGCTTTCTTTCGCTATGTCATAAATATCAATGTAAACTCATATATGTTCTGAGTCAGTGCAAAGTGTAAATGAATACATGTACATGACTGACATTGCCAACATTTTGTCAGACAGGTTCATACATATTTACACCCCTCTCACTGACAAAAGGGCCCATTACCATACCTGGAGATTGTGAAAACCCAGAAATCACATATACAATGGTTAAACAGCTCTATCCAAACCTAAAACACGGCGTCTATGCGATGACATGGTTTCCTTGGTGTGTCATATGTGAACTCCAAAACAAACAGACCCTGCACCTGAACAGTCTGTTGAGACTCACCCTCTGTACAGGATATGAAATTGTTGAATGGGTTACAGCAATGTTTGGCACACTCCGCAAATGTTGGTGCACAACAGACCATTGGAACTATAGTCTTAGAAGCCTAATAAGCCTGATCTGCAAGGCCATGGAGTCCATCATTATGGAACTCATAAACAGAGCTATTGGGAGCCTACAAACACCCAACCCTACCCATTTTGGTTTGTTCAGGGGCAGATCATGGTTCCTAAACCTGCTAGACAGTTTACAAGGCAGTCACCCAGGACATACATCAATGAAATGATATCCACATGGCCTACATAGACCTTGAAAAGCCCTTTTCCAATATCCCACACACATGTTGTATCCACAAAATCAACAACCTGTGCATAAACATGTATGTCATCTGATGGATTGCCAACTGGGGCACAAATAGTTCCCACAAGGTAAGAATTGTGGTCACCTGTTCAAGCTGGTAACAACTGCTGTCCCCCATGGCTCAGTCCTAGGACCCCTCCTGTCTGGTGTATACTTTTCAGAAATACAGTCAAACACATGAGGGCTATGTTTAGCAAAGTTTGTGGATGACTGCAAAAAGGTTGTCATAATCTATGTTTGGGACAACAGGGACATCCTTAAAAAGGGTCTCAGTCAGACAGACGTAATGTCAAAATTATGGCCTCGAGCTACAGTCATACAAATACAACATAGGTCACGAATCCCAACTCTCCACACGCAGTTCTATTTTATTTTAAGTGCGTTAAAATATCATACACTTTTCGTCAAAGCAGATGCCTTAACTTCTTCAGAAACTCCAAACAGCATCAATTAACCACCTTTATAGTGTGGCCATAATAAACATTCATTAACCAATTAATACTTTAAAGGCATATGCCAAAAAATTAAAACGTAAAACCTAAAACATCCTTACTTAAAATAACACAGTCATTTAAACTAATACAATTTTACACACCATTTAAAACCTATAAAAATCATATAACTAATAAATATTGAATATTAGCTAATAATTTAATAATATATATATAAAAATGTTTATATAAAAAACACAAACGTGTGTATGTGTACACATGTATACATATGGCTACTATTTAATCCAATATACTACACATTGCAGTTTATACAGTTAATCTATTATATTAAGTCCTGCCCAAATGACAAGAATAGGATGGAATAAAATAACATGAAATAAAATGGAATGGAATAAACATTTCATTTTATTTTTCATTTTTTATTTATTATTTATTTATTTTATTGTTTTATGTTTATTATTTTTTATATATCTTTTTATTTATTTATTTTCTATTACCCAACTAATCACCCATGATGTTAGTGTAAATTAGTTATTTAACATAATTATTTAACATGATTATTCAACGCGCATCCATACTAACACTCACTAGTATTACCTTTCTAGGTTTTTCAACCTTAAGATACATATGATGGAGATCATTTCATTAATGCCTGAAAATTGACAGGCATTAGTCCTAAGCTGCCATAGGAGTTCCTTCCTCTCCAATTTCAAAGACTCAGGTCCTCCCCTTTTATCATTTACTAATTGGTCGATAACCCTAAATTTAAATTCATGTCCAGTAAACTCACTTGTATGCCTAGCTAGTGCATTTTCCATTTTATTCCTGTTAATGCAATAGATATGCTCATAAATTCTTTCACTAAGCTTTCTATCGGTTTTACCGATATAGAAAGCTAAACAGCATATACATTTAGCTAGGTATACTACTTGTTTACTACTACAATTAAATCTCCCATTAGACCTATATTTCGTAGTCTAGAGTTTGAGAAGAATGTACTTTAATGTCTAACTTCTTCATACAAAGAGGGTACCCCTTGTATTTCATCTAGGAGATTATTAGGGAAGTTCAGCATAAAAGACTAATAGGTGATTATGTTCCAATTTTGAAAAAGGCAAAAGGTAGAGGCCCTGAGTTGAACAACAATAATAAAGAATTGACCAACACCAGTGATTTTATATGCACTTTTAACATAGACTCCCACATTATAACAAATATTATTACGAAAAATTTGGAGTTTATAATTAGTGATAAACACTTTAGAGACCTGTTCCCAGAGAGACCTAAAATTATATATAGGCGTGGAAATAACATGAAAGAAATCTTGGAAGCCAACTGCCGATTATACACTAATAAAGAGGGCATGTATAAATGCAGCATGTGTAGGTTCTGTAAATACATTGACGAAGGTTGTAACTTTAAAATAGGTACTACGAAATATAGGTCTAACGGGAGATTTAATTGTAGTAGTAAACAAGTAGTATATCTAGCTAAATGTATATGCTGTCCAGCTTTCTATATTGGTAAAACCGATAGAAAGCTTAGTGAAAGAATTTATGAGCATATCTATTGCATTAACAGGAATAAAATGGAAAATGCACTAGCTAGGCATACAAGTGAGTTTACTGGACATGAATTTAAATTTAGGGTTATCGACCAATTAGTAAATGATAAAAGGGGAGGACCTGAGTCTTTGAAATTGGAGAGGAAGGAACTCCTATGGCATTAATAAAATGAGCTCCATCATGTGTATCTTAAGGTTGAAAAACCTAGAAAGGTAATACTAGTGAGTGTTAGTATGGATGCGCGTTGAATAATCATGTTAAATAATTATGTTAAATAACTAATTTACACTAACATCATGGGTGATTAGCTGGGTAATAGAAAATAAATAAATAAAAAATATATAAAAAATAATAAACATAAAACAATAAAATAAATAAATAATAAATAAAAAATGAAAAATAAAATGAAATGTTTATTCCATTCCATTTTATTTCATGTTATTTTATTCCATCCTATTCTTGTTATTTGGGCTGGACTTAATATAATAGATTAACTGTATAAACTGCAATGTGTAGTATATTGGATTAAATAGTAGCCATATGTATACATGTGTACACATACACACGTTTGTGTTTTTTATATAAACATTTTTATATATATATTATTAAATTATTAGCTAATATTCAATATTTATTAGTTATATGATTTTTATAGGTTTTAAATGGTGTGTAAAATTGTATTAGTTTAAATGACTGTGTTATTTTAAGTAAGGATGTTTTAGGTTTTACGTTTTAATTTTTTGGCATATGCCTTCAAAGTATTAATTGGTTAATGAATGTTTATTATGGCCACACTATAAAGGTGGTTAATTGATGCTGTTTGGAGTTTCTGAAGAAGTTAAGGCATCTGCTTTGACGAAAAGTGTATGATATTTTAACGCACTTAAAATAAAATAGAACTGCATGTGGAGAGTTGGGATTCGTGTTAATGTTTTTGGTGAAGTTCCGATATATCTTTTCTTGGTTTGAAATACCGCATAGGTGCCAACACCCTAAATATGGAGGTGATAATAAGGGATCTATGGACATGTGGATACTCATCTCTACTTCCAGAAACACATTCACAAAGTGGTTAGAAAATCATGCTATGTGTTCACACAAATTGCCAAGGTCTTTGGATGTAGGTAAAAGGAGGTTCCCTCTACTCATCAGTCATCAGACCCATCAGAGAGTATCACGGCACACTTGCAATGAATCTGACTAGGCACCCACAGCAGCTGGAAAGACCACTGAAGTACTTCAACAAGAGGATTACTGGCCTCAAACAGTTGCCCCATGCAATAAGACTGAATTTAACTCAATCTGTACTCTGCATACTGTCTACTCAAGCGATCTCTGTCCAACAGACAGGTCCATGTCCAATGCAGAACTGATGTACATGCGCTATCCGAAGTAAATCCAAGCTCACTGTGCCAAATGCTCTAGGGATATCATCATCACAACAATAAATAGAACATGTTGGAGGGATATATTACTAACTGACAGACTTCCCTTGCTTTGTAACAGGCTCCCAACCTACATTAAGCTGAGTCCCTAACTAACACTCTTCCAGAGGAGCCTTGATGAGTGTATGTGAAACTGAGCTGTCACACCATGGATCACTTCATCAGCTCTGCTACACAGAGGCCTAAGGAACTAACCCCATGCTTGGTGATAGCTGCACACTCTGGCCATACTAATATATGTCTTCAGGCAGATAGCCTATTACCCACCTATGTACCTATATATATATATATATATATATATATATATATATATATAGGGGAACACATTATAATAAGCCAAAGATGGATGGGCAGAGATGTGTGTAAGAGGGTGACCATGACAGGGAGCCATCCAGGACTGTCCCACCCAGCACACATCCCAGTGGCACAAAAGACATGAGGTGCACATCTCACCCAATGTACATAACAGCCACCAGTATTTGTAAGCATTACAGTGTATGTGGTCCATGTGCCTGCTGTACAACATGACTGTACAGTGAAGTACATATCTACTATCTGTAGACATGTACCTGTCACATAGGTTCATAGGTATGTAGTAGACTATCTTCATGAAGGCATATATTAGCCTAGGCAAGTTGTGCAGCTTTCACCACCCCATTGGGTAGTCTCCCAAGCCCTAGTTCTAATAGTTAGTACCCTAAGCCCCTTTCTAGTGGGGCTGCTAATGTGATGCCTGGCGTGAATTGTCTGTTTCCCATCCATTCATCAAGGTTCCTATTGAAGAGTGTCAGTGAGGGGCTCTGTCTGATGTACATTGGGACTCTGTTCCACAGTAAGGCAAGTGTCTGGGGTGGTAATCTATCCCACCAGCATATTGTATTCATTGTTGTGATGAGGTTCATATCCCTGGAGTGTATAGTGTGACTCAATTTTGTTATCCATAGATGGAGCATGTTCAATAGTTATGTGTTGGACATAGCTCTATATGTTAGGCAGAGTGTGCCTCTGAGTAGGTGGTACGTAATGGAGAACAGATTTAGTTTTACCAGTTGTGTTGCATAACACAACTGTTTGAGTCAGTAATCCTCTTGGTGAGGTACCTCTGTGGTCTCTGCAGCTGCTGGATATGCTTAGTTGAGGACATCCAAAATGGTGCATTGTACTCAATGATGGGTCTGATGACTTAAGAGTAGAGGGCCACCACTACCTCTTTTGATCCTGATGCAAAGCCTTTGTTGATTAGGTGGGCCACATAGGATTTCCCAATCACTTTGGCAACATGGTTGTCAAAGGAAAGAGGACTATCTACTTGTGTCCCCAGATCCCTTATTACCTTGTCAGTTTTAAGGGGTAACACCTATGTGGTAGTTTGTGGATACTTTGTTTTCACCAAAGGGGATTACTATGTATTCTTCCACATTGAGCTTGAGGCCATGATTCTGACACCACACATCTGTCTCATAGAGTCCCTTCTGGAGAATATTTGTGTCATCCGGGGAATCTATTATGGCAAACACTTTACAGTTCCCAGCAAACTTAGTCAACCACAACCCTCCTGTGTTGGCATGTACTTTTAAGAAGTCTATACCAAACAGGACGGACCCCAGGACTGAACCCTGGGGGACACCAGTTGTTACTGGTGTAGAGTCTAACATGTAGCAAGAAACTCTTAATTTGTGGGATCTATCTGTGAGCCGGTTTGCAATCCATCTTGTGATGTATGGATTCATGCCCAGGTTGGTAAGTTCATCTATGATCCCTGACTAGGGAATGGTGTCAAGGGCCTTAGCGAGGTATAGGAAGGCTGTGTGGAGCTCATTTCAATCATCTGTAGCCTGGGTAACTGTCTCAAAGAAATCCACCCAGTTTAGGAGGCGTGATCTGCATTTGACGAAGCCAAACTGGATGTGCTCAACTGTGTGAAGGTTCCCAATGTCTTTATTGTTGACTTCCATTATGATTGGCTCCATTGCCTTGCAGATCAGACTCGTCAGGTTCATAGAGCATGAATGCCAAGAGTCTTTTATGGCCCCACCCCTGTGTAGTGGGAAGAATGTTGCTGTGCAACATTCTATGGGTACATATCCTGTAGAGAGCATGTAGAGAGAGGTGTAGGTATCCTTGATGAATATGGATACATCCCCACCCTATGTGCTATGACCCAGGTTCTGATGCTGGAAGGTATGGAATGAGTAGTATCCTGGTAGTGCTGGTGTGCTCTCTGGAGGCTTGAGCTAGGTTTCTGTTATTGCACAGATATCAATATTCTCCATACTGAGAAGTGCCTCGAGTGTGTGCAGCTGGAGGCTGAGACTTCTGGCAATGAGTAGCATTTAGCTCACTTTGTGGTTATTTGTGTTGGTTACAGGGTTTGGTTTGTCCTGAGTGACCGGTGTTCCACACCTGAAGTTAACACCTCATTGGTCTGATCTGACCATAAGCTAATTACCCTACATATCCACATTCTGCCCCCGCCCCCCATTAAGGAAACCATGTTAAAATATCTCCAAAGACAACTTCATGATTCTTAAGAGGGAAGTGGTGAACTTCAGGACACCCATGCAGATGGACAATAAAGTTACGACTACTGAAACCTACACAATTGCACTTTATAAGCACTTACATGAGTGCATGGATCGTGCTATCCCAAACAGAACCAAGACGCTATCCTCCAAGAAAAAGAAGCCAATCTGGTGGCCCCCTGCCATAAACAAACTGCACAACAGAAAGAAGAAACTGTTGCAAAAGAGAGTAAAACCCATGAGTGGAGGAGCTCCCTGGTCAGCCTCAGTAAGAAGCTGCAATCCCTGATAAAATCCTCCTAAGCTAGTTACAAAAACAAAATCGCCACTGATTCTAAAAACAACCACAAAGCATTCTATAGCTATGCCAAGAATCACAATGGCAACACTCAGATCTGCTCTAAGTTATAGCACAATGGCACTAAATATACAGACCCAATTGATATTGCCAACATCCTGGCAGATAGGATTAGTGCTAACTTTACCCCCCTCTCACCCATGAAAGAGCCCATTTCTATACCGGAAGACAGCAAAGTTGCTGTAATCATGGCTGCACAGGTAAAAACCACTGTCCAAAGCCAGGAACACAGCATCCATGGGACCAGATAACATCCTAGTCTGCGTTCTACACGAACTACAGAATGAACTGGCACCACACCTAAGTACTATGTTCAATCATAGCCTCACCTCAGGCTTTGTGCCTGCTGAATGGCGCACAGCGATGGTTATCCCACTACACAAGGGGGGAGCCACCACGGACCCCGGGAACTAGCGCCCCATTAGCCTGATGAGCCTGGTCTGCAAGGCCATGGAACGTATCATCATGGAACTTATAAACAAAGACATTGGTAATCTCCAAACTCTGAACCACAACCATTTCGGGTTTGTAAAAGGCAGATCATGTCTCCTAAACCTGATAGACATCTTTGAAGCAGTTACCAAAGCTGTAGACAAGGGTAAGGTGGTTCACACAGCCTGTCTAGATCTTGCCAAGGCTTTCGACACCATCCCCACTCTGGAATTATAGATAAACTCACTAAACTAGGTATAAATCCCAATGTCACAAGATGGGTTGCCATCTGGCTCACTGACAGAACCCACACTGTGAAAGTAGCAGACTCCAAGTCTGACTTCAGGCCAGTGACAAGTGGAGTACCACAGGGTTCAGTCCTGTGTCCTGTCCTGTTTGATATCTACTTCCCTGAAGTACAGGCTAACACAGAAGGTCTTTGGCTAATGAAGTTCCCAGATGACTGCAGACTAGGAGCCATAATCGAAACTACTAATGATGTGGACATCCTACAAAAGGGCCTCACTGAGACAGATGCCTGGTGTCAAAGCCATGGCCTCAAGCTCAGTACCAAAAAGTGCATTGTCATTCCCTTTGGTAAAAACTCTGTACCCATGAAGTACAACATAGGCGGTAGTATACTTAACACTGAAAGTGTGATAAGAGACCTTGGGACACAGGTGGTCAGTAGACTCTCCTTTGATAATCACATCGCCACAGTATTCAAGAAATCCTTCTACATGGCACAGCTCATCTCAAAAGGCTGCTCATGCAGAAAAAAAGAGGTCATTGTTCCCCTCTACTCATCACTCATTAGATCCATTATAGAGTACAACGCCCCTTTTAGTATGTACCTCACAAGACATCTACAACAACTGGAAAGCTTGCAGAAATACCTCACAATGAGGATTAGTGGCCTCAAATGCATGCCCTACACAGATCATCTCAAAACACTCCAGCTTTACTCTGTCGCATATCGCCTACTCAGAGGTGATCTCTGCCTAACATACAAAGCTATGTCAAACACAGAGCTGTTGGACATGCTCCACTTAAAGAAATCCCAATCTCTCCAAGCTTCGGCCCCAAAACCTGGACCAAAATACAAAAGGAGGGGGTGTATACATTTTCATAAATGATACCCACACCTCCAGGTTAGTGGCACAGCACGAGGCCTTGGAGACCATCTAAGTACAACTAACAGTGGGCAAAGCTGCTTATCAGATCGTAGCTTGCTACAGATCACCATCTTGTCTCAGGACCCTCACTCAGCATTCCTGAGAACACTGGTAAATATAAAGGTCCTACCAAACACCATGATATTAGGAGATTTCAACTACCCAAACACTGACTGGGAGAATTACTCAAGTACAAACTCCTTTGCCCAATGCTTCCTAGAGTTTATAAACTCAAATGCCCTGGAACAGCTGGTCACCACAACCACTAGAGGTGAGAACATACTGGACCTGATCATCGCCAACATGGGGGATTAGTGTGCCACACCAGAGGTAAACCCCTCACTGGTAAGATCAGATCATAAAGTAATCACATTGGACATCCACATCCCGACCCCACCCCCAGTCAAGGAAATGACTGTGAAAAACTTTTCAAAAGCAAACTTCACACTTCTCAAGACTGAAGTGGAAAGTTTCAAAGCTCCCTTGCTACAGGATAATGCTATCCAATCCACAGAATACTTTACAAATGCATTGTATGAGCATCTACAGGGATGCATGGATCGAGCCATGCCGAGTAAAACCAAGACTCACTCCTCCAAAAAGAGGAAACCAGTCTGGTGTTCCTTGGCCATAAATAAGCTATACAACAGAAGGAGGAAACTACTAAATGATAGAGAAAAATTCCAAAAGGGAAAGGCATCACTGATCATTATTAGCAAGAAACTACAATCGCTCATAAAATAATCCAAGATCAGTTTCTAAAGAAAAATTGCCAAAGAATCTAAAGATAACCAAAAAGCCTTCTTTAGCTATATCAAACATTTAGGTGGCAACTCTCAGATATGCTTTGAGCTACTGCAAAATGACAAAAAATACACTGAACCAACTGACATTGCCAACATCCTGGCGGACATGTTTAGTGCAAACTTCACCTCCCTCACCCCCAAAAGGGCCTGTGTCCATCCCAGAAAATGCAGAGCCCCAGACATCACGGACATGCAGGTAAAAACAACCCTCTCCAAAGCTAAGAACACAGCATCAATGGGATCGGATGGTGTCCCAGGCTGAGTCTTACACGAGCTCCAAAAGGAACTAAACCCTCACCTAAATTCACTGTTCAGACTCAGCCTTACCACAGGCTATGTACCCAAAGAATGGTGTAGAGCAACAGTCATCCCGCTCCGCAAAGTTGGTGCCACAACAGAACCTGGGAACTATCGCCCTATAAGCCTGACCAGCCTGGTCTGCAAAGCTATGGAGCGAATTATCATGGAACTCATAAACAGAGACATTGGGAACCTCTAGACACTGGACCCTACCCAATTTGGCTTTGTTAAAGGCAGATTCTGCCTCCTAAACCTAGTTGACTCCTTTGAAACAGTTACCAAGGCCATAGATGAAGGGAAGGTAGTCCACACAGCCTACCTGGAACTCACGAAGGCCTTCGACACCATTCCCCACTCTGGCATCATAGACAAGCTTACCAGCTTGAACATTAACCCCTATGTCACAAGATGGGTGGCCGACTGGCTCATGGATAGAACACACATGGTCAGAGTTGCGGGTGCCATGTCTGACTCTAAACCAGTCACAAGTGGCATCCCACAGGTCTCGGTCCTGGGACCCCTCCTGTTCAGTAAATACTTCTCTGAGGTACAGGCAAGCACGGGAGGACTATGGCTGACCAAGTTCACAGATGACTGCAAACTGCGGACCATAATTGACTCTCTGGCTGACACAGACATCCTCCAGAAGGGTCTTACAGAGACAGATACCTGGTGTCAAAACCATGGCCTCAAGCTGAATGCCAAAAAATGCATAGTCATCCCCTTTGGAAAAAACAAAGTGCCCATGAATTACCGCATAGGTGGTAATCCACTAGGTACGGAAAATGTAATTAGGGACCTGGGGACCCAGGTAGATAGTAACCTCTCCTTTGGTAATCACATTGCCAAAGTGGTTAGATATTCCTTCTATGTAGCCCACCTAATCATGAAAGGGTTCACCTCTAGATCAAGAGAGGTCATTGTGCCCCTCTACTCATCACTCATTAGGCCCATAATACAGTACAATGCCCCATTTGGTATGTACCTTAATTGGCACATGCAACAGCTGGTAAGACCACAGAAGTACCTCACCAAGAGGATCATGGGCCTCAAAGAGATGCCCTATGCAGCTCGACTAAAGAAACTCCAGCTCTACTTGGCTGCTTACTGCCTGCTCAGAGGTGATCTATGCCTGAAGTATAAGGCCATGTCCAACCTAGAATTAATGGACATGCTCCACCTCAAGAAAAACAAATCTCTTAGAGCCACACGCTCCAGTGAATTAAACATCAGCAAAGCAATAAACAGGATGTGCTGGAGGGATAGATTCCTGTCCCAGAGACTTCCCTCACTCTGGAATAGAATCCCAGTTGATGTTAGGCAGAGCCCCACGCAGACTCTCTTCAAGAGGAATCTTGATGAGTGGATGGGAAATTGTAAATTTACCCCTGGGATCACTTCAGTGGCCCTGCTTGACAGAGACCCAGGAAACTAATTTAAAATGGAGGCGAAAGCCAACACATTCTGGCTAGGCTTATAAATGCCCTTGGGCAGATAGCCTAGTACCTACCTATGAACCTATGAACCTACACGCTCTAGGGACCTAAACCTTGTCACCACAATAAACAGAACATGCCAGGGGGTTAGATTCCTGTCCCAGAGACTTCACATACTCCAGAATAAACTACATATCTATATCAAACAAAGCTCCTCATTAGCACTCTTCAAGAAAAATCTTGATGATTGGATGGGAAATAGGAAATCCACCCTAGGGATCACTTCTGTGTCTCTGCTCTACAATGGCACAGGAAAATAAATTTCTTGGGTGGCAAAAGCCAGGGTACCTTTTTGGCTGGGCTTGTATAGGCCCCAGGGCCGATAGCCTAGTACCTACCTAAGAACCTATGAACCTTTGAGCCTTGCCTAAAAAAGGTAATATGGGGACAGCAAGAGCCTTGGCCAGTATTCAGAAGCATAGGGGTGACAGGTGCAAACCATCTGTAGAGAAGCAACAAGGCTTGTCTATCATGTCATCACATGCAGACAGAGACTGGATCCCCTTTGAATGACACCAGAAGCTCAGCCAATTGTTGAAGTTTATCATCTTTCTGTTATATTGCAGTATCATGTAGGTGAAGGTAAGATGCTACTCAAGGTTTGGCCCTGTGTGTGCCAGCATGTGGTGCATCAACCAATATATGATATGGTCATGGCCTATGCATACAATACACTCACAATACACCTAGTATGATAAGCCTGCTGAGGTTAGCAAATGTGAAAAAAACCTTTGTGCAGACTGTCATCAAGTAATGTCTGTATTGCACCCTGTAACTCCATATTGCTTGCTGAAGTGTAAAGACGTACTTAGTTTGGATTAAGAACACCGCACTTGCCAACTCTGTGTGTGTGTGCGTGTGTGTGTGTGTGTGTGTGTGTGTGTGTGTGTGTGTGTGTGTCTGTCTGTCTCTCCCTGGGGAGAGAGCAACCTTTTTGGAGACTACTCACACCCCTTAAAAGTGGTATACTCATCTTTGTCGTCTCATGATGTCACCATCCTACAAATATACCTGTGGAAAGGTGAAATCCTGGTCATGTGTAAAGTGTGTCGTGTAAATGTGTTCTGCTGTAGTATCATAATGTAGTTAGGTAGGAGTTTGAATCCTCCATTTGCCAACTGTGTGTGTGTGTGTGTGTCAACCTGGGGAGGCGCAACCTTTTAGGAGACTACTCACACCCCTTAAAAGTGGCATACTCATCTTTGTCAAGTCTCATGATGTCACCATCTTGCAAATATACCTGTGGAAAGATGAAACCCCAGTAATGTGTATAGTGCGTCGTGTAAATGCATGCTTCTGTAGTGTCATAATGCAGTTAGGTAGGGGTTTGAATCCTGCACTTGCCAAGTGTGTTGTCTCCTGGAAAGGAGCAACCTTTTTGGAGGCTACTCACACCCCTTAAAAGTGGTATACTCATCTTTGTCAAGTCTGATGATGTCACCATCCTACAAACATACCTGTGGAAAGGTGCAATTCCAGTAATGTGTATAGTGCATCGTGTAAATGCATATTACTGCTGTAGTATCATAATGTAGTTAGGAAAGAGTTTGAATCTTACACTTGCTGACTGTGTGTGTGTGCTCCAGGTGTGTGACACCACTGGCTAATGTGGAGTGGGTTTTGATTTTTCTGGTGTATGACATATCACAATGACAACTGTATGTGCATTACACATGTAAGGTAGCTGTGGGGCAAATCCATATACATACATGTGACCCCAAGTATTTCATAGGTGGGTACTCTGCTTTCTCCATGAACGCATCTGTTATCTTTGCCAGAGTGTGCTGGCACTTTCCAGACCTTAGGTCACTTCTGTATGCTTGTGACAAGCTTAGCCACTGCAGTGATCCCTGGGCTACGTCTTCCATTTCACATCCACTCATCACGGTTTCTATTGAAGAGTGTGAGTGAGGGTTTATGCGTGAGGTATATTTGAAACCTGTTCTAAATCAAGCAAAGTCTGGCAAAGATGACTAATCATTATAGGTGTGCAACAACCTCTGTGGATCTGCATGCAAACCCTTTATTGCTTATGTGCTCCACAAAGGGATTTCCAAAACCCTTTGGTAATGTGATTATCAAAGGAGAGATGACTTAACACATGGCTCTATGTATAAATTAGTACCTGTTCCACATTTTGGGGGCTACTACCTATGTGGTATTCTAGGGATACTTTTGTTTTCTAAAAGTGGATAACTATGCTTTCTTTGGCTTATAGCTTTACAGCATGAGTTTGACTCCAGGTATCTGTCTGTATGATACCATTTTGGAGGATGTGTGTGTCATCTGGAGAATAAAGTATAGCTCACAGTATGCATTGTCGTCAAACGTGGCAGACATATCCCTACTGTGTTTGCTTGTACCTAAGAAAGCTATATGCCAAACAGGAGTGGTCCTTGAGTGCAGGTAAATACCACTTGTTACTGGCATAGAATAGTACATGAAGGCTGCAAATGTTACTTTGTGTCCTACATCTGTGCGTCAGTTGTCAAGCCATCATCTAATAATTACTTATGGTCAGTCTGTTGAGGTTATGTATAATACCAGTATGTGGGATGGGTATGAATTGCTGGTGAGCTATAGCTTGGCTGTGTTGACCTTCCCTCCCTCACCTATAGCCTTGTTGACTGGCTTGAAGTCTACTAGGTGTAGGAGCCATGATCTGGCCTTTAGAGAACCTAAGTGGGTATGGTGCAGTGTTTGCAGGTTCATAATGTCTCTGTTAATGAGTTACATAATGCTGTGCTCCATAGCCTTCCAGATAACATTGGTCTGGCTTATAGGGTGAGAGTTTCCAGGACCTGTTGTAGTTCTAACCTTAATCAATTTATGTTAACATTTGCACTGGGTGTGACGAGGGTGGACAGGTTTAAGAATAAGTATATTAGAGGGTCAGGCCAGGTTTGAAGGTTAGTAGATCATGCCAGATAGGCAGGATTAAGTTGGTTTGTACATGTGCTGAGGAGGGATGCAGAGTATATTGTGAAATAGATGCTAAGGATGAAGCCACCAGGTAACAGGAAAAGAGCAATGCCTAAGATGAGGTTTATGGCTGTGGTGAGAGAGGACATGCAGGTGGATGGTGTGATAGCACAAGATGCAGAGGGCAGGAAGAAATGATGTACTGTGGCGACCCCTAATGGGAACATCTGCAAAGAGAAGAAGAAGAAGAAGAAGACGTTGTAGCACAACCCTTGTGGACTGTGAACACCATTACCGTGTATCATTCCACAAGTATGTAACCTGTATATAGGCTGCATCTGGACAGAGCATTTAGGTGAGTGGTGACTTCATATGTCAGCTTGTGTATGACACAGCCAGAGACACTGTCCAGTACCATTGCCACTGTGGTGTGTACTTTGTTAAAGAGATGTTTTAACTAGAGTGTCTGTGAATCATCAGGTTTTACATTCTTCGGGTCTGGAAATGTGGCCCTTGTGTAATGACTGGGTGGTGAAATCCACATTCAAATTGTCTGACAAGGAATTGGTAATGTCAGTCAGATAAGTGTACTTTGTGACCATTTACATTAACTGTGACCCGATCTGAGATTTCCCCTGTAGGTTATGAACAACACTGAAAAAAGCTTTAGTGTTGTCTTTGGAATCCTTGCCATTTTGTATTTTGAAGCTTGCCTTGTATGTTTATTGAGGGATTGTATTTTCCTAATGATACTGACCAGAGAGGTTATCCCTTCTTGGTATGTAACTCTTTTTTGGTACAACTTCACACCTTCTATTATATATTTAGTTTATGGCAGGGGTCCATGAGACTAATGCACTTTTACTGTATAAGTGAGAATTTCTTGTGTTTGTGATAGCACGGTCCATGCAACCCTGTAGGTGAACAGTGTGAATTAATAAAGGATTATGCAGCTGGGACAGTGCTAACCCTAGTAATGCAAAATAATGACAGATAGCAACAACAGCATCACCCACAGCACAGTGCCAACCCGTGTCATATACACACATGTGTACTCAAGTTCCAAAATGTGTGTAGTACAATGCATACTGGCCACAAATAGAAAGTATGGAGTGTTAACACTGGCCAATACAGGGCATGTCACCCTGCCCATGTGTCCAATATGCACGTACCATGTTCACAAATGTACACCTGCACACCTGTGCTGCACACACCCCACACTTACTGTCCACTGTATAACACATGCTGACACAACTACACACATCAGCCAAGTGGCACATGGGCAAACAAAACACAACTGGAATAAACACTGGTGGAAACAATACAACATTGCTAATTACAGCTTTAATGCATCATGCCTGCTCAGCTACACCTTTAAGGATATCATTACACTTTACTGCTGACAACATGCTACACATTTAACCATTGCTATACTTTATTAAAGTCACCCTGTGCATCAGCACCATGTTAGCCTGTTCCTGCATAAATGTTACAGATGACAGGAGGCGGCACAGGTTTCATCATATGCACAGGGTCTGTTGTTGGTTTGCCAGAGGCCTACACTGAGCCATACAATCGACATGTGTGTGTGAGTGTGTGTGTGTGAGGGCTGTGAGTACTGTTATGGGCCAATGTTGATGTAATGTGTGCGGGTATGTGTTTGCCCTAGGTTTCTGGTTTATGTGTGTGTGTCTGCATGCACACAGTTCCACCATGTGGCTGCCATATACAGGGATTTGTGAGCTGCTACAGACTGTATCTGGCAGGCTTTACAGATCACCGTCTCTGGCCAGAGATACGGAACCTATGCCTGGCAGGGGTGCTACAGACAGTATCAGGTACTAATCCAGACTGGGTACTATCCGAAGAGGTTGACATAAGTCCACTGGATCCAGGTCCCTGCTGGGAATGGCCAGAGCCACATGCACGTGGTCTTCTAGGACGGTCTATGGACAGCCCCCCCAACATTGCTGGGACTGGTACTGGCACTATGGGAGCAGTTGTGACTTGCTGGACATCCACGGCAACCTCCAGCTGCTGATGTTGCTGGCATACATCCACGTCGACGTCTCAACCATCCCGCACTGTCCTGACACATGGACATGACATTGTGGAGGACATCCAATGTCTCACCCCAACGTCTATCAATGACCTCCATGTAATTACGTATGGCACCTGCTAGGTCATGGATACTGTCATTTACAGAGGTGTTATGAGCCCTCTGTGCCCTTAGTCCCTGTCTGGTGTACCGCTCCATTCGTGTCTGTGCCTCCATGACAGCCTGGAACATGCGTGTGGTAGAAAGAGGTGTGGCACATCTGCCAGGGGCATGATGACCAGTAGTGCTCTGACGAGAACCCCTAGGCATCTGCCTATGTGGTACCATTCCAGACATCTGGCTATGGCTACTGTGTCCTGATACATGTGCCATAGATACCACACTGTCCTGGCCAGTGCCAATCGTACACTGTCCCTCAGCTAAGGGCAATGGTGATGATGGATGTACAGGCAGTATGACTGTGTGCATGCATGGGGTGGAGACTTGTGTACTGTCAGTTGGTGGCCCAACAACAGACCCTGACAAACCTGCCTGTGCCTCAACACACCTATCCTCATGATCACTGTCTGTCTCAGTGACATCAGGTTCCCTGCTGTACTGAACCAGCCCCACCTCGGCACCTGTGAGAGGAAAACAGGAATCCCACTTTAAGACCTGAACATGATGTCAGACCACATGCACACATGCACACATGCGTACATGCACACATGCGCACATGCACACTTGCACACATGCACACATGCACACACACAAAAATACACTCCTCCCTAAAGCAGACACACACAACACTAGCAATCTCAGAACATACACAATAGCAGGTGATGGTGGGGTACAGTATCACAAGCAAAACAGTCATATCACACATGTCAGCATGCAGGACATATGCTGCTCAACAGCATGCAGTGCAAGTGTAGACAGTCCTTGTTACTAACAGTATACATGGCTTTGATGCATGTGTTTTGTTATTAGGTGATGGGCCTCCCCCTGGAACACAATGCATATATGGACACAACATTGCTGTGCAGGTATTCAAAACTCTGAAATGTAATGTGCACCATAACAAACAGGTGTGCATACCATGGCTGGACGTGTATATGTGTATCAGATAGGTATGCAATGCTGATTACAGCCTCTGCGTCTTTAGAAAATAATTGTAGACACATTTTTAGCACATGCATGATGAGTATTCACACAACATCATCAGTGGTGCATGGATAATTGATGGAATACCATTCGGCCACATACCCAATGTACGGTACTTATGGTGAGTGTAGATCATATCGTGGACATGCCAGTGTCATCCATGACATGGCATGCTAAAACACAACTGCATATTTAAACACTACACATACCCAATGTGTGTCATATGACCTAGCCACTCAATAGCATCACAAGACATATATGTGTCAGTTGTGCAAAGGGTGATTGGTATGCATATTGTTTAGAGGTGCATATGTGTGCACACACACAACATTAAGGTGTATAGCAAGGTGTATAGCAATGACAGCTATGTGTAGTACTGTGGTTACAATAACTGGATGGGGTATAGTACCATAGGCCATCATCATGAAGCATCATGTGGTCACTCAAGGCTACAAATGTTTCCCAAACCAGCACTACTCATGCTGTACTGGAACTGTACTACCTTGGCTACATTCACCATTTCACAACCAGTTGTTACATGAGTTTGTAAGGAGGCCAATAAGGAGCATTCCCTGACATGAATGTGTAGTGTGTTGCAGAGTGTTTAAATGCCCAATGAAAGGCCTCTACACCTCAGGTATAGTATGTGTAATGTGTGGATGAGATTTTGGATACTGGAGTGTGTCTTTACAAAGGTTTTGGGAATCCTTTATGTGTAGCATGTTAAAATGCTCTGTGTATAACATAGATGTGTATGTTATGTGCGTGTTGAGTATCAACTGTGCCTATCCAATGGTCACTACAGTCTAGCCACATTTGTTTGAGATGGTCTGGGTATTGCATGTGTTTGAGGCAGCTAATCACATTAGTGATATGTGTGTGGTCTTACACCAAACATGCACAGCATGCATTATAGGTAGGTGTGTTACATGTGTACATGGCCTACACCTTAACTATGACATGACTTTTTATTTACAATAATAAATGTAGAACACACTTACCAGCATCTGTCTGCTGCCTTGATGTCACCCCAGAGGGACCTACATAGAGATGAGACAGTTTGTCAGTGGCCACAACTGTGGCATTGCTACTGTGCATTTGTCTGTGTTACAGTACAACAACAGTTTACATTCACAGGGCTACAGATTATGTTCCAAATGATTAGTATTGCACAACAACAGGCTCCACATCTTTTAACGACACACTCTACATCTCACATATGCATGATCTACCAATATAGATAACAGTAGTTTACAGATATGCCATGTTACCTGCATGCTACATGTGTACTTGCTGGGTGGCTCCAACCTCCATCATGGTGTATGTCTGCTGCTGTTGTTGTTGGGCAGGTACCACCAGGCTCAGGAGCAGCTCCTCCACTCTGGTGAGGGGGGGATGGATATTAAAACCACCTCCTGTTGCAAGCTGTTGTCTCCGCACATCAGCAGCATGCTGACGGACATGTCTGAGAAGATCACTGCAATGGTGGCGTACCTGCTCATATGTCCAGTTATGCAGGCCTACTTCATTTACCCTGCAGACAACATCTTGCCACATTGCAGTATGCTCCTGCTGGTCCTGGCTGGTCTGTGTGAACATGAGACTGTAGTGCTGAATCATACTGGTAGTAATTATGTCATCTTCAGCACTACTGTAACTAGGGTTCCTGCGATGTGCCATGATCCCTGGAAGACATAAATACGAAAATATGTCTAAGAAAGTCATATGGCACATTTAACATTATACAGTACAGATATCACTGAACTGCCATATATAGCAACCTATTAGCTAACTGAGCGTGAAACACTTTAACTGCCACTTATCACTGCTCACCCCACAACTGCTTGGAAGTGCCTGGCTCACTCTCAATCTAATGAACCATGTTCTGCACAGCAACAAAATAAAATCACTATATAAGACTATACAAGAGTACCTGGCACACTGTATGCAACACGATGCACCACCTAGCCACAGCAGATATACATCAAGCTGATGTGTAAAGAACTATATCATCCATCACAATGAGTGTAAGGTCCAGTAAATGTATTACTATTATACCACAGAACTTGTTAATGGCAAACTCGTGTCCAAAATATGTGCACAATTGGGAATATAGGTTGTATACTGCTGTAGTACACTATGAATGTTGCTAGATATGCAGTTATATGTTTTACCACACATATGTCAAAGGACATGTTACAGACATACCCACACACACATCAGACATAATTACAGGACACAAAGGTATGACAACCCAGATAAGCTTTCAGTGTGTACTATACAGTACTGTGTGTCAGTACTTACACAACCTTAATCTTGAGAAATGTAATATGTGATGAATACAGGGACCACACAAAACAGTGGATGCAAGCAATGTGGACATACACCATAATTTTCTGTACAGGCCCAGAGCTTCAAGTAGTACTACAGTACACACAGGATTTGGATTCAACATCAGTACCAATCAATAATCATAGATGTAGTGCTTTAGCCTCCAATGACACACCCTAGTTAAAACCAAGGGACTTAATCACACTGTATGCAATAGCACTTTTTCTGCCTAGCAACAGAATACACAGCTTTTGCTAGGATCAAAGCAAGGACCCATAATACCATGACATAAACAGTTTCACACTAAGCTATCCCACAGATACATATCTTTGATGTATTCACAAACACATTGACCATCGCAGTCAGTTAAAAGTACAGAGAATCTATTGCAACAAGTAGATGTAGGTGTGTATGAGTATATATAACTATATATATATATATATATATATATATATATATATATATACATACATATGCACATCCATTGGTGTACATATACGTATATATGTAGGCACATATACATTTCACCTTTCATAGTGAGAATATCAATTATACAAAGGATGTGAGGTGTACCGTAATGTAATAAAATCGCACAGTCTTGGGATAAATGCATTGAAGTTGTTCACAGCCCAGGTAGCTTTAGCAGGCCTCACTGGCTTCAACATTGCAAACTGAACAAACCACCCACAGTGTTTAACCACCACATGTCATATACCAACACTGTATGCTGTCTTGTTTGTCACACACTAAAACCTACATACAAATATGTGCATACTAACCTTCACCAACATATATATCTCCACCCTTCACAAACAGTTGCAATATGTCCCCTGCTCTATGCACACATACAGATGTGAATATATTTGACACATATATATTTCTCTGTATGTGTGGCATACAAACACACAAGGTCCACACTGTTGTAAGTCCCTGGACCTCACAGCTGAACTGTTGGGCCTTGCTGCAACACAAACGTGTCACATATGAACACACACTAACATTAGGGTGGTATATATGGCTACAAATGCTAGATAAGCATATTAGACTGCTACAGCAGTTGCCAATGCTAAGCTACACTTTAATATGACTATCATGCATGTGTTGTTCTGTCACACCCATGTTTATATAATGTCAGCGCTAATCTCCCCAACAGCCATTGGTCACACTACTGTACAGAACACAGATAACATGGATCAGATCTTTGACATTTAATGCTGAGCTACACATTTCACAGGTATGTCCCACTGCCCACAGGTACACACTGTATTGTCCATAGCAGTAGTTAAGCAGAACATCTATGCATAAAGAAGTACTGCTGCCACATATGAATGGTTCACATTATGTAAACTATTCTTCAATAACATCTACTACATGCCAGTAAATACATATGTGTCACATACCTTTCCTTTGTATGATTTGGTAATATTTATTTTTCTTTTTCCTTTTCTCTGTCTCTCTCTCTCTCTCTCTCTCTCTCTCTCTGTCAGTCTCTGCAATAGAGTGATTGAGTTTGTTGGCAGAGCTTGCAGCCTGCTTTTGTAGGTATTTGCACATGAGCACGTGATGGTCTCTACACCAATTAGTGGCCACCACTTGCTAATTGCATGCAGCCTGCTGTGTAGTAATTGCAGTAATCTCTGTCATAGCAACCCAGTACTATAAATTGCTAACTCAGGTAGGCGTGGCCCTTTCAGCTTTCCAAGCTGGAGATCATCCTTGTTTGCTGTGGACATCATTGTTTAAGACAGAAGGTTGGCATAGTTCTTATATCAGAAGCCAGGGGTGTAGCCAGAGATTTACATTTTGTACTCAGACCTAATGTTGCTGCTTCCAGTATCCACTTGTCAGTATAGAAATGTACTCACCCCTCAAAATGCTACCCCAAGATACATGGAAAAATGTTCTTTCTTTTCAACTTTTACAATTAACTGCCATACAAATCTAATTATTGAGATGTATTCCTTTGGCACAATAATTGTTTGTGAACTGCTATACTGTGAATATTCATTTACTCAGTTCTAAACAGTTTGTGCTTTTTTAGTGTTGACATTAGCACAAGCTGCTCAGAAAAACTGGACACATGTCAGTACTGTCAGTATGCTTACCTACATCCTTGGTAGACCCTGCACACACAGGTATATTCTACATTTGGGTAGGGGCGCAGAAGTACAGAGAGCGTAAGTATTATTGTGTGGATTTTATCTTGCTGGACTTACAGGGTTGCTGTGTACATGTTAGTTTATCAAGGCAAGTAGTCTGTCTGCGTAACTCCCAACTGTGGACCTATCCACATGGTAGCCATAAAATAGCCTATTTTTTGGCTGTGCACCACACAGGTCTTTTCAGCAATAGAGCAATGGCATTGTTACAGTTGGTTGCTACCAGTACATGGCTACATCCATTTGTATTTCAGTGTTGTATTCCTACATAAGGGTATGCTTCTGAAACTCCTTCCAAAGCTATTTACACAGTGTGTAACAGCAGAAAGGCTGATATGCTTCTGTGTTTCTGCCTCTGCCAGACCTCTCAAACACTCAGGTACATATTTGAACAGACTCAGGGAAAAGTAAAGAAAAAGTCAGGGACACCTTTAAAATGTTAGTGCCATTAAGTTGAAACATTGAGAGAATCAGAGCATATGAATTAATACACCTTTTCTGAAGTAAAAGAAGTGTCTAACTCTTAATTATTGTCATTATTCATTAAGTGTAATTCACCACCTTTCTGGCCAAAGTCAGTAGTTTTAGGAGGGATTCAGAGGGACAGAGCTAAAAGTTGTGTCAAAATCAGGGACATCCCTGAAAATTAGGGACAGTTGGGAAGTATGGCCTCTGCCCTAAACAGATATGCCAGTGTTTGTCCTGGTGTGATACTGTGTGGGGTTGTAAAGTGATGGTGTAACATTATTTCCTGCTAGAATGGTGCTTCTCTTATCACAGTCATGTAATGTAATCCCACAACAACTGTTGGTAAAGATCCACAGAACAAGTTGTGTGGTATGGTATTCCTATTTTTCCTTTACAATCACTCATTCTGATCCATGATATATTTATTTCAGCACCAACTTGTTGTATATCTACCATGGCTTAATGGTACTTCATGTTGTGTAGTGTGTACAGGGTTCGAGACTGACAGAGGTGTTTTATTTTGCTCCTAAGCAGAACAAGGGCCCTCACATACAGAGTGACTAAAGCATTTTTAAGCAGTTATAAGCGGGTTTGCACATGTTTGCGCGATGCTTAGCAATGCTTAGCTAAACACAAACAAGTGCACACTTGCGCAAACCCGCTAACTTCTGCTTAATAGTGCTTACTCCCGCTAACCTGCGCGCTCATTTCTTTGAAAGAAAAGAAAAATGGGGAGATAGGAAAGTGGTGAAAAAGGGGCACAAAGAAGGAAAGACAGCATGGAAAGTAGCTCTGGATGTGCAGGACAGGTGTAGGGAAGGTCCATAGCTGCCCATTTCTTTAACAGCAACAGCTGTGCATATGGAATAAATTTGGAGGTAGATATGAAACCTTCAACCCCTGAGAGAGGGGTGAGGACAACAAAGTATGTTGTAATGCCAATTAAATTACATTTTATGTGTCCAGTGGACATGTGTGCAAAATGGGCAGCTATGTATGGGGCATAATTTTTTTTTGGGAGCAGATTGCCCTTTTTTTTTCAGGTGAGAGTGGAATGTGGGGTAGGGGAAGTAGGTATATTTGGGGAGGTAGTTTGGGGAGGTAAACAGACAAGACAAACAAGACGCATACAGGGGTGGTATATGACATGTGGTGGGTGAACACCTTTGACAGGGAGGGATGTTTGGAAATCACAAGCCCATAAGCCCACAGATGGAAACAGTGGGACTGAGGTCCCCACCAATGGGCAGTCACCACTGCACCTTCACAGCCCAGAAGGTGGCTGTGCTGGAGGCTGTGTAGGAGAGGCAGGCTGACCCGGGAGTTGCGCCACTTGTGCCTCAAGCTGGTGTAGAGGTTCTGCAACAGAACATTCAATCTCTCTATGCACCACAGCCCAGACCGTTCAAAGGGTGATAGGTGGCCCTCCTCTGCCCACGCTCGCACGGGGTGGCTGAGCCCCATCCCCTGCAGTGCTTCCACCCAAAGGTGTCACAGGGCCAATGGAGGAGGAGGTCCCAGGCTGGGCACAGGACCTGCTAGTACCAGATGCCATGGCCAGCTGAGGTGGGACAGGAGTGTCCGCTGGGACTGGCCTTCCCATACGAACTATGTTTTGGAGGGTTTAATAAAGATATGGGTTAGTAATAGTCAACAGCATTGCCAATTAGTTATAACAGCATGCAGAAGTATTCCCATTAACCCAACACACCAGATTTTCAACAGTTGAAAAGCAAGCATAACACATACATATATAGAACAATAGTGGACATTACAACAGCATGCAGGTTGAATTGATGGCAACAGGCCACCAATATTGTGGTATTTTAACAGGGCACTTGCATAGAAATAAATGCAAATATTTATAAACCAATAGGACATATGTCCCAACAAATGTTTTGAGATTAGACATACCAATTGAGGTATGGAATTGCATTTTTTATGCACATACAGTAGGGTGGAAAAGGATAGCTCAATTAACAACTTATATATCCTTCTAGTTTTCACTACATTCCTATTAACTGCAGTTATATGTCCCTTACATGTATTATTACACTACCCAATGTCCTTATATTGTGCAATTGGATTTTGCTAGATCATTATATACGTGAGCAGTATCTTACATACAAACTGTCCAAGATGCAGATGTTACTGCTACATATTTTGAGAGTTGCTCACACACACTACTGCTAAGATGGTACACTGACAGCTCTACTTTCATATAATTATCTAGATATGGTCAGGTGAAAGTATCAGTTATATGTTAACAGCTCCCTACATTTCTGGCAGTATACTGACATTTATGGGGAACACAATACCAAGCCACTCATGTGCCAGATTAACCTGTACATGCTGGGCATGAACCAACAGTTGAGGGCTGTAAATATGCATAAAAGCTAGTGGCACTCCCTTCATCCACATTATATGGGCCTACCCAAGTGTGGGTTAACACTGTTTAATACAACAGTACTATTCGTAAAATGCAACAGTACAACAACATATCAAAGAAAATGACACAAACGCACTCCAGGAATTATACATTTATTAAAGGATTATTACACCTTTATTTATTGGATTAAAACACTTTTTGAAGGTTCTCTCATTTATTTTATATAACAGTACATGCAGAATAATTACTAACTTGCCTGATGATGCAGCCTTTGCAACCTATCTTCATGGGATTGCTGATTCATAGCCCAGACACCTGCAGCTGTGAAGTAAATGCAGTGATATTGAGACATACCTATCCATAGTATAGACAATTCTTAACTACTTAATACAATGGCTACTTACTCAGTACTGGGGCATTAGGCATCACACGGGACTCCTGGATCCACTGGTCCAGTTGATCCTTCTTACGTTGCTTCAGGTCAGAATAATGGTGCCTGACCTGCTCACCAGTCCAAGGAACACCAGTGGCACTGATGAGATCATGAGCAAGACTGTTCCAGGCCTCCGTTATATATTGGGTGCCATGGCACTGGCCCCACAGGAGTCTTTCCTCATGATTGTGGACAAGGAGCCAAACCATTACTTTGGTCTCTTCAATGCCCCAGCATTGCACTCGAAATCGAGTGCCTTCTCCAAAACCGGCCATGCTGACTGCAGAAGGGAGCTGCAACCAGTTATGGCAAGTATTCCCGCCTGTGGAGCTTAAGTATGCCTCATTTCCCGCACATATTTGTGATTGGCCAGTTTTGAAAAAACTCAGCTGTAGGCACACTTGCTTAGCTGATGTTGGCAATGTTTAATATTCCTTTGATAGATATGTGGCTGTTGAAAGTGCATGGCTATGAAATGCTGTCATGGCTCAGTGGTTATGTGCTGTGATTATAGTGCACAGTATCCTGAGTTCGAGCACTGTCACTGCTTTTTATTTTCCTACTGGCCAGACCTGAATGGTTAAGGTACAGTAAAGAAGGTGTGGCCGTGTTTAGCCGACTTTGCCCAGCATTGCCCAATGTTGCTTGACGTTGCTTGACATTGCTAGATGTTGCCCGACATTACGCTGGTTAGCGCGGTGCGCAGCTATGCACAAATACATTGTATTTGCGCTGGTTAGCGTGGTGCGCAGCTACACACAAATACATTGCGCTTGTTAACGCAGTGCTCAGCTACAAGCAATTGGTTTTAAATATGCGAAATACTGCTAAAATGTGCTTAGCAGTGCTTTATATTGCTTAAAATAAGTTACTTATGCCTCAGAATGCATAACCATTTCACCTTCATATATATATATATATATATATATATATATATATATATATATATATATATATATAATCCGTTCACTACTACATATAACATTTGAATGCTTTTTACAAAACTTATACATGATAAATGTCAGGAAATATTTTTGTATACAGATTTCCAACAGAAAATGGAACATGCAGTAGTGGGACTCGAACCGGGAATGCCTCCTCTTTGTGTGAAGGCTCTAACCACTACGCTATCGCTATTTTACTTAATTTGCATATTTTTTTCTTATTATCCTCTTTGGTGTCTAAGCTGCTAACTGTAGCTAAGCAATGGACAATCCTGCGCAAACACGCTCAAATACGGGCAGTTATATCGGAATTAAAAAAAAAATTTCTTTGTACAAGGTTTAACATATGGGGGAGTGTAGTGTTACAATGTGCACATGTGAGCGGACTCACTCATGTAACTCAATATTTCTTGGGTTTTGTCAGTGCAGGGGCATGGATTTTTGGACTGCTCGGCAGTCCGACACGCCCCCTACACTCATCCACTTTCATTGTAAGCTTTAGAGTTGAGGCAGTGTGCCCTCATTAATATGCATGGCGCACTGCCATCATACTCTTAGACTGGCATTTCCGTGTAAGACTAATCTAGTCTTACACGGAAGATTAGTAAATCCTGGGGTAAGTCTTTCTATATCAAACAAGACATATTGAATAATAATATATCAAAGCCTTTCACCATTTTGTTTGAAAAAATCTCTGTAAGTATTGTATCCTACCCCCATGTTGGGTATTATATACAACAGGCAGCACTACACTCTGGGGGGAATTCAGTATACCTTACACAAATGTTTTTTGGTGTAAGCATAGCGACCAGTGAAAACAATTTTAGATTTGGTAAGGGTCACTTAGCGGAACGCAAGCACACGCACACAGGGAAAGTTCCATGGAATCCAAATTACCTCATAAGCAGTTGAATCTTATGCAAATGACCCAGGTGGAGTGATCCACAACAAGCAGAAAGGCATCTGTGTAGACTCTGTGTTGGTGTCTGTAGTGTATGTGGAATCTTTCCACATACATGAGTCTATACGGACAGAAGAGAAAGCAAAAGTCCACAAATATAGACATAACTCCCCAGAAAATGTTAGATCACATACACATATGTGCAAAAGGTACATTATGAATGTCTGAAAGAGGAAGGGAATCTGTAAAATTAATAATATATATTTTTAATAATTTTGGCATGCTTGCGCTTTGCACCACAGTGTGCAAACATGCTTAACAGAAAAAAAAAATCTAAAATGGTTTTCACAAATATACTGCAGGATCTTGCGTTGGGTCCATACAATGGTGCATATGTGCTGTTAACAAGTCCACACGGCTATGAAACATGTAGTATCTAGGTTGTCAGCATAGATATGTATGCAAATGAGGTAGATTTCCTGAGTTGCTAAAAGGAGTGACCATGTCCTCATATCCACTTTGTGTAGTGAGCTACACGATGTTGATATTCCCAGAGGATGTGGATGACATTGGGAGGGGGTTCTCATTATTTTCAGGATGTTTTTTCCCATTGTGTATGTTTGTGCAGCTCGCTGAATAGTTTAGTGTGTTCAAATGGACAGACTACCCATGTAACAGTGATGACATAGGCAGCAATCAATTAAAACCAGATATCTTCAATAAATATTTTTTGACGTTTGTATAAGCTATGCTGAGTGCCACTGTGCATCTCGATGTGATGCACATTAAAGTAGGCCCTTTAAATAATGTTAATTATATCCTGGTAAGGTGAACTGCATCATAATTAGCCAATACCACGAGGTGGGCCTAAAACATAACTGTACAAAATATGCATACACCCTACATTCTGATTTTCCCTCAGTACTCTGGGCCATTGGAGTACAGACTTGGAAATTTTAACTGGGATAATTCTAGGGACTGCTGCAGGTCTGCTACATCTGTATGT